>NC_056737.1:355765105-356025105 GCF_019279795.1 Protopterus annectens | reverse complement strand
CCTTTACTGCCTGGGTTTCTATACCATACAGTAGCACTGGTCACACCACTGTTTTGTACACCTTATGTTTCATCCTCCTTAGTGTTCTTCCATCATATACTACACCTGGCATTCTGTGCCAGTTGGCTGCAGTCCCTCTGATTCAAGCTTTGACGTCCTCATTCAGACTTTCCTTATTCTCAAACACCTCTCCCAGATCAGCTATTAACCTGTTCCACCACTTTCGCTAATATCTCAATTCTCTGCTTCTTCTGAATTCCACTATTTGCTGCCATTACAACTGTCTTATCTGTTCTCAGTTTCATCCCATGTGCCTTCAGTTTTGCATTATATCCCCCTATCCTTTGCTGGAGTTCTTGCTCAGTCTGCCTTTAATTCCACATCATCTGCATGCAGCAGATTTGTTGATCTGTCCCCTCTGACCTGTTTGCTAAAGTAGTCCTTCACCAGTATGAACAGCTATAGGCTCAGAGCTGAACTCTGATGCACACTCAGTCTCACTGGGATGCCCTTTGAGAACACTGTCTATACTTGAGTCATTGGATGCTTGTACATAGCTTGCATTAATTCTACCAATGTTTCTGGGACTATGAACCACTGTAGTACTGCCCAAATCAGCTTTCTTGGGAGCCTGTAATATGCTTTCTCCAAGTCTTGGAATACTCAGTGGGTCTCTTTTCTGATCTCTAGCTTCTTTTCAACAATCTATCTCACTGAAAACATTGGATCACTTGTGCTGCATCCTGATCTGAATCTGAACTCTTCCTCTACCATCTTACTTTCTACTACACCACATATTCGTTTATCAGTCACCTTCTCCGAAATTTCAGTGCAATGTCACAGGAGTTTGATGCCTTTCTACTGCCCACAGCTCTGAATTCCTCATTTGTTCTTGAGCACTGACACTCATGGACTAAACTGTCTTTTTAATAGATCTTGCCAAATGGATGCAGCCATAATCTAACACTTGGTAATCCTCTTTTCCTACAAAACAAATAATACTGAAAAAGTACTACAAGTACGTTATTTCACAATAAGGAAATTGTTGACCATTTCTAACTATTTAAAGATCATAGCCAGTATAAAACACTATTATGTAGCATTTTGCCAATGGGTAGCATGGTTATCACAACTCCAGAAAGAGTGGCAGGATAGTGATGTGCCCTCATTTGCTGTCACTGACTGCTTTCTCTTAATCGGATTTGGATCAATGATCAAGATTTCACAACCTTTTGAGAATTCTCAAAATGCTGCTTTCCCATTGAGCTGCTATTGAACAAAAAGGTCAGAATCTCTTCTTAAGGAACAAACAGGGAAAGTGAGGAAGGCAAAAACATTTAATCTTAAAATATATTGCATTTTATGGACTGGAAAACACTGCAGAAATAAGACCTCACTCTTCATCAGTGTAACAAGTCATTTCCCGCATCCCCATACAAAAATGTGGTTTGATGTGGGTTAGGGTCCTATACACCCACTCAGGCAGTGTGAACTATGGTTCTTCAAAGTGGCCTCTTGGTTTGATAATATGAACAGCAATACTGATGCAAGTTGGATCATACTGGACCCCCTCATGGGGAAGCTACCATACCAAACATCAGTAGGCTTGGCATTTTATAGCCACAACTTCTATAGAGTTCTGTTTAAATTTCAAGTTAAAAATCTCCAGTATTTCAGCTATTATTCCCTCACCTCTTTCCTTATTGGACTTTTAAGTCTCCATGTATTTATTTTTGCCTCAGTACTACCGATATCTTTAAAAGTGTTTGGACAATGATCAACACATCTCTTAAGTGGATGCTGTAACCCCCTTCAGCAGTGAAAAGGGTAGTATATTTTGTTATGTAACTGAGTTAAGAGTTAACACTGAAGTATCTGCTTCCTTTTGAAGATGTAGTGCTGAGAATTGTACTAGGTACAAATTTGACAGCCTATCCAGTACTGGGATTGATTATACAAAGTTGTATTTTTGGATTTTTACATCTAAGTTGGAAAAAAATGAAAACCTGTTACTAATTACCAATCCTCTGAGCAGATAAGAAAAAAAATGAAGACATGGATCATCTTGAAAAAAAATCAAAACGTGGAACACACAGACTGCAGGGCACTAGCTTGTACTCATTTAACATTTTTTTGTGGAAATCAGCTATTTGTCAAATGTTATACAGTACAAGTCCACATTATACAACAGTCATGACAACCAAATCCCAAAAAAAACACCCACATGGTAGGCAAAGCCACTCACAGAATGGAAAATTAAAAGTAGCAATTAACTGTACAACTGCAAAAAGCTGCAAATATGCCAAGCAAGCTGTAAACTTGATAAAACTTTTATGAAATTAAAATTTTGCTTAAATTGCCAGCACTTGCTTTAGAACAGGAACGGTGCGTATTCTGTTTGAAAGCATGTGCTAGGTTTTTGTTTAAGTATTAGTTTAGTAAACGTTTAATAAGGCTTACTGTTTATTTAGCATTCCTGCAGTTTTGGGCCAATGTAGAGTTAATTGCTAAGTTAGAAAACCACTAATGTCACTTTGCTAACTTTAAATGCAGCATGGAATATGAGCTACTTAATTTCAGAGAGTGCCTGTATATGACTAAACAGTTAACACTTTCTTCGGGAGAGTAAGAATTCACATTATATTAACTATTAAGGACTTGTTGACTTACCTGTTAAGAAATGCATAACAAAACCTATATGCTATTTATTCTAATAACCTAACTGTCATACTACAGCGAAAACCAGTGACATTTTTTGATAAACCTAATTTTCTAAACAGAAAATTACAGTATAGAATTGTCAAGAGTTCAAGTATTTCAGCTCCCTTCATCTGAATAATTTTATTTCTAAAAACCAAATAAATGCAGTTCAAAATCCTCCACCTTGAAAATATGGACTGACTCCAGATCAATCCTTTTACAGGTTTTATTGGGATAAGTGCTTTTCTCTTGCTAAATTCCTTCAGATCCACTTGCAAGTCTACAAGGATGAAAGAGCTTATCCCAATAAAACATGTAAAAGGAATGATCTGGAGTAAATCTCTTTTTCTGAAGGAGGATTTAGAACTGGATTTATATTGTTTTTAGAAATAAAATTATTCAGATGACGGGATTGCTTTAAATACTTGGACTGATGACAATCTTGAATTGCAATTTTGGTTTGTCCTGAACTATACTCCCTATATACATCCAGGATGGATTAGAATTACTGAAGTCCCCACCTTAGATTGTCAAATATTCTAAATACTATATTTTGGCATTCCTAACAGTTTCAAAACCAGCAATACAACTTGGAAGAAAAGGGATTATAATCCATTGTTTTTAATGTCTCGCTGAAGCAAAACCGCATTTTTATTTGCATATTAGAACAAGCTCAGTCATCCTGCAGCTTGTTCTCTAAAGTGTTCAATTGCATCTTTTCTGTTGCATTTGTTACTGCTTGTTTATAGCCTGTTTAATTTGTAAGTGTTATTCTAAGTCTCTTAGTTTTGGTTTAAGCAATTGGGCTTTAGGCTTACCCCTTAGCTCTCTCTGGCCTTTCTCTCTCAGATTCTGACAAACATGGATGGACAATTTCCTACAGTTTCTCCAGCCAGTCTGGTTGATATGGACATCCTGAGACAGTGTAGCAACTGCCTTATGTACACAGACAACCACCTTCTACTACTACCTAGGAATACAATTTGTGAGAGATGCAATTACATTAGGAACCTAGAGTCCATGCCCTCTCCCTCACAAGCTGGTATGTCTGGCACTGAGAAGGTTGTCAACACAATCATTACACCTCAAACACCACCCACACCTGCATAACACACACCCACATATGTGGAGTCCTCAACAAAAACACACCCAAACAAAGGAGACCTCTGAGGCAAAAACCTCTGAGGCAAAAACACTTGTGATCTCCACAGCCCTCCGCACCACATACCATGCATAGTTCACACACCTCTGTTTCACAACCACTAAGGCTTAGCCATAAACCCAACATATTAGTCATAGGAGACTCCACTGTGAGACATACAGATGTGCCTCTCACCAGGCTGGATAAGGATAAAGTCACGGTTAGTTGTCTGTCAGGGACCAGAATCCACCATATCACACACACACTCAAGTCTCTCAACAACAGGTACTGTTATGACTTTGTCATAGTCCATGTTGGTGTGAATGATATCTCCCTGGACTACATGAAGAGAGACATGATTGAACACGCTGAATATGTGTCCCAGGCAGGTATGCATCATTCTACTGTCACCCAGAATGATGCCTCAATACAAACAGAAAATGATTGACTTTAACAAATGGCTTAGTTTCTGGTGTCATTCCAGGAGGATCTAGTACCTGACAGCCTGGGAATATATGATTGACAGACCACAATGCTTTGCCAGAGATGGCCTGCATCCATCTCACTTGGGCTTTGGGCTTCTGGCAAAAGCACTTGCTTCACTCATAGTGCCTTTTTTAGAAAAAGGGATGAGGTTAAAACTACCCAACATAAAAATTTCAACAAAATGCACATTAAAGGTCATGCTGCTAAACGCTAGGAGTCTAAACATGAAACTGCACTCATTGCAAGCATTCTTAACCCTGGAAGATGCTGACATCTGTGTAGTCACAGAAACCTGGTTCAATGCTATGGAGAGCACCAGAGCCATACCTGATTACTCATCCTATCATACATTCAGACCCCATTCTGTGGGTAGTAAAGCCAAAGGAGGTGGAGTTTCAAAATAAATTAAAGACATACACACCTTCAGGCTGGTCAAGACAGTATGGCACATAGGAGACACTCCAGGTCCAGTTAACCATTGACAAGACCCATATACAAATCATAGCAAGCTACCGGCCCCAAATCTGACTCAAGATGCGCAATCTGCCTATCTAGACCTCTTTGAATCTATCAAGATTCAACCCCTTACCCCAACCCTGGGTGATTTTAACTACCCAAACATAAAGTGGAAGAACTACTCATGTCAGAACACAAATGCCTAGAGATTCCTCGATTTTGTTGATGCAAATGCTTTGGAACAACTAGTCAATACCCCCCACAAGAGTGATAATATCCTGGACTTGGTATTAACCAACATGAAGTAACCACTGCAGCATCCCTGCAGTATCATCCTCCCTTGTAAGATCCAAACATAAAGCAGTCACGTTCAAAGTCACCATATCCCCCAGACCCCCCTCTAGCTAGGGCCAAACAAAAAAAACTTCTCCAAAGCTTATTACAGCCTCCTGAGGGATGGAATAAACAGTTTTTTCCCCTCTCTAGGAACTGGCACCAATATCTAAAACTATACCAAATTACTATATGAACATTTATATAGATGCATGGAATCAGGAGTACCTGACAGGACTAAATCATCCTCCTCAAGGAAGAGTAAACCTGTCTGGTGGACATCTGCAATAAGTAAGCTCTATAACGAAAGAAATAATTGCTGTCCAGGACCAAGAAGGAGCAGGTGACCAATTGGAAGCAATCTCTCCTTAGCGCCTAAACAGGCAAATAAAAGGACTCGTGAAATTCTTCAAAGCAAACTTTGAGTCCAAATTGGCCACATCTACTACAGACAATCATAGGGCCTTCTTCACATATGTCCGTAATCTCAAAGGTAGCACCCAGGTCTGTTCAGAACTGGTGGCCAAGGACACCACATATACAAATTCTGTAGATCTAGCAAACTTGCTGGCTGACAAATTCACCAAAAATTTCACCCCCCCCCCATTAGTAAATCAGGACATTCCTAGTACCTGCCCCCTTCCCCTTATATCTAGGGATCAGTTCATCACTGCTCTCTAAAAGGCAAAACATACAGCTTCTATAGGATCCAACAAGAGACCAGGCTGCATCCTACATGAACTCAGGCAGGAACTTGCAGCACCATTAAGCGCTGTATTCAACCAACTGAGTGGAGGACAGCCACTGTCATCCCTTTACACAAAGGTGGAGCATCCACAAATCTGGGAAATTATAGACCCATCAGCCTAACTAGCCGGATCTGCAAGGCCATGGAACGGATTATCATGGATATCATTAACAAGGATATTGGCAACCTCCAAACACTCTATGCCACACAGTTTGGATTCATCAAGGGGAGGTCATGTCTGTTAAATTTGGTTGACTTTTTTGAGACAGGCACCAAAGCCATGGATGAGGGGAAGACAGTGCACACTGCCTACCTTGACCTGGCCAAGGCCTTTGACACTATTCCCCACTCAGGCATAATAGATAAACTCTCTCAACTAGGCATCAATCGGTATGTTATCAGATGGGTAGCTAACTGGCTCACTGACAGAACCCACCTAGTCAAAACAGGGGAAGCCATCTCAAGCAGTAGACCCGGATCTAGTGGCATACCCCAGAGTTCGGTCTTGGGGGCTCTGTTATTTGGGATATACTTTTCTGAGGTGATGGCCTATACCAGTAGTCTATGGCTGACCAAATTTGCAGATGACTGCAAGCTGGTGCTGTCATAAATTCCCCTAGTGACGTGCATATCCTCCAAGAGGGTCTCACCAAAAACATTGACTGGTGCCAGAAAGATGGCCTCAAGCTGAATATAAAAAAATGCATCCTCGTCCCCTTTGGGGAGAGTGACATCCCCACAAATTATCACATTAATAACAATGTCCTAAACACGCAATCAGTCGTGAGAGATTTGGGCACCCAGACTGATAGCAACCTGACTTTTGACCATCATGTTGCTTCCATTGTACGGAAAGCTTTCTACATGGCCCACCTCATAAGTAAGGGTATCTCATCGAGGGACAAGAAGGTCATAACATCCATCCCTGTATTCTTCCTTTATAAGGCCCATTATTGAGTATAATGCCCCATTAGGCATGTACCTCGCAAAGCACATGCAGTAGCTGGAGAGACCACAGATGTTCCTCACCCGGAGAATCCAGGGCCACAGAAATCTACCATACACAGATAGCCTAAAAGCCCTATCTATTTACTCAGTTTCATACAGACTTATTAGAGGTAACCTCTGTCTGGCATACAAGGCGATCTTGGACCCTACCTTGATGGGACTGCTGCATATCAGCAAGTCAAGCTCCACTCAAGTAACCTGCACAAGCAGCCTCAACCTGGTCTGTGACATCAACAGGTCTTGTTGGTGGGACAGATCTGTGTCCCAGAGACTCCCTCATCTGTGGAATAGACTCCCTCTCAACATCAAGCAGAGTACCTCTTTGTCACTTTTTAAGCGGAACCTGGAAAACTGGATGGGAAATAGAAAATACATCCCTGGAAATACACTCTTGTCCCTGCTGGACAGGGGCATTGGGTGCTGATCTGTATATGCATGGGCTAAACTCTAGGCTAGGCTTATAAGGGCCTCAGGGCCAATAGCCTAGTAACTTCCTAACTTCCTATGATCCATGCACAGAAGCTGTGTGGCCCTACCGTTATCTTTAATTCAAAATTAATTCATATCCAACAAATGCAGATAAAATGGATTGCAGATGTCAATTCTGCTTTCAAAAGTTCAGCAAAGCTACCTGACTGCTAACAAATAATTTCTACTGGAACTTAGTAATCATTTCCCAAAGGGCGTACTAGTTCTGTGTGCACTTGCTATCTATAATGCCTTGTACAGCTGCATAATGTTTCTTTTCCTGACTGCTATCTCAAATACTATGTTCTGTATATACTACGCATAATTTTGGCTTACAGTTTGTCTCATATATTTCATGTTTCTCTGTAGGTAGAAAACTATTAAAACCTCTCTCCACTTATTGCTAGAAGTGTAGAGTGCTGTCAAAGCACAAGGAGGCACGCATTTCATTAGTATAGCACTACTGTAACCAAGTGCTCAAACATGTAAGCAAGTGTGGCGACCTTCCTTTATTCTTATCTATGCATCCCTCTAAATGAACCCCTGCCCAAGTCCATTTCAAATAACAGTACAAACTGCTTCAGGTATTGTTAGCAGATATAAGGTAGAGTATGTAAATAAAATGTAGAAGCACATCTCTACCAATGGGACAGGACAGGCACAGTCATATCCAGGGGCTTCTACCATTCAACAGACAACTAATTTGCATTTGTGACACACTGAAACCAATGTTCATATAATCTTCTCACAACATAGTAAGATGCGACTACAGTACAAAATAGTACATTCTATACCCGGAGCTAAAAGTGCTCTTATGTTATCTGTGTGTACTTTATCAGTTGCTATTGTAATTTACAGTTTAAACATTAAGCCTTAGAGCAGGACCTGAAAGTACACTTATGGTATCAGTATTTAGATCATAAATTGTTGCTGTATAATTTGCAACACCTTTAGTAAACAGTGTGGTTTCATATACTTATTTCTTTCTCTCTATGTTCAGTATCTTAAGTCCCTTATCCCTTTCCTATACATCACTGTTATAACAATATTCTTGCTATGCATATTGGTTTGTTTTATTTTTTGAAAATAGGAAAGCAAAAATAAAAATAACTTTCTTGCATCATATTTGTGCTGAAGATGCAGTAACACCTATTGATTTGTGAGCTGAGAATTTTCTATTTGAATGGTAAATAACATGTATTTGGGACTAGCTTTTTGGAATATACTGGGTGGAAAGATCAGGATTAAACTGAAGAGCTGGATGACAGACTTTCCTTCAGGGGGAGGGGGACCAAGATTAAGCCTGGATAAAATTTGATATTAGCCATAGATTATGGTGGTCTGGGAGTAGCAGATCCTGAAAAGTGTTGAGGCATAGTACAATGCACATTTTTGTTTAAAAGCTTAAATACTGGGAGACCAAGAAAGTAGACCAGAACTTTACAAGAGTGAAATGTGGAGAATGGAGGGTAAGGCATTTATTTTACAAATATTGGATAAATTGTGGTCAATCTTGAGAGGGTTGTTTACAATAGAGGGGATTGCAGAAAAGACATATTACTGACTGCAGCAGAAAAGCATAATATACACAGAGCATGAAGTGAGGAACTGGAGGCAAAGGAAGACATCGGTAAAACACTGGCATGAACTTTTTGTTGTAGGGCAAATCATTAAATGGGAGGAGTCTAAACTAAGAAACAATTTGAAGGCTGACCAAGAACCACAGTATAGTACATTAGCAAAGGAAGTTTGGAACTCCCACTGGGAGAAAATGCAGCAAGGGCAGTGGGCCAAAATTAATTCAGTGAATAGCAGAATGGAGAGAGAATAGACTAATTAATAAAAGACTAATCTCTCATATACATGAAGTGATAAGGTAATTAAAGAGTTGGAAAGATCTGGAAGCAATGGGAAAGGTGGCAAAAACCTTGATTATTATAACTGAGGAAGATCAATGTATAACGTTATGGAAAGTAATGCAGAATTCTATAAAGCTAAGAAAATATATGATATTTGCATGGACGTGCTTACATAAGTACTTTTATAAACCAGGCAGGTTGGAGATGTAAAGAAGAGGCAGCAGGATATTCCAGAAACATCTTCTGGGATCGCCCACTACTTACACAGCTTAAGGAAGAGTTGGATAAGTTAATAAAAACAATACATAGGGAAAAGGATTAACTAAAGATCATTGATTTTAGGGATGGATACAAATTGAAAAGAGAGGAAGGAGCAGCAACAATTGCTTGGGATGATCTTAATAGTTGCTAAAAAGATAATCACCAGTTTATGGAAACAGGTGGGGTAGCTCAGACTGATAGAATTAGTGAAAGCTATGGAGAAGTATAAGCAACAGGAGGGATAAATGTAATTTAAAAAAAGAAGAGTAAATATAACAAATGGAAAACATGAGAAGATTGTGTCTAAGGATTTGGTTCATGAGATTTGATGGAAGTACTAGGTTTCTAGAGGTTCAATGGGGAGTGGAGGATATTGTGCAAATATTGTATATATTTATGTCTGTTTTAAGCAGTAATGGATACACTGTTGATTTCATTTTGTTTGCATATTGCAAGAGGATGTCACATAAAATAGTAAAAATGTACATTGATTTTGGGCAAGAATTGTCTGTATTAATATTGCTGAAGATAAGAATAATTATGATATATGGATCTTGCCATCAGTGACTATAACTGACCCCATGCATAGAGATTATTAGAATATGCAAAAGTGGAATGTCAATAAAGATTAAGAAAAGAAAGTTAAGAATGAGATTTACGTAAAGAGAATGTTTCTCAGCTATGAAAGGGATAAGAATCTTTGCTTTTCAATTTTGTTTGCCCTTACTTTACACAAAACAGACTTATCCTTTTTCGTCATCATCATTCTTATTTCTTCTACATGGGATTGGGGGTCGTGTTAACTGTCGCCATCTCTCACAATTCAATGCTACACTCCTGCTGCCGATCTTCTCTTACACAATCCATCCACCTCTCTGCTGGACGACCTTCTTTCCTCTTACCTTCTTCCTTTCTGTCCCAAATCTTCTTCACCAGATTGTTTTCTGCTTTCCTAAACATGTCTCTGAACCACAGTATTCTGCTCTCTTTGACCTTTTTTGCAATTGGAGCTACTTTGGCTTCTGCTCTTATGCCTTTATTTCTTTGTCTGTCCCACAGTGTGCATCCTACCACCCTTCTCAGGCACTTCTTTTCCATCTCCTCTAGCTTTTTCGTCTGCTCTGCCTTTACTACCCAGGTTTCTGTACCATACAGTAGTACTGGTTGCACCACTGTTTTGTGCACCTTACTTTTCAGTTTCTTTGGCATTCTTCAGTCATACACTACACCTGACATTCTATGCCATTTGGCTGCAGCCCCTCTGATTCTATCTTTGACTTCTTCATTCAGACTTCCCTTCTCCTCCACCACCCCTCCCAGATAGTTGAAGCTGTTAGCTTGTTCCACTGTCTTCCTTTCTATCTCAGTTCTCAGCTTCTTCTGCTTTCCCAATTTGCTGCCATTACCACTGTTTTATTTGAAATTATTTTCATCCCATGTGCCTTCAGTTTTGCATTCCATTCCCCAATCTTTTGCTGATGTTCTTGCTTAGAGTCTGCCTATAATGCCATAGAATCTGCATACAGCATACAGCAACATTGTTGATCTGTCCTCTCTAACCTGTTTGCTAATGTAGTCTGTCTCTAGTATGAACAACAGTAGGCTCAGAGCTGAAGCCTGATATACACCCACTCCCACTTGGAGCCCCTCTGTAAAACCAAACACTGTTCATACTTGAGTCATTGGGTCTTTGTACATAGCCTGTAACTACTCTACCAGTGCTTCTAGAACTTTGAACCACCACAGTACTGCCCAAATCTGCTTCCCTGGGACCTTATCTTATGCTTTCTCCAAGTCTAGGAATGGGCCCAGTTGGACTGTTTCCTCATCAGTAGCTTATTCTCAACTATGTCTCTCACTGAAAACATCAGGTTAGGTGTGCTGCATCCTGATCTGAATCTGAACTGCTCATCTCCCATCTTACTTTCTACTACTCTGCATATCCGCTTTTCAATCACCATGTTTAGAACTTTCATGCAATGTGATATGGGTTTGACACTTCTGTACTGCACACAGTTGTGGACGTCCCCTTTGATCTTGCACACTGGCATGAGTATGCTTATTATCAAGTCATCTGAGATATGCCTTTCACTCCACACTGCTATGAGTACCCTCAGGAGCCATTTCTCCCCTATTTCACCCAGTATCTTTATCATATCTGCTGTGACTTCATTTGAGACCACTGCTTTCCCTGACTTCATTTTTCTTACTGTTATTCTCACTTCTTCTATGGTGGGCTTCTCTTCTTCTCTCATTGTATGGTGTGTCTGGGGAAGTACAACTTCTGTGGGTTTTCTTCATTTAGGAGCTGCTAGAAGTACTTTTATTAATTGCTTTGATGTACTGTGGGCTAGTGAGCAGGTTGACTAACTCTTTGAACTGTTATAATTTCTCAACCTCACTGCCTTCTGAAGCCTGTCTCTCTCACCACAATTCTTACACCATTTCTAGACTGTCCTCCTCCTAAGTAGTAGACTCTGGATCCCAAGCCAAGTGACTTTGCTGACTGCCCTTCTATCTTGTCTTTCTTCCATACCATCAGTCATGGCATCCACTTCCAAGCTGCATTCTGTCAGTGAACCTACCTTGAGTGCAGCAATTCTTACTTCATGTTTGGCAGGCTGGTCAGTTTTATATCCAGCTTTTGCTCAACAGAACTATCCCAGGTAACCTAGGCTGGGCAACTGGACACCAGCTAGCCAGTAGCTTATTGACCCAAGGCTGCTGGGCTTTATGGTGGGCACACACTGGCCAACTGGGCCACATACACTCCTCCCACAATTATAATGGGTCCCTGCCATAGTTTGATGTAGGCCGGGTACTCAACCCACTTATCCCTGGTAACTACCCATGCCCATTTTGGCGACATTAGTCAACATGACCAAATCACCTAGAAACATATTTTACACATTGAGTGGCTAGCCCTGTCACAGCATGCAGTCTGTGATCTGTGTTCTCCTATCTTGAGGATACTGCACACCATAGTGGATGCCCAAAGCAGTTGGTCTATACAACTCTTCCGCCTATAGGGCACCATGTAGAGTCTGTGCTGCTGCCCATAGCTCTATTCATTGGTGAGTTTATTGGAAGTGGAAAATCCTACAGAGACACGAAGAAAACATGCAAACTCCAAAACACGCCTTGTCCGGAGGTCAATTCGAACTTTGTACCTTGTGCACTGCAGGCAAAGACCTTAACCATCATGCTAACTGGTCTCCTTAAATGTATTCTTTTTATTATCTAATTAAAGGCACATGCATATTATAGAAAAATATCTAATCAGCAAGGCATGGATCTTCTGATTATGCTATGAATTTTTGTAATAGATGCTTGAGAAAATATTGCTAAAACAGTTGTTTGAGTTAGTCCATGAAGACATTTAGACTTTTGCATAATTCACATCCAACTGCTTGGATTTGCACTTCAATTGTTCTCCACTCAGTAATCCCACTTTAATGTTTTTATTTCATCTGCAAAGAGAATGTCAACCACTGTAGTTATAATTTTGATCTTCCTGGCTTTTGACTGCTATATCAGGCTTTCTTGAGAGAACTGCTGATGGACTTACGTAAACACAAGAACAGGCAGAAAAATTATGTCACATTATTCTGATGAAGTCCCATGTTACTAAGTGGAATGAAAGTGATCAGTTGTTTGATTACAATCTGCAGCTGAGTTCACTGATTACTGTTTGGTGTTTCTGACTCATGTTAGTCTCTGTTAATGTTTTGGAACAGACAGCTATAGAACTTTGCCATCATCTGTTGCAGTACATCTGCTTCAACACCATGGCTGCTAGCATCTGCACTTATCAGTTGGTTTACTGACATCATAATAGACAAGTACTGATGTTGACACTCGCACACACTTGGCCTTTTCTCCTTATCAGGATTAACCACTCCCTCACAATCTATTTTGAAACAGCTAAACACTGACCTTAATATCACTATTACCTTATTTTCCTCTAGACTTCTGAGCTGAACTTTTTTAAAGCAAACCTATATTATTCAGTGTCCATTCCTGTGTAGTACAATTGCCATCATATTAAAGACCTCTGCTAACTCAGTATGAGCCATTGTTAAGACTGTATCCATATATAAATGCCTCAGGCCCTAACTCTGCCTTCCACAATTCTTCAGTGCATGCAGTGATTTTTCTGTAGTATAAATAATCATTGGAATTCAAAGTGGCATATGTAGCACCTTAAATCTCATTACACTCTAAGCATGCACTTCTCCTTCTTCTTTCAGCTTTTCCCAGTTAGGTTTCTCCACAGCAGATCACCTGTCCACTCATGATTGGCAGTAGAATTTTACAGTGTTGAGTTGCCAGCCCAGTGCCCAACCTTCCACGGAAGGCACACACACACTCACTCATGCCTAGGGCTAATTTTTACAGTGTCCAATCCACCTACAGCATTTCTTTGGGATGTGGGAGGAAACTGGAGCACCCGGAGGAAACCCACACGACCACAGGGAGGACATGCAGACTCCACACAGAAGGCACTCCAGCCAAGGATTGAACTGGAGAACCTCTTGCTGTGAGGCAACAACACTAACCGCTGCACCACCATGGCCGCCCTACACTCTAAGCATGCACTAATATTGTTAAATGAATCTTCACCTCATGGTATAATATGCTCTTCCTGTTACAGCCACTGTGCTGAATTCCAGCTCCTTTAAATTGCAAGGCCTGCTATACACTACTTCTCAGTTCATACAGCTATCATCCACACTTGAACATTTTTGTTTACTACCTGCAACTGATAAGACCCATTTTGAATTTACAAACTTTTTTAGTTCTCTTTCCACAATCATGTAAATGCTTATATTTTCCAGTCCTTGCAGATTTATCAAAGCCTTATCTCTTATCATTAGTGTGCAGTGAATCAAGGTTGTTGGCATGCAGTACATTTGCATACCAAGACCCATAATGATTCATAAAGCAAATGACACAGCGGGGCAAGACCCATTGAATGTTCCTGTTCCCATTGTAACAGTGTACCAGCCATCAAGTTTGCATGCAAAAATGTTTGTCCCCAGATAATACAAGACTCAGCAAGCCATTACTGTTGGAGCACCATCTGGTCCCAAAAGGATAACTTAAAAGACAGCAAATGTGTCCTACACAATGATGCAACATTTGCCACAGTAGAGATCCTCCCCTTCCATGCTAGCTTGTTGACCAGCAGAGTTCCCAGAAACAGAGTCATGCAAAAACACCTCCATTGCACAGCAGGGAAAATCCTACTGGCAATGGAGTTCTCTACAATACAGACAAACCTACTATCACATACAGAATTGCCACAAAATGACACTAGTATGCCCCCACCAATAAGCCTCTCTTCTCTGGTCTCTGTTGTTATGCCTAACTGTACATTCATTATGAACCACAGTCATGAATGATGGCTTGGCATATTTCTATACATAGATGTTTTGTACTGCACTATGTTGCAATGTCATGCAACACAGTACGGCATTGCAGCTGTTAAGCTGCATGGGAACTGCATGATTGAAAAGGGCACAGAACCATGTTTGCACACAGTTCATAGTCACAAGCTGCCTTTTGCACACCATCATTAGGGATCATGATTCAGGTTTGTGAATTATGATCCAGAGCAGTAGCAATGTATACATTCCATACAGGGAGGTTGTACACCTATGGGCACTAGGTTACAAGTACCAAAACCCAATAACTCACATTCTCAATTGTGTGTGTGTGTGTGTGTGTGTGTGTGTGTGTGTGTGTGTGTGTGTGTGTGTGTGTGTGTGTCTGTGTGTGTATAATTTTTATATTACAGTACCTAGACAACAGCTAACCCTCTAGATATCCATTAATCTCTTAACCATAAACATTTTCACAAGGGAAACCTGAAAATATCTAGCTTGAAAACAAAATGTCCAAGTACCTAGCTTCTATAGAACTGCTCAAGACACCACGCAGAAGTCTGAGAATTCATTTACGTGTCACTGTGTATTCTTGTATTATGCAATTTTTTCACTACATAATTCTTTAAATGATGTAAACGTGTGTACATAAATCACATACAGAATTTCAATAAGTTCCATATGTCATACGTTTTGAGCTGATTGTTCATTAAGAATCCTTTTTTATCATTTTACCAGAGTTATAGCCAAAAATACATTGGAATCGAGCCACTTGTCCTTGCAACATATAAGCAAATAATAATAAAGATTGATTATGAAGCTATATTCTTGTTTATTAAGCTTTGAATTTTCCTGTAATATTTCATAATGAAGAAGAAGCATTAATCTAAATGTCTGATGCAACACAAATCAGCTAAGATCTCATTGGTTGTTCAATTTCTGTGTCCGATTCCAGCAACCTAAGATATGTTAATTGTTTTGTAGTTATTATTTCCAGGAATTCATCACATGATATCAAACCATATGCTGCAGAATTTATTCACTGTTCTTATCTCATGTGTTATGAATAGATTGATCCTAATAACTTTATTGGCAGGAGTCCAATTCCACAGGCATTTTTGTAACTGAAAATTCCAGACATAAGAGAAGGGAAGTCAAACAGTTTTCTGTGGTTTGGTAAATAACCATGCTTTACTTTTGCTATCTTAATAGCTTGATTTAGGTAAACTGTTATAAAGTGTACTTGCCCATGAAATACATTGCAGTTCAGGTCACAAACTAGAATAGCTGAGTATGCAAGCTGTGACTTGTTTTTTGATGTTCTGCAAACTTTCTACAATGTCACAGCAAATTAGTGCTATAACATATAATCTAATAATTGTGAACTAAACTGTAAAGATACAATTTCAAGAATCACTGAATACACTGTACCTACATGTCATCTGTAGGTATCAGTTAAAAAAAATGAAACCAATTATTTTGTTCAGCACTTCCATTAATACTGTATTTCATTACACACAGATAATTATGAATGCCTAGTGATCTCTTTTGCATTATTTAAATGTTGTATTTTGTTATACACTAAGAATTATGAATGCCTGGGAAGTCTCTGTAGAAAAGCTAGATGTTAGCGAACGGTTAACTAATTACGAAATTATTATAGGTTTCATATCTCACTTATGTGTGAACCTTTAACTAATTATAACATTATTATATGTTTCATATAAAACACAAATGTTCAACTACAAATCCTCCCATAACTAGACTAGTTAGGAACAGCAAGAATTTTGTCCCTGACAAATTTTTAGCTGATCTCAAGGCTTGTAACTGGCATATCCTAAAAATCCTACCTTTAAATGAGAGCGTATCATACTTTAATTACACCTTCCTCAAGATACTTGACTCTCATGCTCCTAACCGACTTACTAGATCTAAGGTACCTTGGCTAACACAAGATACTAAATCTAAAATTAGACTCAGAGACCGGGCCTGGAACAAATGGCGAACCACAAAAACCCCCTTAGATCGCATCAAGTTCCTGCAGCTTAGAAATTCAATCAAAGCAGCCGTTATGTCTGATAAAAAACAATATTTCTGTCACCTCCAAGATAAACATCAGTATAATCCTAAAAAATTCTGGGCTGGTTTCAATCATCTCCTTCATCCAGATAAATCTACTACCCCCACCCCTGAAAAACTCATGGACAAAGATCCAACTGAAATAGCTAACACTTTCAATTCTTTTTTTACTGTAACCATCCAGTCCCTCGCCAGTAAGCTTGTCACTTCCCCCTCGGTGGTAACCTTAACCAATGAATCAACCCAAACTACCTTCAACCTTCAACCTACCCCCAACTCCTATATTCGTATCCTCTTGAAAAAACTTAAACCAACCACCCTAGCAGCTGACTCACTCCCAGCCAAATACTTACAAATTGCATCTGACGCCATAGCCTACCCTGTCTCAATATTGATCAACCGAACCATATCAGAAGCTTCTATTCCCTCTATTTGGAAAATCTCTTATATCATCCCCCTCCACAAAGGAGGGACCTCCACTGACACTTCTAACTATCAACCCATAGCCATACTGTCTCTTCTATCCAAAATTATGGAGCGCTGTGTCCACAAACAACTCATTACCCACCTCACACAAAATAACCTCCTATCTAACACCCAACACGGCTTCCGCCCCCATCACAGCACAACCACTGCTCTCCTCTCCTTTGTTGACTCAGTCAATCACAACCGCAACAACAAACTTATCTCCTCGCTTTTCTAGACCTATCGAAAGCTATATGGTCAACCACCAACAATTGCGCTACACACTGGAATCCTTTCATCTTAGTAAACCAACAATAAGTTGGTTTAACGCCTACCTCTCTTGCAGAAAACAGGCGGTTCAGTGGCACAATAAACTATCAGACCTACTCCCCACCAATATCGGTGTTCCCCAAGGATCTATCCTTGGTCCCCTTCTTTTTTCCATATTTATAAATGGTCTAGACTCTATCATTCCTAAAGCCACCTGCATTCAATATGCAGATGATTCCACCCTTATCTGCTCTGACTTCTCTCTTACCAAACTCCAAGTCACAACCCAAAACTGCTTTTCCACAGTCGAAAAATGGTTCTCAGAACTTAAACTCCTACTCAACCCAACCAAAACCAAATTACTTCTATTCTTCCCCACTCCAGCTACCGCCCAAGGAATAGATCCCCCAGACACCAACATTCCAACCTTCCACGTGTCCTCCAACAATGGCACCATAATCTACCCCGTCTCCCACACTAAACTGCTAGGGGTTACTGTAGACCACAAACTTAAATTCGATATGCATGTAAATCTAACCATTAAGTCGGTCAACAAAAAACTCGGATCCATGTATAGAATAAAGACCTTCTTAACCCCACACACCAAACTAACTATTGCCCGAACCCACCTCCTCTCCACACTCCTTTATGCCTCCCCAATATTCTCCTTCCTCCATAAGAGGGAGCTCAACAAACTTTCTATTACCTACAATCACATTGCCAGATTTATAACAGGAATGCCCTATCGCACACATCACTGCCTAAACCTAAGGACACTAGACTGGCTAGAACTGCCTAATATTCTCAAACTCAATCAACTCACTGAGGCTTTTAAAATTATCAACCACCCAGAAAAACCCTGCACTGAACAAACTACTTACCCCTACTCCAACCTTACATCCCTCAGGTCCTCCAAAACTCTACAAGTATTGACCATTAAATCTAACAACTCCGGTGGTGAAGCACTATATGCTAATTCCATTGGCAAATCCTGGAATGCCCTCCCAAACAACCTAAGACTTATGTCCTCTCTGCAACAATTTAAAATACACCTCAGAGCTCTCCTGAAGTCCCAATGGTTATGCCCTTGCTCTAATCCAGACTAATAGTTAACGTCTTGACTTCACCTTGGCCTCTACAAGCCTCCACCCAACTCTATAACCTACAAGTTCACATTATAGCCCTTTTAGTTCTTCTGTCAAAGTCTGTATATATCTTAAATTATAACTACTTGCTTCCTTTATCTTGCATTTAAACGTCAGTGTATGTACTTGTTTCAACTTTGTACTTGTATTTGTTTTTTGTAACCATGAACTTGGAGCTTTTCTCCTCGGGCCTCCACTGAAAATGGACATGTATCCAGTTGGACTAGCCTGGTCAACAAATGTAAAATAAAATAAATAAAATAAAAAATAAATATCCACTTATGTGTAAACCTTTAACTAATTATTACATTATTATATGTTTCATATCCTACTTATGCGTACAATTCAATTGTGTTGTCCTTATTTCAGAATAGGTGAAAAGTACATTATTTTGTTTGTTTATTTGCTAGCATTTATTACTTTTTTCACATTTTATCTTATTTATGTATTAAATAATTGGAATTATTACTTATTAGAAGTCCATAGATATTTTAGAGATGAATAGCTGTTGTGTTGATATCTTCTGACTGCACCATGTACCTCTGACTTTTACCTTGTTACTGTCTTAAACAACCTTTTAATAAAACATAATTTACATTTGCTACTTCAGCTAAAAAATTACTAATGAGCAATGCAGACCCTTTGGAATTATGTGCTTAAAAAACAAAATGTTGCTCATACTTTAATATTGACAGCTAAAGTTTTCAGGTTATGAACTTTTATTGAGGACATGGTCCAGATTTCAAAACAATTTACACTTAGGGGTACTACCATGAGCTTATTCCAAAATAAAGTTTCTGGTGTTCTTCATTCAATATATGTAAACAAGGACTTGGCAAGCCTTCATGAGTGATACTTTGCCTACATCTGATTCCAAACAAATTGAAGGAATACCTGTACAAAATTTTGGAGCATGTATAAGCCATGTGTGGTGTGCTCTGTATGTAACCCATTATAAACCTATATATTTTAGCATCTGCTTTGATAACTATAATGCTATTATATCTGAAGGCAGTGGTATAATGTATTATTTATTTATTTTATTTTATTTTACATTTGTTGACCGGGATAGTCCGACTGGATATATATCCATTTTCAGTGGAGGCCCGGGGAGAAAAGCTCCAAGACATTACTAAAAAAATACAAAGTGATTACATGCTAAGCAATATACAAGTCATTGATAGTTATACAAAACAGAT
The DNA here is from genome assembly GCF_019279795.1 of Protopterus annectens. Lineage (NCBI taxonomy): Eukaryota > Metazoa > Chordata > Ceratodontiformes > Protopteridae > Protopterus > Protopterus annectens. The sequence goes on along the minus strand of NC_056737.1, from coordinate 356,005,100 downwards.
ATGAAAAACTGTTTAGGGTGTTTATATATATATACACACACATATATATATATATATATATATATATATATATAAATATATATATACATACACACATGTCTATCAGCCTAGCCTACTGGTACCATAGGAAGTGTATTTCTTCAGTAGATTAATAGAGAGAAGAAACAAAGCAACAGCGAGAGGTATAATAGCTAACAGAGGTGGTCATGGATGAGGTGAATACGGTCAGTCAGGATTAGTGCAAGGGCATAACCATTGTGAGTTTAGGAGGATTCTTAGTTGCTTTTTAAACAGTGGAGTGGATGAAAGGGATGTTAGTTCAATTGGAAGCTTGTTCCAAATGTTATCAACTGAGTTAGTGAACAGGCAGTCCCCAGACTTGTTGCTGGCTTTTAAGGTAGATACTAGTATCCTATTGGCAGATCGTAGGGTTGTTAGGTTTTTGTATGGGCTAATAAGCTTACAGAGTATGGGAGTATATGTGGGATGATGCAGAGTTTTATAAATAATTGTAAGTTGCTGTATAAGAAGCTGACTTTGCAATTCCAGCCAACCTAGTAGTTTGAGATTCAGGCAGTGATGGGTTCTAAATGGGGATCCAGTGACAAATCTGGCTATGTTATGATAAGATGTTGACAATTTATTGATATTGCTTTTGGAGAGGTTTGTATTAATTGGGGAGGCATAGAGAAGGGTGGAAAGTAGATGCGTTTGGGCAATAGTAGACCTAGTTGAAGCTGTGAGAAAGGGTTTAAGTCTATAAAGGGAACCAAGTTTTTTATTAACTGATTTAATAGTTAGGTTAATATGTGTGTCAAAGTTAAGATTATTATCAATTGTTATACCTAGGAGTTTGGTAGTTATGAGGGGAGCTATTTTAGTACCATTGTTGGATGTGATTGTAAAGTTAATAGTGGTGGACTTTAGGGTGGGAGTGAATAATAGTTTTGTTTTTCTGGGGTTAAGGAGAAGACAGCGTTGATGGAACCATTTTTCTACTAAGTTAAATACTGTTTCAGTCTTGGTTTGAAGCTCTGCAGGTAAGGAGGCACTACATATTAATGTTGAGTTGTTGGTGTATTGAATGCAGGTGGCCTGTGGAATGGATGTTTTCAGATCATTAATGAAAATGGTAAATAGGAGAGGTCCCAGAATGGAGCCTTGAGGGACACCAAGAGAGATAGGGAGCTGAGTGGATAATTTCTTGTCCCAGAGGACTGCTTGCTGTCTCTTTCGTAAGTAGGAGTTAAACCACTTGACTGTTTGGGTGCCAAAAGAAAAAGATCTAAGTGTATCTGACAGTAGTTGATGATTCACCATGTCAAATGCCTTTGAGAGGTCAATAAAGAGGGCTGAGGACAGTAAGTTGTTGTTACGGTTTTTATTAATGCAGTCTGAAAAATGATAGGAGTGCTGTTGTTGTACTATGGAATGGCCTAAAGCCATGCTGGCAGTCTACTAGTAGGTGGTTTTGGAGAAGATAATCAAGTATTTGACGGTGAATACATCTCTCCATAATTTTTGCTAGTGGGGAAAGTAGGGCTATGAGGCGGAAGTTGGAGAGTTCATTTGAGTTACATCCCTTGTGGAGGGTATAATGTGTGAGACTTTCCATAGATATGGGATGGAACATTCTGTAATTGTTCTGTTTATTAGTATAGCAATTGGGTAGGGAAGTACTCCAGCTGTCATTTGCAGGTATTCAGCTGGTAGGAGGTCAGCTGATGGAGTACTTGGTTTAAGTTTAAGGAGTTGGGTGTGTATGAAGGATGTAGGGACACGCTGGAGGTGGAGAGTGTGGGGTAAAGTTGTTGTGAGGGGTGGCTCAGCAGTGGTAACAGGTGGTGTGGGGGGTAAGGTATTAGCTAAAGATTGGACTGTTTTAGAGAAAAATTTGTTAAAAATATCAGCAATCTGGCTAGAAGAGTTTTGAGTCAAATTATAGGGGTGGGTGTTTTGGTTTGTCCAGGGTGGAGCAATTTATTTATTCCTGAACAGAATTTTAGTGGGTTTTGATGTCGGGTCTGTTGGAATTTGAGGTAATAGTTTCTTTTATCAAGGAATACGGATTTTTTTGCAGCATTTCTAAGCTGTCTAAAATTTACGTGATCAGTAGAGTTTTTAGTTTTCCTCCATTTGGACCAGGTTTGATTTCTCAGTCTCATTGTTTGTCTAGTCTCCTTTGTGAGCCAAAGAGCAGGTTTGTTCCTAATTCTAACAATGCGAGAGGGAGCATGGTGTTCCAGAATTTGTAAGAATTTATTGTTAAAGTAAGAGACTGCTTCATCAAGAGGTAGGGATTTTAGGGGTGACCAGTTGCAAGCTTTAAGCTCAGCTTGAAAGTTAACTAGATTAAGATTGTTTCTTGTTTCGTGTGGTTCTAAAGTTAGTTTGGTTGGGAATTGAGGTCTTTTGTCTGGATATAAAGGTCAGGGAATGGTCACTAATATCAGGGAGTAAGCCCGTTTTGTATAATTGGGGACTACTGTTAATTAATATCCAGTCTAAGGTCATCATCATCTGTCCACTTTGAAAGCCTATTTAAAATGTGAATGATTACGACCATGCATCCATGACATTCTGCTTTGGTGTACTGCCTTTTTCTGCCCATGCCCAATGTGTTCAAAAGTAGATGATTTATTATCACTTTCATATGGACTTCTGAATTGCGCAAGTTTCAATATATTTTACTTTGTGTCCTATGCAGCAATTGCTACTCCCTCCTTGCTCAATCTATGTGTGAACCAGGTATCCGTCCCAACTATTCCCATCTGAAATTATATTTGGCATAAACTCTCATTATCAGTACTCTCCTCTGCTAAAGGTAAGTTGTCTGGCCTGCACATTATCCTAACTGACAGTATGCACTTTTTAGCTGTTAGCTTTAATAAGCAGATGTTATTCACCTTCCAACATTCCATCACATGACATTTAGCTCCTGCTCCCTCTTCCTTTCATACCATTTTATAAGACTTTCAGAACGATTATAGCAAAGGCCAAATCTCTTTAGTATCACATACATGTATACTCAATACATACTGCTTTAATTACCAATGACTGACTCATCCATATCTGATCTCTTGGTATGAAAATGTATTGGAAACACTTGCCCAGTGTTCGGAAAACTCAGTGAGCAGTTATGTGGATATCTGAAATAGACAAATATTCAGAAAGAAAATTTACATTTACAGTAAGAAAGCATCAGCCATACAGGTTAATAGGCAAGTACTAGGCTAGCTGCCCTTGCGGGACATTTTAAGACTAGCCCATTTTCCTTTTCATGCTTAAAATAACCTTTCTCTTTTGGTTATAGATTGGTCTTACCCAAAAGATTTCCCCTAATGAGAGTAACTGGGATCATACCACAGATAATTTGAAGGGCTCTCATTAGATAAAGCATTTAGGAGTTGTATCTGTCCATTAGTAGTGCAGAGAGCAGTCCTGTGATAAATCTTCCTTTTCCCATCCATTCATCTAAGTAGATCTTGAATATAGACAGAGATGAACTTTATTTTATAGGGATGGGGAGTCTGTTCCACAACAGTGGTATCCTTTGCAAAATACCACTGTTGTGAAATAGTATTCTCTGTGAGATATTCCTGTCCCTCCAAACCATTCTACTGATGTTACAGCAGAGGTTTAGATCTCTAGGCTAAGTATTTCTGATAGCATCTGATATGCTGATGTGCAGTAACTCCATCAGTAATGGGTTAGAGGATGCCTTGTACGCCAGACACAGGTCACCTCTTAGCATTCTGTAGGATACAGTGTGTAGTGACAGGGCTATGAGTCAGACCAAGCAGGATATTTTGTTTAGGCTTTGCATCCATTTAGTAAGGTATCTCTGTGGGTGTTCCAGTTGTTGCATGTGTCTGGAGAAATACATGACAAAGAGGGCATTATATATTCAATGAATGGCCTAATTAGGGTTGAGTAAAGAGTAACAATGACATCCCTAGTTCCAGGCAAAAATCCCTTTGTTGATAAGCAGTGCAATATAGAAGTAATTTCTTATAATAACAGACATGTTGGTCAAAAGTTAGGCCTTGTCCACATAAGTTCCCTATTCCAAACAAATGTGTCAACCCTTAGGGTCATATTGTTAATGTGGTAGTTCCTTGGGGTAGATGACTTCCCAAAGGATGCTGTAATGCATTTTTTGGCATTTAGTTTCAGTCCATGATTTTGGCACCAGTAATTTATTTGGGACAAACCTACACACAGGAAGGTAAAGTTATTTGGGGTTCAATGACTGGTCCTAGCTTGCATTCATCTGCAATGCTAGTCTGACAGAGCCCTTTGGTATAGGCTTTTACTTGGGAAAACTAGATGCCAAACAGGGCAGGTCCCAGTACAAAAACCTGGGGGACTCCACTGGTGATTGGTCTGTTTGTGGAGGCAATGCCCCGTATTCTGATTATCTGCTTTTTGTCTGTGAGCTAGTTGGCAGCTGACATAGCTGTTTGTTCCCAGTTTTTTTTAGCTTTTCTACTTGCCTAAGTGGGGAACTGTGTCAAAAACTTTGGCGAGATTTAACAAATAAATAAATAAACACCCAGTGGTTGAGAGGGTGGTCTAATGGTGAAGGTGTTTGCCTTACAAACACAAGATGCAGGGTTTGAGCCTCACAAGGGATAACTGGCTAGGCTTAAAAAAATGGCTCGCAAGGGCAGTTAGCTTAGTACTAATTTATGACCTGCCCTAGATGAATCCAGACTGAGACGGGTTTAGTGTTTGGAGGTTCCTTATGTCCTGACTGATTAATTCTGTGATAAATCTTTCCGTGGCTTTGCATATAAGTCTAGTCGGACTTACACGTGTCTATTTAATTGTATGATAAATCTTTCCATAGCTTTGCATATAAGGCTGGTCAGACTTATGACTGTGTATTAAAATGTATTATAGAATTATATAAGACGGGTATTGGTGAGCATAACATTTGGACCACGTTATCCTAAAGCAGGGACACGCATTCTTCTATTAGTTTTTCTCTCAGAAGCAATCTAAATACTTTTTAGTTGTTTGATTTGTCAAAGTTTGAATAATGGCATAGCAAGCTTCTGATGCAATTTTACAGAAAGTACTTATACTAGTTGCTACATTATTAAACAGACTGAAAAGGAGGGTACCTTCTTTATTTTGTACAATGTATCATGGGAAATTTTTGCTAAGCTTATTGTACGAAGGAGGTCAAGTTTCTTTTAGAAACAAAAACTAGCAAATAAACACTTCAAAAGATGAGTGAAAAGAAAGCATGCACAGTTTAATTGGTCACATGATGGGAGTGTACATTGCAGTTTTAAGTTGAAGTTGTTTCAGCTCCTACAACAGTTACATGTTTATGTTACCTGGAATTAAATAAATTATATGCATCCTAAAGAAGGTTAGATAAAGATGGACAAGGGAACATCTGATAGGAAATTTGCATTTTGGAACACTGTTAGCTTATCAATTCATAATTCATAGTTTATGTTAGAGCTGAAGCCAAATAAAAAAAAAAAAAAAAAACAGACTCCAGAGTAAGTGAATATACATTTGTGCCTGTCCAGTTGTCTGAAAAATTCTTCAGTGAAGATAGTGTCTCATTTTGATGCATGGGGATATCTTTTTCTACAATGAGACCAATGAGTGGATCAGAAACCTTGATTTTAATGAGATCTTATACTTATCTCTGTTATAACAATATTCCCTACTTTGATTGTTAAATCAATGTTTAGCAACAAAGTTTCTGTTCTACATAATCCAGTGTATAAACGTGTCTCACATTAAAGTGTGTGATTTTAAACCATGTAGACAATTGTAATTCATAAATTTTAATTTGAAAACCTAAATCTTTTCTTGTCATATGCTGCTGTATACCTGGGAAAGCCCAGGTAGACAGTAATTATATAACCTGACTACCTAAGTACTAGGTATATGATTCAGGAATCAGTGAACCATTAATTAGTAGACTGTGACCATGGATTGTGCACATGAGAAAACAAAAATTACTATCCCCCCTAATATTAATCATTTAAGCTCTGCATTTCAGAACTGAGCAATAGTGAAGCAGGTTAAAACAGTGAGCAAAATGATTCTGTAGTAAGCTGCCTCCAGTAATGTAGACCCCTTTTGGTGCCATCAAACCTGTTACCTCAACCTATGCAATCAGCCCATTGCAGGGTTGGTGTAACACTAAAGCCAACAGGTCTTGTCACACCATTCACTCCTCTTATTAGTATACTCTGTTAATATTTTCTGCTCCATATCCACATCAAGAAAGGGGGAAACTATCATAAATGACACTGTTCTATATATGTGGAGACTACACATGGTGTACTACTCTCACTCTCTCTCTCTCTCTCTCTCTCTCTCTCTCCTTCTCCCCCTCTCTCTGTCCACAAGAAAAAAATGGATAGTTTATGCCACCATCATATCATTGCATATGTGACAGGCTTGTGTAGTATGGCTATGCAATACAGCCAGCTGTGTAGTCTCTGTATAAAATGCTCAGAATATTGTGCATCTCATCTGGTGAAAAAAAAGCTTAACGTGACATTTAGACCACTAACATACTTTTTCATGCAACAGTACTTGTAGAACAGGGACCTATCAATCTACTGCAACAGCTGTTACTGTGTGTCCCGTCAGATATCAAAACAGCCATGCTGTCATAAGCAGCTGTCTGCTGTACAAGATCTGCTGCCATTTCTCTGCCACTGATATACATTTATAAAGTACACTACTGTCATAAACATTCCTGTTGATTCATAAACACCACACAGCCAAACCAACACTGTGTGAGATGAGCCACGGGGCGTATTACCTATGCATACAGCCAGGTCTGTGGTCATGATGAGGAGCTTCTTGTCACAGTCATGGTACAGACCTGTGGCCAGATCATGTTAAAGGTTACATGGAAGCACAAGCAGCTACAATAAACATTGACGGTACCTGAACGTACTTCTCCACTGTCCAGATTTTCACAAAATATCCAGAGTTTTGCCTCATATTATTGGTCTACTACTCAGAAAATTTGTGGCGTTCTGGCATATCACTGAGGATTGAAGTCATTAAATAATGACATATATTTTAGTATCACACTTGTTTCATATTTCTTATCTTTCGGAAAATGCATGCTAACACAAGTTTTATTATAAGAGCAAGATTTAAAATCTGTCCCTGTTTTTGAGACTTTGTCTCCCATTACTTTAGGATTTGGCCAGCTTTCTTGGCTAAACAATTGAGAGGTATGTGCATGAGTATCCCTAGTAGTTGATGTTGATGTAATGTATAATACAAAATAAATACAGACAGAAATGTGCAATGGAAGGGAAAGTTCCATTAATGGTTGATGGTGTAATAGAGGTTATACTATAGCAATAGTATCCACAGAAATGGATAGAAAAAAGTGCAAAGGGATGTGCAGAACAAAGCAATTTCCAGAAATGCAAAACCATGAAGGCTTTTTAACAATACATGAATGTAGAAGATTGTGAAACCTAGACCGGGGAGGTAGGATACAATAAAGCAATGTGCTGTTAACAACCTGCAGCAGTCACCTCAATATCAGAGTGTATGCAGTAGATCTGTACTATACTGTTAATGTCATTATAAAGAAAAATAAGCCACCCTGAAGGGAGTAGTTCTACCAGTTCACTCCACATGCCAGTATTTTCAGTGTTTCCTGGAAAGGGGAGCCACTGTATCAGAGAAATATAGCAGATGTGCCAACTAATGGCAAGTAAAGGAAGGTGCACCACAAAGGAGTTGAACATATGACTGTCTAACTGGATGTCTCTATAGCAGTGCATGACCAAGAGGAACAACTGCAGCAGTCAGAGTAAAAAGGGGCAATAAAACACACATATCAGGAAAATGTAGCACATGTGCTGACTGCAAACCAAACAGTTGTAAAACAGCATAATACCCCCAGAGGATATGAAAGCCCTAACCAGTGCATTGACATAATAAGAACAATTGTTTGAGTTCAATGAGCGATTGAAGAAGTTTTTATAATGACTGTAGCTTACTTTATTTCAGATTGGTATGTGCAGCCAGGCATAGCACATTTGTGTGATTAATTAGCACAAGCCAAGGACTTTTCATCAATTTTTTCTATAGAACATGCCTTTCTCTGTGAATTTATACATGGCCGCCTGCATTGCTCTCTGCCAACTGTTGTGTAACATATGACCACAAAAAGATGATTTGGAATTATATGCCCACTCTTGCATGTGGTGTGTCTGTCTATTTTCTGACAATATAACAGTTTGGAGATGGGCATATAGGACAGACAGAGATGAAAAAGGGAAGCAAGCAACACATGACAAGCAAATACAGAATGAGCTGAACAGTATCTGGATAGAAGCCCATTTGTCTCAACTTTCTAGCTCAACAATGACAGATGAATACAGATATAAATTAGGCTAGCCACTGCCAACCTCCCTGGCATAATTAACACACTGATGTTAGGAATGTTTACTTTTAGGGGAATGGAACACATAATAGCAAGAAAAGAGAACTGAACCCCTGCCAATGTCACTGATATTCTCTTGACCAGGGGATTAGCAAGGCATGCCACAAAAGCACTCATAGGAAAAGTGTATGAAAAGCACATTTCAGGGGGATAGAAAACATCATACTAAAACAAGAAAAATACAGCTAAATGGGTTTGACCCCCCCCCCACTTTTAGCAATGATATCCTGTAGACAAGTGTATTAGAAAGCAAAACCATAGATAAACATATTGTGAAGGGATCAGAACGCACACATTTCTGGGAAATATTAAAACAGTGTTCAAGACTGAAAACTGAACATTGGAAATCATAGCAACTGTCAGGGGATTAAAACTCTCCTGCCAGAGTACTAGCAATGTACACATCACCACATGTGAGGACTGAGCTCCAGAAGATGTAACACATGCGTATTATGTTTAACAAGCTTCATATTTGCATGATAAGTTATAAGCACATGATACGTATATTTTTGCAAACTAATACAAGACAGACCTCAATGCATTTGAACCCCTGCCTGCTTGACCAATATTCTCTGGACTAGCACCTTAGCAGGTGAAGACAAAGAAGATCTTATAATAAAGGTATCAGAAAACACTAATTTCAAGGAAATGTTATAATGACCAGAGCTAAACATAAAATCAGCAGGGGATGATTAACATCCCACTAGTGTATTAACAATGTATACATCACTTCCGAAGTACAATGAAGCACGGAAGCTGTTAAACTGAAACTATTAACATCCCCTAATTTCAGTATTGTATGGTGATGTATGCTAATGATCAACTTAATTGCATGACAGATGTTAAGATCTTAATGTGTTTGAAGGCTTTTCTCCATTGTTCACAGAATGAGAAGTGTCATTTCTCTGTGGTTTCATATGGACAGCAAAGTTGCTCCATGCCAACAGTCACACAATGTATGACCACAAATAGGGGTTTAGTAAAAAAAAAATAGTTTTGGACATGTATGTGTTGTGTGATAATGTGTCTCTGATAACATTAACGGTTTCAAAGGGTATTGAAAAGAGATGGAGAGGGCAGCAAGCAGATGGGACAATGAAAGGTGAGGTGATAAGGATTAAATAGGATGAAATAAGTAGGATTAAGTAGGATGAAAGTGGGTGACAAAGGCATGTAGACATTCACTGATATGAACTCATATCTTTACAAACACATGCATCTGCAACATTTCACCTGGGCCTCTGCTGAAAACTGGCTGTTTCCAAGTCGGACATTCCCAGTAAATAAACATTAAATAAATAAAATATAATAACACTGATGTGATACATAGCAGTTCATTAGCAAGGGGAGAGATAAGGAGTGAATGGGGTTAAAAATGCAAAGTTCACAGAAATATAGCACATTGGCAGAGTAACAGGGAAAAAAAGGAATTCAAGGGATTGGAATCCATATCAGTGAATTAGCAAGGGCAGTCACCGAAGTGACTGACTATAAGGGGTCATTAAAAAGGCAGATATATGAGATTAGAAGCACATTTACAGAGTGAATATTGAAAAGTGTAAAACAGTGTAAGTCCCCATGGGAGTAAAACACCCCACTCAGTATACTAACAAAGCAGCAATCATTTCAAGAGTACACTACGCTACTGGAACAACTAGAATAAAGCCATTCACTTAACTGTATCATGGGTACATGTGTGTGTTGTATGTATTAGGGATCATGCTGAAGGTGGAAATGGGACTACAGTACGATGATTAAAAGGGGAAGCAGACAGAGAGTAGCATACCAAGTGAGCTAAGAAGGAATGAGCTGGATGTAGATTGGTTAGGAGCATGTCTCACAGCTTGTTAACTCAACAATGCTAGACAGGTCTATACCTACATTTTGTTAGAGATTGCCAAGCTCTATGAGAAAATGCACCCACTGATGATGGGATATTGAATTTCATGGGAAGGGAACACCTGATAACAAGACAAGATGACTGCACCTGCACTGATGTGAAACCATCCGTGAGGCACATTCTCCAAAACAGATTGTTATCCAGGTATGCTACAAAATCATACATGGGGAAGATGTCAGTAAAACATATGTCAGGGTAATGGAGCATAGGAAACAAAAGAGAAATATACCTAAATATTTTAGAACCCATGCATGTGTAATTCATATTCCCTAAAACAGAGTATTAACCAGGTGTGGCACTGAAGTACTCACTGGAGAAGAATAAAAAAAAAGCACTGCAGGGGAATGGCATACCGTTACATAATGAAAAAGTAATACACAACTTCCTATCTTCAGGGTATTAGAACACTGCAGCCAGTGCACTCAGAATGGAATCATGTCGTCGTGAAGACATTCAGACATAAAGGCTTTCACAGGGAAGTATTAACTTTACCATAATTCACTATTGCTTGTCGACACACACCTATGCTAATGTCATTTGTGTGACTGATAGCAAGATCACTGTTGTTCGCCCGGTCAGGATAAAACAGAAGAACAGTTGTGGGTTCAGTTCAAGCAGCTTTATTATATACAAATACATCAGGACTGAGTCTTGGTTGGCCACGGTGGTGCAGCAGTTAGTGTTGCCACCTCACAGCAAGAGGTTCTCCGATTCAATTCTCAGCTGGGGTGCCTTCTGTGCGAAGTCTGCATGTCCTCCCTGTGGTCGCGTGGGTTTCCTCCGGGTGCTCCGGTTTCCTCCCACATCCCAAAGACATGGAGTAGGTGAATTGGACACTCTAAATTGGCCCTAGGTGTGTGTGTGACTTCTGTGGAAGGTTGGGTGCCAGGCTGGCAACTCAGCACCGTAAAACTCTACTGCCAATCATGAGCGGACCGATGATCCACTGTGGCGACCCCTAACCGGGGAAAGAAGAAGAAGATCAGGACTGAGTCTTAGTAACTTAACCTTAAATAAATTTATAAACAGATAGACTACTGCACTCATACATGTTAACACTGTGGCTGTTCTCTCAAAATGGCACTGCTGCCTGCATGTGCTCTCTATTTATATGCATGTGGCCTCACTTTGAAATGCTTCTTAAAGACACAACACACACACATTTTTTTATCATTTTACCAGAGTTATAGCCAAAAAACACAGGAATCGATTCACTTGCCCTTGCAACAAATAAGCAAATAATAATAAAGATTGATTGTGAAGCTATATTCTTGTTTATTAAGCTTTGAATTTTCATGTAATATTTCATAATGAAGAAGATGCATTAACCTAAATGTCTGATGCAACACAAATCAGCTAAGATCTACATCCTCCCTCTGAGAAATAGGTCATCCACAGTAACAATGGCAACAATCACTGACATGCAGTTCTACAGAAATAATCCTGAGTCATGCAATTATACAGGACTAATTACAGATGAAACATTCATGTCCAGGTTGCTAATAAATTTTACTCTAGGTCTGGAAATATGACCTGATCATGTGACATAAAATCTAGGGCTAGGTTTAGCAGCATGGACTGTCTTTAATGCATGTTCAACTTCAGGGACATGTGAGACATCACCAGGAATGGGAATAGGTACTGAGACATGTCCTTCAACAGGAACATTCTCTGGATTACTCTGAGATCTAGAGTCTGTATCACAGGTACAATGCTGCAATATTGATTCAAACACCAGAAGATGATGCCTGCGATTTCTTCTGTATTCTATACCCGCAGGTTCCACTAAGTAAGATCTTGGCTTGGCACATATATCTCTCACTGGGTTTATATCATATGATCAAAAGCTGAGAATATTGACGCTCCAAACCTCGAACTGGAAACCTTGAAACCGGAAAACATCGAACGTGGAAAAAAAAACAGTACACACCCAAAACAACACAAAAATGCTCTATGCTGGGGGACAAGACCCCCCACACCCCCCACTACTTAAATATACCAACTCCAAGATCGCACTACAGTGCAGTAAAGGGAAATCTTCCCTTCCCACACTCTATGGCGATTTCCACTTTATGCTTTGATGTTTGCCGGTTTAGAGGTTTCCAGTTCGAAGTTTGGAGCTTTGATATTCTCAGCTTTCGAGTTTGTGATATACACCCCCTCTCATTTGACCAATTCGATCAAAACCTTTCAATGTTTGCATCCACACTATCTCTCCTTCTTTCAATGGATGAAGAAATATGATTATTTTATCAGAGTTAGACTTCTGAAATGAATACTTCTTGAATAGTTGAGCTTCGATTGCACTGGTGTTTTTAGCATTATGCACCAACAAACAGGAACTGATAGGCAAAGTTGTTCTGGTTTGCTTAGACAGAAGTCTCTGAGTAGATGAGCCAAGTAAATTGTCACAGGGTATATTTCTGAAAGTAAGCAAATTCAAGAACACATCGGTATTGTCATACTTTGACCTCTCTAGTAATTGCTTTGCCACTTGTTACTGCATGTTCAGCTAGGCCGTTTGACTGTGGGTACTCAGGACTACTTGTAACATAGATAAAGTCCTACTCTTTTGCAAATTTCTGAAATAGCTGACTGGTAAATTGTGCACAGTTGTCAGAAATAACTTTGTGTGGACTAGCATAGACTGAGAAATGACATTTCAACTTAGTAATGACAGTACAGGATGTTAGCTTAGGTAGCAGATCAATCTCAAACCAATTCGAATAAGAGTCTACCAACAGTAAGTAATGTTGACTATTCTACTCGAATATGTCAGTGGCTACTGTTGACCAAGGTAGTTCAAAAATCTGTTTTAGCTGAAGTGGCTCTTTTTGCAAATGCTGTTTAGTACTATTGCAGACCGAACAAGATGAAAGTAGCTTATTGATATCTTTTGACAGCGAAGGCCAAAATACTAGTCCTGTTACCTTTCTTTTGGTAGCCTTAGAACCTGGGTGGCCATGATGCAAAATCTGGATGTACTCATACAGTAAGGAAGTAGGAACTGCAACTTTAGGACCTTTGAGAATTATACCATCTTCCATCAACATCTCATCTCTGTAAGGAAAATAAGGTTGCACTTCTGTTGGCATTCAAGATTGCTTTGATGGCCATCCGAGTGGTTGAGCTTTTGCAAAACTGGATCAATCTTTGTATGATCTCTTAGCTCATCAAATCTTGTGGTAGAAAAATTACCCACTTCCATGACATCAAAGTCAAAATTCTCTGCATCAAGCTTTTCTGTGGTATTTCTGGGTGATCTGGATAAGGTATCAGCCAGATAAAGAAGTTTGCCTTTCGTATAGACCATTTTGAAGTTGATTTTTGTAATCTGAGCATCATTCTTTTTAGTTTTGCTGGAGCTGCATGCATATGTTTTTTTTTAAATAGTGACTAGGGGCTGATGACCAGTCTCAATCTGGATAGTTTGGCCATAAATATAATCATGGAACTTCAAACATGCAAACACAATTTCCAAAAGCTCCTTCTCAATTTGAGCATACTACATCTCTGTTTGGGTAAGAGTTCTAGATGCATAGGCTACTGGTATGCCGTCTTGAAGAATAATGGCAACAAGACCAAACTTTGAAGCATTACAGGAAAGAATCACTGGTTTGTGGACATTATAGTATCTCAACTTAGGTGGACCGGCAATTTTCTGTTTAAGGTCATCAAATGCTCTCTGGTGTTGTTCCAGCCATGACCAGGTAACATTTTTGCATGTCAGCTCTCTTAAGAGCACTGATAATTCATAAACTTGCCCAAACAGTTAACCATACCAAGAAAACGCTGTAAGGCTTGGACATTGTCTGGAGCTTGCATCTCAAGGATAGCTGTTTGTTTGGAAGGATCTGGTCATAAGCCTGAACTGGTAAATTAATGACCTACATAAGTAACTTCTGATAGCCTGAAGCTACATTTCAGAGGACTGAGCTTTAGGTACATTTCATTTTCTACGTTACGACTCTGGCTGTTCTCGCAAAATGGCACAGCTGCCTGCACGTGCTCTCTATTTATTTGCAATGCCCTCTCTTTGTAATGCTTCTTAAAGACAAAGCATGAACACTGTTCTACAGTCGTTTGCTTGTGCTAAGATTTTTTTTCTCATTTTTTCTACAGTATAGGAAATTCCATTTCTTTGTAGTTATAGATGACCAGCAATGTTGCTCTGTGCAACTGTCATACAAAGTATGGCCACAGAAAGATGACTTTAATATATAAGCCCTTTTTAGGCATGTGTGTGCTGGGTTTATTTTCAACCAGATTAGAGGCTAGAAATGGGAGCATAGGACAAAGATGAAAGGGGAAGCATGCAGAGGACAGAACACAAGGAGAGCAAATGAGAATGAGCAGGATGGAAGTGGGGCAGGAACCGTACCTCTCAACTTCTTAATTAAATAATCATAGGTGAATTGCAAGAAGAGTTGTAATGATTCAGTGACTAAAATCCATAATGATCTGCCAGAAGTCAGCATGTCTTATGCTAAATAATTGTAGAAAATCTTGTGTGCATTAACTAAATGTTTGTGAAGTTGAGATGAATGGGTGGAAATAGTCTTTTTGGGATAGGTGCTCTTTTTATTTTTTATTGAGAATCAAAAGTTCGGGAAGGAAGTTCAGAAAGTCAGAGATTGGTAAGAAGAGGAGGGTAGGTCAGAAGGGAAGTGAATTATGACTGACAGGGTGTGCAGTAAAACAATAAGGGTAGGGGAACAAAATAGTGAAGGAGACATCACACAGACATAGGGTAGACAATGTTAAGAGGAGGACTGCATAACTTACAGGGGTGGTTATGGTTACAAAAGAGACTGTAACACTAGCTTTGGTGATAAGACTGGGTATTTGGAGAAAGTCTTTGACAGCTTCAGCACAGGGAAAGATCACTCCTCATCCCAGGACCCTACACACCTGGATCCTGGATCACAAACTGGAGACAGATTTAGGCAGAGATGTGATTTAACAAGTTGCTGGAGCAGGATGCCTATACTGCTGCTGCAGGCAGCAAACCTCTTATCTAGTATTTCCTCAACAATCTCTACCAGCTCCAAAGGAATAAAAAAAATGTTACCTCCATTTACATTGCTACCAGTGGCTACTACTGTACCATCCTCCAGTGCAAAGCTGCCCAATACATGTAGTCCTAGAATGGCAGGAGGTGTGGTGGCAATTCTAGCAGCTTTGGACTCAAATGTGCTGGGTGCCTCGGGGTGGTAGTGGTGCTGCTGCGGCTGCTACCTGTGGAGACAGGGGAACAGCAGGCCATGTTGGCTTTGTTGGTCTAGGTCACTGCGCTGTTGCATGTAATAGTAACAGAAATGGTGACATATAAAACAATAAAAATAAATGTATAAAACGAAAAAGATAGCAACAATGAAGGCGAGGGGGAGGGAGACATTTGAAAACAATGCAATTGTATTTTTAATTGTGTTCATACTAATGTTACAAGGAAGAAAATAACCTTTTAATAGCAAAACATACACACTTATGTCTTCAAATTGTTTGTCTGGGTGATTATCTTTGGGAGTGTGGAGGCCTACAGAAAAAGCTACCATCACATGCAGTCTGACATAAGATAATGATAACTGTGGGAGTGATTTATTAGAACAACATATCTGTACTTCTGTCCAAAGATGTTATTTCAGTCTTGACAATACAACTGTATGTATAGATGAGAAAATGCTGATTGCACAATTAAATGTCAAGCACAGGTGATACACATCAGACAGATACATGTAGTGCTTACTGTGAAATAGCCATAATTCTTAATTGGCTGGACAAGACACATATGGACCTTGTAGTGGCACAATGATATTACTGAGATTACGCATATAATGCCATGACAACAGCATAGACTTAACATGATGAGGCACTTCTCTACGTATACAGGGATATGTCAGGCAGAAGCAAAGTCTTACATCACAAAGTTAGACTAATTCCAGTAAGATATGCTAGTACTGAAAGATGAGGTCCTGCTGTGTAAATTTTGTATGCCATCAATTTTAATTGCTGCAATTGTCACTATGCAAACAGACATCTTTCAGAACTGCAGATATACTTACCCTGGCACACCTTTTGGTGCCCTAGTTTATCCCTATACCTCTCCCTGCGCTTTCATTCTCTGTATTGTCTGCAGATAAAGAGCTGAATGACACAGGCTTACAGTGACATAAGTCACTGTGGTGATGATAGTACTGTTCTCCCCAGAGTGGGATGCCAGCAGCAAGGGTGGTGGTCTTGGCCAAACTATTCCAGGCATCAGTCATACTGTGACCCATAATAGCACTCCTCCAGGAGTTTGCAACTGTACTGCTTATGGAAAATGTCCAGAAAATCTTGGATTTCTCCTCTGGGCTCTAAAATGTTGCCCAAATGATTTCTGGGATGTTTCAGCCTCCATGCAACAGGCACCAACTGGCACCTCATTTAATGGATGGATACCAGAATACTACATGATAGGTATTGTATTATTATGGCTTTAATAACACTTTAAGGTGTGAAACATTGTAGTCTACTATCCCTCTGTTTGTTGCTCAGAATACCTGCCCAATAATGACTCCATCTTTCAAAGGCTTATTACGGGATGGCAATTCTTTCTAACCTGACAAAATTGGCCTCCTGAGCATGCACGGAGCATACCTCAGATGCTCAGGCAAATGCATGGTATTGTTTAGATCTCAACACAATCTGTGATTCAGAAACAATACTTGGTTGATGCTGGCGCCATGTCAGACTCAAAGCCTGTCAAAATCTTGACCAATGGATGAGATGAGCTCTAATTAGCATTCTCACTGCATCTGAAGGGGGAATCTACATGATATAAGTGCAACAGGAGACATACATCCTCATTGCACTACAGAAAACAAACGTATGTTGCAATTCTGATTCATATTACATTAAACACTCATTGCTACATAAGACTATCAGTTTACATAAGCTATGCAGTACTTTTTACACATACTTCTTTGTACAAGGGCAGCGTTTTGTTTGCTCTTTGTTTTAAGACTTAGAAGTGCAGTCAATTGCTCAGTGTATCTACATGGATTGGCCACAGTTGTCTGAAGGGATATTGCAAGTGTGCAAGACAAAGTAGTATGCAAGCATGTTACAGAAGAATAAAGCAATGTAAGTGTACCACACAGTGTTGCCATAATAGTTAAGGTCTTTACCTTACCCATACAAGGCACAAGTTTATTCTGACCCCTGGTTATTAGCTAGAATTGTAATAGTCTGCAAACTGAGAGGGTAGTATTAATCAATGAAGAACTGTAATTCTAGGTACCTTAAGCATTTGTTGTTGCTAATGATCATATGCTTGTCAAGTTGCATGTTTGCTAACTTGCAGTCATATGGGGGGGGGGACTTATGCTTAGGACATAATAATGGCGTTACATATGTTATTGTCTGACACTACTAAAGCACAACAGCTAGATTATTAGTATAATACTACTGTTAGCATTTCTAAGATCCATGTAAGAACTCAGCTCTTAATTACAGTGTCTTCTAAAAAAGAAAAGCTATGCCTGAGGAACTGTCATAGAAAGCCACATCCAACTGTAAGCCCAAGTTAACAGAGGCTGAAAATGAGATGACAATGCAGGTCCTCCATCTCTATGGTAGATGGCTCATGGCACTGAATTTCACCAACTGGCCCACCTCGGACTTTGTCTAGCGAGAAACTGTCACCAAAATTAATGCTGTGTGTGGTTTGGATCATAATTATGATATGGTCCACTGCCAAAGGACCAATACTATATATGCTGTTATCCATAGAATAAAGGCCATTGCATGGAAACAGAGGGTAGTAGGTGACTGGCCATCTACCTAACCACCCCTTATTGAGACAGAAGAGTTCCTGGCCTTATTTCACAGCAGTACTACCTCCACACAGTTTCACAATGTGGTGTAGATGGTGGGACAGAGCTGGATAGGCCCCAAATAATTTGCACCGATGATGTCCCACACATGTAGCCCAACTGTCTCTATCTGCTCATATTTGTACTTGTTAGTCACCTTACAGTTTTTTATCCCTGTCTCACTTGTGTTATATAGTTACCACTGGCATCCAGGTGCGGCATCCATCTGTACACGGTTTGGACAGTGTTTTAACTGTATATCATACTTTTATTGCTACAAGGATAACAATTGCATGTGTAGTTGTGATTCTAGGTCATACTTATACTGGATATGTTTTGTTTTGGTTTACACAATGGTTAAATCATTCTCTGGCACCAGCACTATGGAACTACCCCCTTCTGATGATGGAGGATCTGTAGCTTCTGATAATGATGGCAGAGATGAACTGCTACAGTCAGGTGGTGCAGAGTGTTTGTGTTGGATACAGGGAATGTAAACCTTCCCACCACATCTCCTCTTCAGAGTATGGACACAGTCTGTATGTCTGTGCATACCCAGTACACACCACAATCTGGGAGTAGGAAGGTTAATGGGGACACTGCACATCAAAGAAGTGTGGTGGCCCCCAGAGACATGTCTTAATATTTCCCTGACATTCATGGGCAGAAGAGTCCACATGGAGGGGGCTGGTACTGGTGCTCATTGGCGCTATGATTACCATCTTCCCCCAAAGTTGGTCTATCAGTAGATGCCATTCAACACATATTGGGCCACTGAAAAGGCACATACAAGTTTCAACAGAGCCTCATTAGACATTATGAGGATGACCCAGGTTGTGCATGCTGACTTACAGAACTGCATGACTCGTATGTGTGATTCACTCTATTCAAAGAATCACACATTGAAAAATACATCTGTCAGGGTCATGGGGCTTCTCCTCTCAAACACTCATCTGGTGAATCCTTGGATGTTAACCAACCTGGATGTTGATAAGCAAGACTCCACTCTTGCAATGTAATTCCACTGCAGCACTAGTTGTAGCTAAATCTTTACCCAGGACTGTCCGTCCCCATGGTCATGGTCATGTTGGCACATTGTCCAGTCGTTATCAATTCTCTGTCAGGTAGCACGCTAACATCTCACCAAAGTACTGGTTCAGCCAGTGCAACTCCTGGCAGAACCAAGTCTCGTGGTGGAGGGAAGCTGAACCTTGTGTCATGCATGTCTTGGACTTGTCCAGCAGGTCAAGGCGCAGTGCTGCACCACATACTGAGACTGTGTACCTGCAGGCACATAGACACAGCACCATAGCCTCCAGCACATCCCTCACACCCAGTGAACTAGGCCTTTCTACACATTAAACACCAACAAACTGCCACAGACAGAGCAGAGACCATGGCACAATAACAGAGAGCAACAGATGGAGGGCAGTATACTGGAATATTGCCTTCTGGAGACGAGGACATTCCCCCACCCATGAAACTTGGCTTCACTTAACAGCACACAACCTATGCTACTAGTTTTAGTTTTGTACACCTCAGCACTCTCACACACTTCCTTGTGAAGGACATGCACAAGTTAACAAGGGAGTACATGATTAATGTGATGACCACTCTGACTTGGGTTGCCTTTATCTGATTCTTATGGCCAGTCTATGCATAGGTATGGATAGTATATTGTTTTTGTATGCATCATTTTTACTCTATGCATCTGCTTAATTTTTTTACATTTTTTAAATTTTGAAAAAAAAAAATTTAAATCTTTAAAATCCACACTAAAATGCCACAACCTCAATAACCCTATCTGTTCTTGTTTAATTGTATGTAATCCACCATAAACACTATAATATACTTATCTAGTCTCTACCCTCTTCTTCCATTGTACTACTCATCTTTATGACTATAACTTCTAAAAAATACTAACTAAAATCTTTATTTTATATTTTACAATATTGTAATTGATGCTTTACTTCAACATCTTCTGTATCTTTATTGTATTACACATATTTTTGTACTTTCATTATATTTTGTAACTGCAATTTTGTCACTAACCACTTAAATTATTTTATCTGTATACACTCTGGTATGGCGGTAGCATTGTTACCTCACAGCAAGAGGTTCTCCCATTCGATTCTCAGCTTGGCCTGGGAGTACCTTCTGTGTGGAGTCTGCATGTCCTCCCTGCGGTTGGGTAGCGTTCGAAAGACATGCGTGCGTAAATGGGCATGCCTTTGTTGAAGGTTGGGCATCGAGCTGGCACCTCAGCATTTCGTAAAAATCTACTGCCAGTCATTAGTGGACCGGAGTTCCGGTGTGGTGACCCCTTACCAGGAAAAGCTGAAAGACAAACAACAACAACAACAGCAACACTCTGTATTAAAATCTTTATTTCTGTGGAGCTTTTCTCCCCAGGCCTCCACTGAAAGTGGGTCTCTGACCTAGTGGATTTTCATGGTCAACAAATGTCAATAAATGGATTCACTTCAAAAGCTTGAAATACTGAAATCTCGAATTTCAGTATCTCAAGCCTAAGAAGCCGAATCCACATAAAAGCAAAAGTTTAGGTTTAGAAGCTCAAAATTCAAAACCTTGAATACCGGAGGTTTTGAATTTCGTGCTTCTAAACTTCCGCTGTGGTAATTTATTCAGGTAAGTGTGTGTGTGTGTGTGTGTGTGTGTGTGTGTGTGTGTGTGTGTGTGTGCGTGTGTGCGTGTGTGCATGTGTGTGTGTGTGTGTGTGTGTGTGTGTGTGTGTGTGTGTGTGTGTGTGTGTTAAGGGGTTTGGGTAGGGGCTGTGGTGTGTGTGTCAGTATGTTTTGTTGCTGTGGTGTGTGTGTGCGAGGAGAATGTAGCTTGTGTGGTGGTGTTTTGTGTGTGTTTGTATGTAGTGCGACCTCGGAGTGAGAATATTTAAGTAGGGGGGTGCAGCCCCCCACATGGGGGTGCCAGGGAGCTTGCCCCCATGCTTTCATGTAGTAGAGGGATTGTGTGTGTTTGTGTGGAGTATGGTGTGTGTGTAGTAAAACCACGAAATTCAAAACCTTCGGTATTTGAGGTTTTGAATTTCATGGTTTTTAGTTTTGGTTGTTATGTGGATCTGGTTTCTTGGGCTCAAGATACTGAAATTCAAGATTTCAGTATTTCGAGCTTCTGAAGTGAATCCCAATAAATATATAAATAAATAAATAAATAATCCATATATAGTTATGTTATAAAGCTATATGCAATCCTCTGCCTCTTTGCTAGTGTCATGGCACACTGTGCCCACCTCTGTCTGGAATGGTCATCCCATGCTGATGGCTCCCCCTCAGACTTCTCATCTGTCTTAGCTGCCACTACTTTTCGCTAGAACCTTCTGTCCCTGTAAGAGGCCATCCTACTGTAACTACTTCCTAACTATTATATTGTCCAACAGAGCGCAGATGGTAAGTATCTCTGCACATGTGGCAGAGTCATACTACAGTGCCCAAATTATATAGCCCAGGAGCGAAAGTCTGACTTCACCGCCCAACACATATATTATGATGCTTCTGGTTTGTGTTAGTTCATGGTTAAAACAATGTTCATTTTGGTTATGTGAATTTTGAATTGGTATCATGAGCCAGGGTTCAATGCCATATCCCACATCATCAACTAGATGTGCCTGTGGGAAGTAACCCCTCACAAACCACTAGTGATTTAATACTATGTGCATGAAAGGACCCTGTAGCTAATATACATAAAGCAGCACATAGCATACTATCCACTGGGATAGATATTTCATGGAGAAAAAATGAAATTTAGTGTCATACAGCACCACCCATCATCCTTCATGCTGCTGCTGGCTATAAGAGCTTCTTGCAGATACACGGTAATCGCTATGGGAGCCCCTACCATTGTTCCCTATCTTATACTGCCCAAAAGGGTTCACTTGGAACAAAAATAGATGCACCCAGTATTTCTAGATGCAGCTCCCTGCATCAAACACAATTTCCCTTAGGAGCACACAGGGAACACACTGAGTCCAGGGTCTGGGTTTCTTTATCTGTCTCCCTCCAGGTCCCCAGTAAGACTCCCACTGGCACAGCTGTAAGGTTGAGTCCTCAGCAGAGGGTCTAATCCAAGTCTTTCACCACCCTTTCTGTGAAACCAGTGCTTTGTGACCCTGCATCAAGCAGCTAACACACACACACACACACACACACACACACACACACACACATTTTGAGATTTGATTTACACACACACACACACACACACACACACACACACACACACACACACACACACACACACACACACACACACATCTAGGAAAGGCTGGCACAGATTTACCATCTATCCCTTCTTCTGCCAAGACTATAAGGTAGTTACACCATCACAAGATGCTCCAAAGCCAGCTGCTGTAAGGCTCATGCAAGGGTACCCAATTATACTGAGTGAAATTAATATTCATACAAATGGTAATTTTTGGCCAATGTGGCAAGGCTTTCAGAAGTGACCAGAGCTGTCACCAAATATATATATATATATATATATATATATATATATATATATATATATATATATATATATATATAAGTACTTTCAGAAATTAAAATATTCTCTAAAAGACCAGCCAGAATGAAAAGTTGAAATATATGTAATAATAAATAATAAAATAACAGGAAAATACTAAATATCTATTTACAATAAAACACCAGAGTTTCAATCACAGGAAATATTAAAATAGCACAGATGAATAGATTCACACAGAAACAGAAAAACAGTAATTAACTAATCTCACAGTACTTAACTAATCTCACTATATTTTCCTGACTGATCTAAAGAATTATTATTCCCTGGTTACTTACTAGAGCAAGGCAAGATGAGAGATCCTTCTTTGTCAGGTTAAAAAAACAGAGTTCCCTGAGACTTCAGTCTCAGTTAGTATTAAACATTATTTTTTAGATGGATTACAGAAAGATATCACATATATGTGGTCATCTTACTTCTGGTTCCCATGCAACTCCCTTGACTATAAAATGTTAGGATTTAGCACATATGTGTCAATAATACACAGACAGAGAACCTTGCTAAGATCTGCTGCAGCTCCTGGAAGTCATTAAATAATTTTAAACTTCCACCCTTCCAGACTAGCAATTAGCTCACCCCAAAGACAATGCAAAAAGCTTCCTAGTACAGAATATTTGTCTCTGGCTGCATTGAGAACTGTAGGATACAATCTTTATGGTCTAAGCCAGGTAATTTAATTTCAAACTATTTTCAAAGTTAGAGATTGAGATTAACCTCTTCTCTTTCAGTATCTTCTATTAAAACATATACATTTAAACAGTTACAATAATACATGTATATTTCTTTTCTGTCCAGCAGGGCACACTGTTGGTACATTTTTTAACACAAGCAACTTTACAAATACATTTTTCAACACAAGCCTCTATACAAATCAGTTTGATATACAAATGGCATAGAATTCTTTAGAAAATTCCAGGTAGCTATGCTGGCATATGTTTGCAACCACTGCCCACTTCTGGCAATACCTCACATCCTCACATGCTCCACCATATTTTTCTTTCCTTACTGGTATATATGGTGCTTCTCTATGTAGATTATTATCATATAACCTAGCTGACCATGTTATTTCAGCAGGCTTTGCCACGTTGCTTGGTTTTCTGAAGCCACACACACGCACACACACACACACACACACACACACACACACACACACACACACACACACACACACACACACACACACACACACACAGACACACAGTGCAAAACTGTTCATCATACAAATTCACTTAGTGGGATGCTGTAATCTTGTATGAATTAGACCCATTGTGTACACAGCTACTATATACTGCTGCACTGCAATTCCTGAATGTTTTTTCACCCTTAGACAACACAGTTTGCAAGGAGAAACTATTCCACCTCTTCAAAGTTTTTTTTCAAATGGTTTCAAAACCAATAATGAAAATGAGGAGGAATAAATATAAGAATAGAAGAGGAGTAAGACAGAAATAAGCCTCAAATGGGAACTCAATGAAATTATAACTGCAAAGATGTATTAAAATGCTTAAGGATCAGTTGTAATTGATATAATACATAATTAGTTTTTATTAAAATGTTGGAGGCAGAAAAAACATAATTAGAGGGGTTATGGAGGATGAAGGAAATGCATTTAGGTCTAAGAGGTGATGTATATAAATACCTGTAAAGATTAGTTAAGCAATTTACCACTCATCTAGTCAGGATAAAATAGTCAAGTCTTTGTGGGTTCTGTTCAAGCAGCTTCATTATGTACAAACACATCAGAATTAAGGCTTAATAATCCTGACTTAGATAAACTTATAAACAAACTAGCTATTACACTCATACAGGCTCGCTCTCTGGCTGCACTCACAAAATAACACTGAGGCTAGCACATACTTCCTATTTATATGCACATGCCAACCTGGAAATGCTTCTTAAAGGTACAACACACACACACACACACACACACACACACACACACACACACACACACACACACACACACACACACACACACACACACACACACACACACACACACACACACACACACTATTCTTTATCCTCCCTCTTTGAGAAATCAGTCATGCAGTATTGATTACATTCATTGACATGCTATCAATACAAATAATTCTTTGTCATGAAATTATACAGAACTAAATACATATAATATAGACAATTATGTCCAGGTTGCTGTGTATTTCACACTAGATCTGGAAATATGACCAAATCATTTGACACAGAAATTAAAATTAGGTCTAGCAACTGGGACTGCCTCTACTGAATGTTCAACTTTAGGGACATCCAGGAGTGGCCTTAGGTCAACAGTGCCCTAGGCGAAAGGGCTCCATGGTGCCCTGCACCACACCACCAGGTGCCCCCATCCTGGTCTACCTACATTAAATAAATACTGGAAAAGCACCCCTGCTAGAGCAGCCCCCTAGGTGGCTGCCTAGTTGGCCTATACCTAAGGAAGGCTATGGGGACATCAGAAACATCATCAGGAATGGAAGTAGAAGTTAAGACATGTTCTGCTACAGGAACATTGTCGGGATTGCTCTAAGAGCTAGTCAGTATCACAGGAACAATGCTGCAATATCGATTCTGGTACAGGAAGATGTTTGTGATTTCTCCTGTACTCCACACCCTCAGATTCTATGAAGTAGGATCTTGGTTCAGTACATATACTTGTTATTTGACCAATTTGGTTGAAACCTTCAACAGTTTGTATCCTCACTGTCTCTCCTTCTTTCAATGGACAAAGAAATCTGCTTGATTTATCATAACTGGACTTCTGGAAAGAACGCTTTCTGAATAATTGAGCTCTAATTGTCCTGCTGTTCTTAGCTTTAGGCGTCAGCAAACTGGAACAAATATGCAATGTTGTTCTGGTTTGCCAGGATTGAAGTCTCTGAGTAGGCGAGCAAAATATATCATCATGGGGTATGTTTCTGATATTAAGTAAATTCAAAAAGACATCAGTATTATCATGCTTTGACCTCTCAAGTAATTGCTTTGTACCCTGTACTGCACATTCAGCTAGTCCATTTGACTGTGGATATTCTGGACTACTAGTAACATGTACAAAGTCCCATTCTTTTGCAAATTTCTGAAACAACTGACTAGTAAACTGAGTACCATTGTCAGAAATAACTTTGTGGGGACTACCATGGACAGAGAAAGGACATTCCAACTTGGTGATAACAGCAGTAAATGTTAGATTAAGTAGTAAATCAATCTCAAACCAGTTCGAATAAGCATCTACCAACTGTAAGTAATGCTGATTGTTCCACTCGAATAGATCAGTGGCTACTGTTGGCCAAGGTAGTGAAGTATGTGACTTAGCTGAAGGGGTTGTTTTGCAAATGTGGTTTAGCACTATTGCATACTGAACAAGAAGAAATTACTTTATAATGTCTTTTACTAGAGAAGGCCAAAATACTAGTTCTCTCACCCTTTTTTTGGTAGATTCAGAACCTGGGTGACAACGATGCAAATTCTGGATATATTCATGTTGTAAGGAAGCAGGAACAACAACTTTAGGACCTTTGAAAATAATGCTATCTTCCATCAACATCTCATCTCTGTAAGGAAAATAAGTTTGCACTTCAGGTGGTACACTAGATTGTTTTGACCATCATCCAATATTAATGTAGTATTACTGTAGTGGTTGAGCTTTTTCAAAAGTGGATCAGCCTTTGTATGATCTCTTAGCTCATCAAGTCTTGTGGTAGAAAAATTATGCACTTCCATGATGTCAAAGTCAAATTTCTCTTCATGAAGTTGTTCAGTTGTATTTCTCAGTGATCTGGATAAGGTATCAGTCAGGTAAAGAAGTTTGCCTTTTGTATAGACTGTATAGACCATTTTGAAGTTGTACTTTTGCAATTTGAGCATCATTCTTTGTAATCTCTCTCCTGAGCTGAATGCATAAGCTTCTTTAGAATAGTAACTAGAGGCTGGTGATCAATTTCAATCTGAATAGCTCGACCATAGATATAATCATGAAACTTTGAACATGCAAATACTATTCCCAAAAGTTCTTTCTCAGTTTGAGGATACTGCATTTCAGTTTGGGTGAGAGTTATAGATGCATAGGCTACTGGTGTCCCTTCTTGAAGAATAACTGTGCCAAGACCAAATTATGAAGCATCATAGGAAAGAGTTACTGGTTTATTGACATCATAGTATCTTAATGTAGGTGGGGTGGGAATTTTCTGCTTAAGGTCCTCAAATGCCTTTTGGTGTTGTTCCAGCTAAGACCATAAAACATTTTTGCATGTCAGCTCTCTCAAAGGTGCTGTCAACTCACTGAAGTCTGGTATAAACTTGCCTAAATAGTTTACCATAACAAGAAAACATTGTAAAGCCTAAACATTATCTGGTGCTTGTATCTCAAGAATGGCTGCTTGCTTGGATGGGTCTGGTCACAAGCCAGTGCTAGTAAATAAATGACCTACATATGTAACTTGTGGTAATCTGAATTTTCACTTCAGAGGAGTTTGCTTCAATTTCACTTCACCTGCTCTGACTAGAACTTTCCATCATGCTCTGCTTCACCATTGCCTCCAACCAATAAATCGTCTACTATTATGGCACCAGGATAACCTGAAAAAACTTGCTCCATTGCATGCTGAAAAACTTCATTTCCAGAATTTATTCCAAATGGCATCTTGAGGAATCTGTATCTGTCAAATGGGGTACTGAAAGTAGTCAGTAATGAAGATTTGTGATCAAGCATCACTTGCCAAAATGAACTTTTTGCATCCAAAACAGAAAAAAATGGTGGCATTTGGTATTAGTGCTCCGACTTCCTCACTGTACACATTGGATGATGTCTCTTTAATGCTTTCTTCAAATCTCTTGGGTCAATACATATTCTCATTTTATCTGAGCCTTTTTTGTGGGCTGCTACCATGGACAACTCCCATCCAAGTGACGCCTCAAGGTGCATCTGCAGTTACCACCTACAGCTCCTCTAGATGTCAAATATTACTTGTTCATACTTGCATTAATAATTCCAAAACCATGCTACATACAAGCTTTCAGAATATTTTATCTTGAAGCATACATGATGGCAAACACAATTGTATTGCTGTTTGACCTCTGTCAATGAGTATTTGTTAGAATTGTAAGGTGATAACTTCATTTTTAAAGGTCAAGGCCACACCCACAAGGAGTTAAAGGTACACACTCAAAACAGTTGTACTGGAGTGAATGAGTTAACTGGAAAATTACACTTTGCTGCACCATTTTATCCAAATGAGCTTTAATTTTATTCTGCATAGCTACTGGAACTTTTCTTGCAGGTCTGACCACTGGACTGACCTCTGGTTCTAACTTCACAGAATGCACAGCTGGAAGTTTGCCAGACTTGTCATAGAAAACATCAGCATACTCTGAGAAAATACCTACAGTAAAATTGGAACTAGGATATGAGCTTATATGATGAACTTCTTTAGTAAAAGAATGCAAATTCATTCTCAAACTGTCTCTGAGACCCAATAATGACCACACATGTCTTCAGACTACATAGAATATCAAGCTTTAACAGTTCCTAGCCAAATAACACGAAAGCACTACTGAGCCTTCATTTTGAATTTCTTCACCTACATAAGCAACAAGTTTCACACTACTAGCCATGTTGAGTTGCTCATTAGTTCTCACCTTAGCAAATGTGTCTGCTGACTTAACATTACACTTTGAGCCAGTGTCCACTTTAAGCTCGGTGGTTTTACCATTGATCTGGACAGTACAAAACACTTCATTCTTTGCTAACAAATTTACTGCATCAACCTTTTCACCAGTTACTGATACACCATCTATGTAGATAGTACAATTGCAGCTCTCTATATGATCAACTTGCTTTTTAGAGTGACCCTTCTTTATAACTGTGTGAGGTTTACTTGATTTGCAAAACTTTTGAAAATTATTCCATTTTTTGCACTTGGGCATTGCTGATCAAATGCTAAGCATTTTTCTCTTTTAGACTCATGACTGGCACCACAGTTGCAACAGTTAACAATAAAAGCTGGACTTGGGTTTTCCTAACTCACTCTTGTACTGCACTGAGCATGTCCTTTTCTTAGAACATGCTGGAAAACTACAGGATCTCCCAGGAAAACCTGCAGGGGCCACAGGTGCCATGTGATTGAGCCTGCGTCTGCTAGCCACATGTTTCATGCTGTCTACATTTGCTCTAAAGCCTGCTGAAACCATGCTCTTATCACTTGCAAGCATACTTGTGTGCCTTTCCGTAACTTCATGGATTTGTCAAATCTCAATAGCTTTTCTCATCATTAAATCACTGTCACAAAGAGAAATATTTTTCACCACAGCACTTTTAACACCACACACAAGCCTGCCCTTTATTAACTCATCATTTAAGTCACCAAACCGACATGTTTCAGCTTTGTATCTCAGGTCAGTTATATAAGCTATAAAAGTTTCCCCAGGTTTTTGATCTCTTGTGTAAAACAAATGTCTGTCTAAGTAATAATTGTCTGGTGGTTACACACTTCCCTGAAATTGCACTTCAAACACTTGGGGTCTTCCCTTGATTCAGCCTATACAACAATATGATGGTTTTCACCTTCTCCCTCATATACTGCTGGTGCATACACAAATGAGCACTCTCTTTCAATGGCCTCTGACCCAGCTAGGTTTAGCAAAATGAAAGCCCTGGTGTGTGCATCTTTATCAGAATAAGCTGCTTGTATAAAAATATATTCTTACTCAAATATTCTCCAATTCTCTGCAGTATTCTAATCAAACACCAGTAGTGATGGTTTCAAAATCCATCTGCCATATTAACTAATACCAGTGAAGGCTTTTGCAAGCATGCACGAGCACATGCACATATATGCCAGTATTTATAACTATGCCCAATACCACAATAAGCCTCTGAATAACTGAACTTTGTGAAATAATTCTCTCAGGCACTGCAATACTCTTGAAATCACTGTACTATTAGAAATCCCCTCTTATCAGTATAAGAAACATTTCAAAATAGCTGCACTGTGCGAATGAACTGGGCAGAAGATGCTCAGAGTAAGAAACATTTCAAAGTAACTGCACTTTGCAAATAGCCAGTACACAGCACACTGAAACTTTCCCAAAATGGCTGTACATTGCTAAATAACTCTTTACAGTGCAAGAAACACTCTGTGATGTCAGCGCTTTCTGAATAGATACACCCAACACAAGAAACTTTTCGAAACTGCTGTATTTTGACTGTACTTCATGAAATAGTTGCATACAAATAAACTCTTCACACTGGTAAGCACTTTTACACACTGAGATTCTTCGAATAACTCTAGTTATGCCCTGAATACAATGCAAAAGAGTATTTATGCCAAAACACAGTACTTTGCCAAAAAACATGCAGTCGCCTTGCTTTATTTATGCTTAATGTGCCCTTTTTGCCCTTATTATATTAGTTTTACTTGTTTAATCTTTTTCCATGCCCATTATACTTTTCTTGTGCTTGATTTACATGCCCATTTTGCTTTAAACATGCTTATTTTACAATTCTGAGGTAATTCTGAACTCTTTATGTGCTTTTCTGAAATATCTTAATGTGAAACATTTCCCCCCGGATTCATGGAGCTCGGCGCATGTCCGGCGTATGGCTTGCGCCGGACGTGCAGCGTAGATGTGGAGTAGACACGCCATATGCATATTAATGAAGGTGCGCAGCCTCCACAGCCACTTGCATAGGAAACGTGCGCGAGTGCAAGGGGCATATCGAAGTTGCGCAGGGAGGCATGTCAATGTCGGCTTTCGAGGAGCAACCTAAACTGCTGAATATTATATTCCACCAGCAATAGTAATCGTACCTATCAGTGTCCATGGAGACTGAAATGTATGCAAAGCAGAGTCCCTGGGAACAGAAAATGAAGAGTCAAACACAAATGCACGGTAGGGAATAATGGGTCCCTACCCATGAACAAATGACAGGAAAACCATGTGCCTGTAGTCCAACGTAGTGTTGATAGCTATACCATGTGGAAGTGAAACGTATCAGATATTAGCGCGCTGCCAGTAGGTACGTCCAGTCCAATGGAGAGGGTCACCAGCTGACCCATAATTTGAGGGAGGGAACATAGCTGTGCAGATGTGTCCATAACAAAATACATGAGGAGAAATGTAGATATAGGTAGTGACCATATGTCTGAATCATATCCCACAAGCCATGTAATAGTCACATACAAAAGGTATGTCCGTATTTCACATACTAAATGTGATAGGAAATAGCATACACATGTAAATGAAACAGAAGGAGCATATAAACGAGCCATAACAACACGGACACATGTAGGCCAAAAGGAACAGTATGATCCATACCATCGAACAAGATTACCACCTGTCCCACTTTGCGAGCGACAGTCCCTCTGTGAGCAGATGTGTCCTGACACAAACATGCAAAACTGGCAAATGTCCAGAGAATATAGGACATAATTCCTCCATAGATGTCATGTAATAGTTGCATTAAACATATTTCACTGGACCTATAATACATAAATGTCATAACAAACAGAATAAGATACCGAAATGCTACAAGAATAAGCTTAGATGTAGGCAAGAATTGTAAGTTCTATCTGCTGAACTGACCATGGGTATGTGTCGGCCTGTAAAATATGCTGTGTTCACCGCAACTGTCACAGTAGGGTTGCCACCCTTACAAATGGCCAAAGTGGGACATGTTTGGTACAGACATCAGACTGTACAGGCTGACACATACCCACGGCCAGTACAAAGGACAGAATATAACTGTTTTGCCTACAGAGAAGCGTATTCCTGTAGCATTTTAGTTGCTTATTCTGTTTCTCATAACAGTCAGGTATTTCAGATACAGAATTAACTGTTTAATGTAACTATCACATAAAATATAAGAAATATGTTTGTCCTAAAATCTCAGGACATTTGCCATGTTGACAATTACATGTCAGGACACAACTGCCCAAAGAGGGGCTGTCCCTTGCAAAGTGGGACAGGTGGTAACCCTATGTCACACTGTGGCCAGATGAAAAGGTGGAAACACAACCATTGACTGTGGGGAGGCAATGTCCATAACAGTCGGACATGTGTAAGGAATAGCTTGGACATAGGAAAAGGTGCCATCCTACCAATGAGTAGAACAGGCTGGCAAAATCCGGAAGGCAGCTGTATAATCCAAACATGTATGTGACACAGTCGAATGGGTAGTACCTGGTTACACCAACCAAGTAATGAAAGTGAAGTAAGGGCGTGTACCCATGTGCGTGAGGTATAGCATGTGGAAAGCAAATATGGCAGGGTAGTCCACACAACCATAAAGATACCCGACACATGTAGGGTAGTCAATGTGTAACTGTGGCTGTGTCATGGGCCATCAACCAAAGTAGTGCTCTATGGGGTGTGAGTAATTCACGTGTGAGGGGTGTGTGTTTAATGGTAAATTCCTCAAAGGTGATACTTGTGTCATATGCAGAAAAGGTGAACCAGAGGTGTATGAGGGGGCAGTGGGTGAAGTGGAAAGAAACACAACCTTATGTAGAAACAGCTGCAAGACAAGCAGACAGGCCATAGTGTAGAACACAATCCCACAAACATATGAATATGGAAATATGCGAGACAAATGTATAGATACGGCACCATCACATACCGACAGATGGGTCCTGATGGAACTGGCCATAACAAACGCAACACACCTGGATGCATAACAGCCTACCCAGCATGCCCTCCACAACACACAACCTGCCACCATACCAGAACATCCACCAAATCCAGCCGTACTTGGTCCACTGGTTTGTTGCAGAAACAGCTACACACAGTGACCCCTACACATATGTAGTAGGTATTGTCACCCTAGGCAGTGTCAGGATTGCAAACCATGTATCCCCTGCAGGTAAACCCCCCTGCACATTTTCGTGAAGCCACAAAAATCTTCGATATCTAACTTGCTTTGGTCTTGACCAATCTTTGGGATATCCCTCACGGGATGACCAACTTGTGTAAATAGTAGAATGGGTATGATGACATGATGTCCAATCCAGTAGATATCTGGACACAAGTCAGAACGTGCAGTGGAGGTCCATGACACTGTCCAGCCCTAAGTGGGCATGCATAACCTACCACCCAGGATAAAATACCTTTCCGTGATGCACGTGTCCAAACACGAATAGGAGGGAGAATATAATGCACACATTTGCAAAGTGGAAAATGGCATGAGGGCAAGGAAGACACTACGTAAACAGGTCAACCCTGATCAAGTGTGAGGGACACTGACTGTGTGCAGTCATGACTGACCATACCTGTCAACCTGTGTGAGCAAGATATGTGGACAGAGCCGTGAATATAAGTGAGACAAAGGTCCAAAATTAGGGACAATCTGTAAACATATCTCTTCGAAACATAGAATTTGATAGAATAACAGTTTGCACAGTGGCATTAATGTCTAGAGTATGAAGTCTGAAACCCAACTGTCTGTCAGCATGTTCCGACTGCAGTCTTTAATGCTGAGCTACTGCTGTGCCAGAACACAACAGCGTATTACAGAGGTCTGTGCCATACCACTCAACTGGCCGGATATTCGCAGAATGACTAGGGTCACCACCTGTCCCACTTTGCGAGTAACAATCCCTCTGTAGGCAGTTGTGCCCTGTGAAAAAAATCAAGACATAGCAAATGTCCTGAGAGTTTATTTCCTAATTTACTTTAATAGTCGCAAAAAACGGTTATTTTATATATAAATCCTCAATATGTTATGTGAAGTAGCATAAGCAATTCAAATGTTGCTAGAATAAGCTATTATATGTACAACAAAGGTTAAAGTTCAGTACTATGCACGGCTGTAGGTATGTTTTGTCCTGGAAAATCTGACATCACTACAGAACATGTTCCACTTTGGGCAGTCGAAAAGGTGGCAACCCTAAGAATGACCACAGGTTCGTCCCATAGTGTTGGTGTGTGCCTCCGACAATCTGCACCAGTGTGATAAATAGCTGAGGATTGACGTCACTAAATAAT
The DNA here is from genome assembly GCF_019279795.1 of Protopterus annectens. Classification (NCBI taxonomy): domain Eukaryota; kingdom Metazoa; phylum Chordata; order Ceratodontiformes; family Protopteridae; genus Protopterus; species Protopterus annectens. The sequence continues at coordinate 355,971,361 of NC_056737.1, read as the reverse complement.
GAGAAATATCCTGAGTATAAGACTCCACAACCTGCAGAAAAGTCATGCTAATGCAGAACCTAGCATTCTATCAACGTTCTAAGCCTGTAAGAGCAATCGTTAAAATGTGTCCCTAATTATCCCCCCATCATGTAGGTTTTGTGCAGGTTTGGTGCTCTAAGAGGTTGAGAGGTATGGTCCATACATATTTACAGGAACAGCCCTTCACACTTGTGTAATGTACAACTGCATACCTGTAGTCACTTCATATCCAAAAATAATAATCCCCGTATGACTGTATACAGGTAATAGTCAAATGTGAATGGGAACACCCATCACCATGGAGTATGGACTGTAACAACCCCACCCACAATATGTAATGCCAACAGAATAAGCTGCTGACAGATGCCCAAACACCTGTGTCTATAAGCACAGGTAAAACTTCAAAATAGGGAGATAATCGCTGTCCATATGCTTCGTCTGACATTTGACCTCGGCAAGGGAAGTTCCGTTCACCAGGTGGACAAGCATAAACCCAGATCACTGCATGAACACCCTGCCAATCAAAGACCTGTATGTGGCTGGACTATATGCCTTGGTGTTCTGCATATCCTCGGAGTGATTAACAATGCAGCCGGAGTCCACAGCAGTAGGCAATAGGGAATGTGTAATATGTAGTACCGCCTTTTTCCCAGCAGGAGAATGGATGCCTGTGTCGTAGGTGAAGTGGTGAGGCATATGTTGATGTAGCTAAGTACTATGGGTATGCAAATCAATGAGGGAGAACACCAATAGAATAGTGGTTCCGGTATCCGGCCAACGTGAATGCAGTCCCGGTTGACCTACGACCACTGCACATATAACTTGAAAGTGTAATGAAAGCGTTCATGCAGTACACACATTTAAATATGTAAAGGTGAATGTGTGTTTCGCGGTAGTCCATCAACTGGAATACAGATATGTAACTGTTACAGTCAGAATTATGAAAGTTCACGGAAGCACAATTATCTATGAAACATATGTAACCCACAATAAGGATATGCAAGTGCGCCTGTGCGTATGTAATCCACTCACAGAATAGAAAATGAATGGTGTTTTCCACACGTTCTATGTACATGGCTCATACCTGTTAAACCTGTAAAGTACGAAACCAGACAAAGCCATGACAACAGTTGGTAGAAATAAGGACAATCCCAGATATTGCCTAACAAACATAGAAAGTGGATAGAATAACAGGTGTGTCACTAGCATGGATTCTCTGAAGGGTATGAAGTCATAACCTGAAATGTTTGTCATTATTTACCAACATCAGTCTTTAATGATATGCCACTAACTTGCCAGACAGACACAAGGTTATGAAAAATGGACCACAAATAGGACAATCTTCAAATATTGCCTAACAAACATAGAAAGTGGATAGAATAATGGGTGTGTCACTAACATGGATTCTCTGAAGGGTATGAAGTCGTAACCTGAAATGTTTGCCATTATTTACCAATGTCAGTCTTTAATGATATGCCACTAACTTGCCAGATAGACACAAGGTTATGAAAAAGGACCACAAATAGGGACAATCCCCAGATATTGCCTAACAAACATAGAAAGTGGATAGAATAACAAGTGTGTCACTAGCATGGATTCTCTGAAGGGTATGAAGTCGTAACCTGAAATGTTTGCCATTATTTACCAACATCAGTCTTTAATGATATGCCACTAACTTGCCAGATAGACACAAGGTTATAAAAAACGGAGCAAAGATAAGAGGCAAAAAGCTGTACATGCAGCGGAAATCTGTACAGTTGAAAGGTATGATATGGAGATATATATACACATATATCCACAGACATAATCCAAAGCAAATTACGAGATGAGGAATGTACAGACATATGTATATATGTACAGATATATATATATATATATATATATATATATATATATATATATATATATATATATATATATCTATATACACAGACGATACATTAATAGATATATACACAACAAACATATGTCCCTGTACATATAACACATGTACATAAATAGATCACGGTATAGCTAATATGGATAGACAGACAGACATGCATGAAAGGAGAATACACCGATGGTTTCCAAACCATTTCCCGGAAACTACCAGTGTGACAGGGCCTGCAAGTTCTACACACTAAACATGAATATAGGTGTCCTTTGCAGGACCCCAAAAATTGATCCGTACAAAGTGCGAACCATCATTGATGCTAAAGAAGTCACAGTTGCAACTACGATACAGCTGTGCATGCAACAGTAGCAGGTGCAAGGGTAATAACACATGGGTCGATTGAATGTATGATGTACGAGCTGATATCCGCAGAGTGGGGAGTGCTCGGAAGTGTCCTCACACATTATTATCGCTCACATTAAACATGTCGAATGGGTACTGTGGAGGTGTGTCAGGTATGGGAATCATGGATATGCAGAATTGGGCCAAGGTGTTGGTTGGCACAGATCTATTAGGTACGGCCCATGGGAGTGATCAATATACCTATGTGGATATAGCACACACCTATATTCACCAAAAAGGTGCAACCCATCCACTGGATATTGTGTAAACCATTGGGGGAAGACATAGGGACCTATATCAGTGTCATTTAGGCGATTACCAAGTATGGGCACGCATACGACCAAGATGGTAACCATACCTGCTAGAATGTCAGAATAAGACAGCTGGACTAAGGCATAGTACACGACAGACAAATAGGGACTATATTAAATATACCTCAGACAAAGTCAGATTGCTGATAGAATAATTGCGTAGTCAGGAATACGAATGTTATGAGAGTTAGTAATCATGAAATAGAAATGTCAGTCATGATTACCTAACCGCACAGTCCATCATGGCTTGCCAGCAATATATTAGAAAGGCACATTATCATGACAAATGTAACAGAATCATAGGTCAAACCCCAGGGAGTATACCCATAATGTGTACAGGTGAGAGGTATGAAGGTAACCCGTCCTAATGAAATGCACAGAACTAGTGATACTAGGTGGACAGGTGAGAAGAAAGACTTCAGGACAAATGACAAGACATGTACAAGTCATAAGCATGTTTGTCCACAAATGTGAATTACAATATATGGCCTGTGAAATAGTTGCATACAAATAAACTCTTCACACTGGTAAGCACTTTTACACACTGAGATTCTTCGAATAACTCTAGTTATGCCCTGAATACAATGCAAAAGAGTAGTTATGCCAAAACACAGTACTTTGCCAAAAAACATGCAGTCGCCTTGCTTTATTTATGCTTAATGTGCCCTTTTTGCCCTTATTATATTAGTTTTACTTGTTTAATCTTTTTCCATGCCCATTATGCTTTTCTTGTGCTTGTTTTACATGCCCATTTTGCTTTAAACATGCTCATTTTACAATTCTGAGGTAATTCTGAACCCTTTATGTGCTTTTCTGATAATTGTTCTATCAAATATCTTAATGTTAAACATTTTGTCTAATTAATGAACCTTTTGTGCCTCTCACTTGTTTAATAATGCGGTTTGTGCCCTTGTAATGTTCTGTTTTATCTTTTTTATAAAATATTGTGTACATGTTTTCATTACCTTTGTTTCCTTTCAGGCCATTTTTGGTGCTTATTTCTCTGAGTTTATCTTCACTGTGATATCTGTGCCTCATAGCTCTGAAAAGCAGTCTCTGGAATCTGGGTTCTGAAACCATGTCACTCGTCTAGTCAGGATGAAATAGATGAGTCTTTGTGGGTTCTGTTCAACCAGCTTTATTATGTACAAACACATCAGGATTAAGGCTTAATAATTCTAACTTAGATAAACTTATAAATAAACTAGCTATAACATTCATACATGCTCAGGCTCCGGCTGCAGTCTCAAAATGGCACTGAAACTAGCAAGTGTTTGATATTTATATGCATGTGTCGACCTTGAAATGCTTCTTAAAGGTACACCACACACACAAACTGTTCTACATAATTAATTGTAGAATAATTGAATACATACATACTTCAAAAAGACAATGAATTTAGAACACAGAGCTACAAATAAATACAAATCTGCCAAATGCCTAGGCAGACTTTTTAAATGTTTACTGGAAGTGAATGAATCAATCTGTAAAACAATGAAAATATTATGTTGTTCTGTCAGCTCATTTGAGCAGCACGATAAGACAAACTCATCTAGTATTTTATAAGTCACAAACTCCCAGCATTCTTTGCTTGGTACACAGGCATCACCCATTCTACCTACATGCACCACCAAACAGAAATACACAACCACATATCACTTCCACAGCAACATATAACATTACTTCTTGCACCGTATGCTGGCTATGGCTAAGGAAGATTTTGTTATGTAAACACTCCAAATAGAACACTATATGCTTATCCCCATTCTACAAGGAAAGTTTGGAGCATGGAGAAGCTATGTTTTTTTTGTTTGGAGTGTTTTGAATTACAAGTTGGAAAGGATTTGTGTCATTTTGGCTTCTCTAACATTGAAATGCAATTTCTGCCTTTCCTACTATGGCATTTTATGCTGGAAAAAATACGTATTGTAATCAAAACATTCCAAGATCAAACTGCCTTCAGAGAAAGAGTTTTCTTTTAAATAACTTTATTAACTTGCATAACAACATAGAAACATAGCGAGACACGTATGAAATGCAATACAATGTTGATTATGCAAGGTTTACAAATATTTCAAGTATTGGTTGCTGTAGCACACTACTCTACTTCTAAAACTATATACATTATATACATCTATGCTACTAAGAAAAGTGTGTGAGAATGAGGATCAAACATACATTTCAGTTGTTATTTATCATTCTAGGATATGATAGTCTTACTGTGTTAGGTCCATAACTGGAATGACAAGAGGATTTTATTAGTTTAACCATTATATAATAGATGACATACATCAAAATTAAACTATTGTCAGGTGGATAATGCATTTTCATATAGTATCTTCTAAAGTTTTTGATAGTAGATATGTTTCTTAACATTCATTATAATTAATCTTTGAGATGATATATATGTTGTGGCTATGGACTGGAAACTCTTCCATGAGAATTTGGTGTGATCTAGCCAGTTTTTGGTAATGTACAGTTTAGCAAGTGCACATATAGTGATTAGAGTAGGCATCTGCAATTTGGTAAGACTCAGGTCTGTAATATGGAGAATTGCTAGTTCCCAACATAGGGTTGAATTATGGTATCCCATATTTTCTAGTCTTATCTTGAGAGAGTAGGCATCTGCAATTTGGTAAGACTCAGGTCTGTAATATGGAGAATTGCTAGTTCCCAACATAGGGTTGAATTATGGTATCCCATATTTTCTAGTCTTATCTTGAGAGAGCCTCATAAATTTTGTGAGTATCTGCAAAAACATAAAATGTGTAGGAGATCTGCTTGGGGGTAAAAGCAGCATGCACCTCAAACCCTCTGATAAGCTGTACACTTATACCATCTCTGAGATAACACAAAAGTACAGGCGGACATATTTGAAATCCCTGCTGTACAAAACCTAATTCATTGCTAGCATTACATCAAACCAAGACAAGCTACCAATGCCCATCCAGAATGATTCCTGACAGTCTCTATACACTCAAATGCCCATCACAACAGAAATACAGAGTAAACCTTAAAAATATAGCACAGGACAGCAATTGTACAACATTGCAGTCACTGTTTTTCACAACCCTCCTAATGAGTTAATGAAATGTGCAGTCAGCCACATCAGCTTTACACATACACATAGACTCACTATTGACCACGTATAAATGAACCTAATCAACAAAAACAATAAAGATCCAACTAAATAAACAAAAACAATGTTTACTGTGATTATTTGAATTGTTCAATTGTTACGCTATAGATAAATAATATTTAGCAATACTATTGTATTTTTAAGTACATTGAGGGCTGTGAAAAACAACAAATGAACATCAACACTCATTGTTAGGAGTGTAATGTTAATTAGCACTCCTTTAAAATATCATCTCTATCTTTGTATAAAAGGATGACTTTAAATTTACTTATAGAGAATAGCCAAAAAATATGTGAAATAGGTAGACAAGTAAATAATTTTACAGGACAACCAGTTTGTAAAACACAAAGAGGACTTAAACATCTGTCCTATATATGGACAGACTCAAAGTACTCCAACTATTTCCTGTCTCATATCGCCTACTTAGAGGCGATCTCTGCTTGACTTACAAAGTCATATCTGACCCAGCTCTGTTAGAAATGCTACATCTAAAGAAATCCTAATCCCTCCGCACCACACACTCCAGAGACCTCAACCTCATCACCACAATCCACAAAACATGCTGGAGGGACAGGTTCATAACCCAGAGACTACCCATGCTATGAAACAGACTTCCCACACATGTCAAGCAAAGCACCTCACTGGCCCTCTTCAAGAAAAATCTTGATGAGTGGATGAGAAATAGAAAATTCACCCCTGGGATCACTGCATTGGCTTTACTCGACAGAGGCACTGGGAACTAAGGATGGGTGGCACAATGCCAGGTAATCCTATGGGCTAGGCTTGTAAAGGCTCCAGGGCCATTAACCTAGTACACACCTATGAGCCTATTGATCTCTGTGGAAATAGATAAAATACCCACAGCTTATTTATTTATGCATATACACACAATGCATAGACATTTATTTTAAGCTATAAATATAAGAGAAGGCATTATTACTTTACAGTTTGGTTATTATTTTTATGGCTAGATATTTTAGTCCATTGCACTTGAAAGACAATAGAAGTGCTATATAAATTTGGTACAAAATATATTGCACATTTAGGTCTGCTACCTCAGGTACAGGAAATTGCAGGTCTGCGTCATGCCAGCTGTAAAGCTTTCTCAGCCGCACATGCAAGCAATTAGTAATAAATATGCAACAGACATAGTATATTTTTTTCTCTAAAAATAAGGACATTTGTGAATGTGTTGTAAAGCAAAAACAGACAGACATTCAATGGGAAACTACAGTTCTTGTTGGCATGTGAAAAATCTGGCTCTAAAAAACATTGCAGGAGTGTACCAAGGGAAAAAGGCATGGAAACATCTAATCCCACCCTTTGTCCTGAAGCTAGTATTAAAGCTTCATTCCTGGAGAAAGCAAAGATCTTGCAATTCAAGAAAAACACCAGATTCTTTGACCCAAATGCTTAGGCAAAAAGTATATCACATAGATTATATTTTCTTTGGGGACCTCACAAACATAGTGTGGGTAACCACAGCCTGAAAGACATCTTGTAAGAAAAATAAATCTTTGGCTGTCTTTGCTACAGTTAACTAAAGGACACAGCACAGGCTGCTACATTTTTCCTGACAACCACATTTAAAAGCTGTTTTTATAAAATATGGTCATAAGCTCCTTTGATATGCACTCCTATAAAAGACTCTGAATGCTGTTTAGTTATGCACAAGTTACTTTTATTCAAAAATATTTAATCGTTGCATATAATAAAGATGAATTCTGAATCAAGGCGAACATACTACAACATGGTGCTACACATCAGGACCCTGCTATTACGATCCACATATACAGCCACACATCACACAGCTTTGTATCCCCTTTAGGCTTTTGTTTCCTCTTCTTCCAAAGAAATATAGTCTTTAAGTCATTGGTTGTTTCTTGACAGTGACTATTATAATGGTGTGCATTTTTTTCTCTTTTACAAACATGCATTTGACTGATTTCAGTTTTTGTTGGTATAAGATATTGTCTATTGGTAGTCATTGGCTTATATTTCAGAATGCCACTGGGATGACACTTGACAGTTCAGCCATGGTGAACATCTGCTTCTAGATTTTACACCTGCTGACTTAAGAAAATCAAGTTTTCTGTGACTTTCTAAACCTTTAACAGCCTCCTGAGCTTCAAGAAACCATCTTACATGTGACTTACTAAGGCCTTAAGGCTTCAAAAAGAGCCTAGGACTACAGCAGAAAATGTTTTTCTTGTTCAGTCACCTGTGAACATCAACCAGAAAGACATGGTTAAGCTGATGAAAACTGAAATCCTTAAGACACTTATGAATTTCTATAAAACACTGATAAAAGTTTTTTGCTAGCCAAACCACAGAAACAGATTCTACTGACATTCTGGATAAACTTTCAGTGCTGGAGAGTGAGTATAAAAAATGTATTAGAAAAGCTTAGTTAACAAACAAAGCTGCACCGCCTCTATGAGAGAATAATAACATTTATGTTTAGGTGAAACTTACAACCAAGCAAATGGTGACTGGCAATTTATAGACTGATCCATCAATCCACAAACCCATTTCCCATTTTTGTACATGGTTTTGACGTGTCACTTAACCAGTGACAATCATCTATAGCTAAGGTTCACACCGCTGGGTGGCTAGCCCTGCTGTGGTAGTTCTTCAACATCACACAGTCACACCTATGGCCATACTTCTCTATCTCCTAGCACAAGAAATCTGGACAAAGCCAAACACTCTGGGGGAACAAAGGCTTAAAAATAGGGACACATTTTTAATATTGCTGTTACAAACTTAAAAAGCTGCTAGAATAATAGGTTTTGTGTTAGCATGCATTTTCTGAAGGATAGGAAGTCTGCTAGTTAAATGTTTCTCATGATGTAGTGACTTCAAGCCCCTTCGGTTTGCTAGAGAATCTCAAAATTTATGAGGAACAGACCAAAAATATAAGGCAAAAATCCAGACATTCTGCAAAAATCTGGACAGTTGAGAGGTATGCATATCGCCAGTTTAGCATGTCTAGTCCACCTACTGCATGTATTTGGAATGTGGGAGGAAACCAAAGCACTTGGAAGAAGTCTGCATGAACACAATGAGGACATGTGGACTCCCCACAAAAGTTACTCCAGCCAGTAATCGAACTGAAGAAACATTTGCTGTGAGACGACAACGCTATCTGCTGCTATCCTAATTTATTGACTGATGAAATGGCAATGTTATAAAACCTATACAGAATATGATTTTATGTCAAAAATCACTATTCTGTGATTTTTTCACACAGAACAGATTCCACTGCTTACTAGTTTGTTTTTATAATGGTTCATATTTGCCAACAGCCTTGTTTTACTTGTTGTAATCTATCATCCTTTCTGCAAAACAGTTGAAAAATATTCAATACAGCATATCTGATTTTAAACTATATTTAAATTTTAACCCATTGAATTTGTGTTTGCTGTTCTGTGAATGACTTAGTGATTTGCATTTTTTCAGCAGTACATTAGCAAATGGTCCATTGCATTCCTGAACATTGTGTGCAGTCCCCTATGTGTAGCAAATGGTCCATTGCATTCCTGAACATTGTGTGCAGTCTCATATGTGCTGTACGCTAAATATATGGGCTTACGTCTTCATGATTCAGAAAACCTGAAATGGGTCAGAAGCAAACTGCACATAGTGGGACCTCAAACATTACTCCAAAGGACAGAGATCCTACATAGAACACATACATACTCATACAATGACTGTCCAGTCTAACCTGGTTCATTGTGATCAGCAATCTGGCAGTTTAGCTCATAAAGTTAACTTCATTCTGTAGTCATGGATCTTAGTTCCTCGATTTACAATTTCAAACTGCATAACTCTGAGCAATTCACTAAACCAGAGAGTGCTCCTTGGTCAGCCCTGAAAAAAGGACACGAGTCCAGTGTTTTTACTCCATTAATAAATTTCCCTTGCTAAGCTGGAAGGGAAATCATATGATCCTCCCCAACACATAAACCTATACCTTCCATTTGTGTAACACAAACAGTGGTGAAATATACCTACAGTTTCAACACTGCAGATTAATAATTTCCACAAAGAACTGCAAAATAATGAATATTATACTAAAATTCAAGAAACAGTAGGAAGGCTAAACTTTAATGTTAAGATAAACAAAATATTGCATTAAATAGCTAACAATAACCTCCACTAAGCAGTATACTCTGTGTTTCAGAACTGCACTTCATATTCACACTTTTGAGTATAGTGGATGTTGGTGCAGAGCTTAATTTGCCTACCTACAAAGTACCTGGAATCTTCCAGATGCACAGTTGTACATGCTCTTAGCTCATGGTGTCATAGGATTTTTATGAATCCCATAGGATCATGGTATACTATTTTATCATGTACCAGCCTGGGTCATTGCATATAGCATGTGTGAATATCATACAGAACGACTGCACCCACACTTCTGTACACATGCAGCTCTTTTTTGGTTGCACTACATTTCGCAGTGGCACACCTGGAGAATTAGTACAGTTACATTAGGATGCTGTTTATTGACTTTAGTTCAGCATTTAACACAGTTATCCCATAATAGCTAATCAAGAAACGTGTCCATCTAGGCATCTGTAACCACATGTGCAACAGGATACTGGACGTTTTGATCAAAAGACTGCAAAAAGTATGTCTGGGCAAGAATTCCTCAAGAAACATCACAGTTAACACAGAAGTACCCCAGGGATGTGTCTTGAGTCCACTATTGTTTGTCTTACAGACACAAGGTGCAGGGTTTGATTCTCACTTGAAGTAATTGGCTTGGCTTAAAATGGCCCACAAGGGCATTTAGCCTAGTACTAATCTAATCTATGAACCTATACTAACACATGACTGTATAGCCAGATTTAATACCCAATCGCATCATCAAGTTTGCAGATGACAGCACAGTTGTGGGTCTAATCAGTAATGAAGAAGAAGGAACATACAGAGAAGAAGTGAATGTACTGCTTGACTGGTGTGCTAGGTACAACCTTGATCTCAACATCACCAAAACCAAGGAGATCGTAACAGCCTTCAAGAGAACCCATCCAGCTCACACTCCATTCATGATTAATGGAGAGAGGGTGGAAATAGTAATCAGCATAAAATTCCTTGGAGTCCATATTGTGGAGGACTTATCCTGGTCACTAAACACTAGTCACATAGTCAAGAAAGCCCACCAACACCTGTATTGTCTGCAGAGTTTAAGGAAAACTCACCTACTACCCTCCATCCCTATCACTTTCTACAGGGGTGCCATAGAAAGAATCCTAATGAGCAACTTCATGGTGTGGTATGGGGGCTGTTCAGTTGCAGATCAAAAAGCCCTACAGAGGGTGGTGAAGGTCGCTGAAAGAATAACAGGCTCCAACTTCCAGCAATACATGGTCTATACATGACACGTTGCTACAACAGGGCCAAGAAAATAGTCAGTGATCCTACACACCCTGTCAATGGTCTGTTTACAAGCTTGTCATCTTGCAGTCGCTACTACATTGTGCGCTGTAAAACAACCAGGTTAAGGAACAGTTTCTTCCCACAGGCGATTAGGTTCTTGAACTCTGGAAGCAATCACAGGAATTTTAGTCATTGACAAGGTCTTGTGTTAGTCAAACCATTATGGTGCAACAGAAATTATTAGATGCTCATACTTGCTCATAGTTATCTGTTTGTAATGTCAATCAAGTGCAATATCTATCTGCCATCTATTCTAACATATCAGAAAATAAGTAAACCATAAATAAATGTGCAATAATCAATCACTCAGCTGCTGAAAACTGTAGACATAGTAATTTATAATAGTATGTAGTAAAATAACAGTCTAACTTAAAGTTAATGTTATGTATGTTGCAAGTGCTATATGTAATTTGTATGTGTGCAATTGCCATCTCAGTATTCAGCCTTATGCACACAATTTCATTTAGATTACCCTTGTGGAGTCTAAATGACAATAAATTTCTCTTTGACTTTGACTTGATTTTGAGTTTATATAATGCAGGTTAACCTCTCTGAAGTCAGAAAAGTGTCATATTGCTGTGTCTCTTGGTCCAAATGTTCCAGATAAGAAGTCAAACCCATACCTCTCAACTGTCCAGATTTGTGACTCCTTTTTTGGTCCATTTCTCATAAAATTGTATTCTTCTGGCAAATCATTGAGGACTGAAGTCAGAAAATAAAGGTAGACATTTGATTTTCAGACTTCATATCCTTCAGAAAATTCATGCTAATCCAAAATCTGTCATTCTATCAACCTTCTAAGTTTGTAGGAACAATATTTAAAAAAATTCCCTATTTTTGATCGTTTGTCCCACCATTATTTGTGGCTTTGTCCAGACTTCTTGCTCTAAGAGGTTGAGTGGTATGGTTAAACCAAGGTGCCATCTGATTGAGTTGGTGGATATAAGAGGTCCCACGGCACCTACCAAAAAAGTAGCAAAGGTTCCCTGATAGATGCCTCAACTTTCCCCTAGTAGAATAAATACAACTTCATGTCTCCGCTAAAGACAAGCCACTAGCCTAGTGAGACAAATCCGGTCAACGTAAGATAAATATATAAAAATAAAGAAATAATGCAAGCCATTGCATTTTTCTACACTAATTTGCACTTTAGCAGAAACTATTATCTACTATCTTGTTTCTGTGCATTGTTTGTTAGGTTCATCCTTCAGGTGAGAAGCTAAACAAAGGCCCCATCTGCCTCAGTCAGTGGCAGCTTAAGTGGATATAAAAGATCCCACAGCACCTATCAAAAAGAGTAGGGTACTTTATATTCATAAAAGACAAAGAACTATTACAGAAACATTGCAAAAGTACAATCATGTTAAAAAACAACTTCAGATAGAGGATAAAATACTTTAAGCTGTATTCTCCCACTCTTTTTCCCCACAACCACTTTTTTCGCTTTACTTAATATTAGTGAGCAATTTCAAAGTTTGTTACATAATAGTTCTTCACGTCTGGCAAGGCAAAGCACCCAATCAGCACTGACAACAATTCTATTATATTCTCCTCCTTTGTTTACTCAAGTTAGAATACGTACTGTACATTAATATGTCTAATGAGACAGTTTGAAGTTTAGTTAGTGAAAAAGTAGAGGTAACAGCATTCCAAAATCGATGCATTCTTTCACAAAAAATAATAGCATGTTCCATAGTTTCTTCAAAATGACATAAATGGCAGTCTTTGTTCTTTAGTTTTATATTTTATTAAACCTTTAACTGCTAGTTTTCCCAACAATCTCCATAGAAAGTCTTATTTCATACATTCTAGCAAATCCAAGCTGACATTCTGCAATTGTTTGCAAAACAGTGGTAATTTGAGTAGCCTAGTCTAATATAATAAAAAGTATCCATTATGAACTCATACCACAATCTTCTGTGTGACAAAACATTCTGGAAAGATTTTCTATTCAAGACATTTTGAATGATATTGTTTAGCACTATAATTTGATACAATTTCACACTGTTTTTATTAAAGTAGAATCCCAAACAGTAATATATTATACCCATAATATCCTCCCTGTTATATCAGCATCTTTAAATGAGCTTTTCTGCAATACCCCCAAAAAAAAAAAAAAAAAGAAAAATTCAATGGAGCAAGAAACACAACAGGGTTATAAATACCTATCCTACCTTCACTTGACTTGCAATATACTATAACCCTTTTTTATGTGCTTCAGTCTACACCTAAATTAAAAAATGTCTAGTAACCGTTTTTCTCTTTCTTTGGGAAATGGGTATATATTACTCACATCGGCAAGTTCACCAAGAATAACAGAATGTAACAAGTACATTTTAATCGGGTAGGACAAGGAAATGCTTTCAAACTATTAGCCATATTGTTTACCAAATATAATAACTCATCCCACTGTTTTAAATAGATAGGTTTATTATACGGAAATTAGACAAATACCTGCATGCTGTATGAAAGGTGATGTCAGAAAAAAAACAGATATTCCAAATCCTTTACTTTTCACAATATTAAAGAACAACCCCACACTATTAAAGGTATGCTCGAAAACTTGAAATAAATGCACTAACCTCCTTCATTATTAGCAATACTGTTTATATCACCAGCATAATAAATAAATTATGGTAAGTGTACCTCAGGTATCATATTCACTGGAGAGTTTAAACACGGGCCAGAAGAACAAAATTCATAATTAAACAAAATAACAGGCCACTGAGGTGACACCCATGCTTAACTTCCCTACAGACCAGAATGTTTCAGCCCAGATGTCTGTTACCTAATGATCTGACCCAGAAATATCTGCATATACTTTCCAAGACAGATATAATGGAATCATGGATGTTATAACTATTTAAAATGTCCCATAAACTAGAATGCACTACTGTATCAAAAGCGTTTGACAAATCACAGTATAGTAAAAGTCCATTATAGTGTTCAATACTAGAAATGATTTCTCATAAAAATACTAAGACATCTTTAATAGCACTTCCATGTATTGCAAAACACTTGGATGAAACAGTTTCACAGTAATCTTGGTTAACCACTCATGAAACATTTTACAGGAAAATTTATAATCAGTATTAATAAGTGTTAATGGCTTTCAGTTGGTTAAAGTTCTAACACTGTTTTTGATCAATAAAGTTCAATATACCTTCAGAAATAATAGTATCATTAATACCAAACTTTAACATTTTATACAGCACTTGGAAAAAAATAATTTTCTGAAATGCTGACATTGAAGTATAGTATAAAAAGGGCATGCCATCTTGTCTAGGAAAGTAGTCAACATTAACTTTATGTAACACACTCTTTAATTATTCTAGTACTATAGGTTTGATTAGAATAATATTACCATTCTCAGACAGGGTTGAAAGGGACCGTACCCATGTCAAGTCTGGGTATTCTTCATATGTAACACACTGTTTAATTGTTCTAGAACTATAGGATTGATTAAAATAATGTTACCGTACTCAGATAGGATTGAAAGGGACCATACCAATGTTAAGTCTGGGTATTCTTCATATGTAACACACTGTTTAATTGTTCTAGAACTATAGGTTTGATTAGAATAATGTTACCGTAGTCAGATAGGATTGAAAGGGACCATACCAATGTTAAGTCTGGGTATTCTTCATTTGTAACACACTGTTTAATTGTTCTAGAACTACAGGTTTGATTAAAATAATATTATCATACTCAAGGTTGAAAGGGGCCATACCATGTCAAGGTTGGGCATTCTTCATATGTAACACACTGATTAGTTGTTCTAGAACTATAGGTTTGATTAGAATAATATTTCTGTACTCAAATAGGGTTGAAAGGGACCATACCCATGTCAAGTCTGGGTATTCTTCATATGTAACTCACTGTTTAATTGTTCTAGAACTATAGGTTTGATTAGAATTATATTATCATACTCAGGGTTGAAATGAACCCTACCCACTGTAACAAAAGGAGCTACTGCCAGCCCAGCTATCTGGAATTTTGTAAATAATTTTATGTCATTTGTGAATATTAATATGATTTATACAGAAGTGTGACAGAAGGAGATACTGCCAGCCCAGCTATCTGGAATTTTGTAAGTTGTTGTGTGTCATTTGTGAATAGCAACATGATTCATATGCCTATGTTATAAATGTATTAGAACTGTATGTCATATTGTACAAATGTGTGCTGAAGAGATATTTTTATACACTATTGTAACTGTTTAACAGTGGAGACTGACATGCAGGAGATTAACTTGAAAAACCTCAGAGGAATGGTTGAGGTTAAGTTACTTTATAGTTGGGCCATAAACAAAATATGTTATTTCTCAGTTTCAGTGCAGTAACAGACACAATGAGTACAACTAGAAGCTTTTTGTATTGTCTTTACATGTGAAGGAATGTAAATTATTTTATGATTTACACCATTTGACAAACATCTGAGGGCTATGTATTTTTCACAGGGAGATGCTAAATGCTGGCAGTTTCTAGCAATGGGGGTTTTCACCTGGGATAGTCAGATGACAAACATGATGTCATCTTGCAAGTATCCTAGCAGCAATATTTGAGATATTAATTTAAGAACTCTCTAAGAGAGAAAGACAGTGCATTTTGTATTTGGTCTTTCACCTGGCAGCATCAGCTGGGAAAAACAACTCACCACATCTGTCTTGTCTGATTCTGTAAGTAAGTTAACTAGGGTACAGTAATTTCTTTTAGATTCAGTAAGGAATATAGTAAAGATTAATTTAGATGTTTCTTTATTTGTTTGAGACTGTCCTGCAATGTTGTTTTAAATATTTCCTGTGATGTTGAACTGTGAAGTCATTGTGAATACATATTTAGTATTGTCTTGTACTTTTATTATTTATTGTCAAATATATTTAAACTTATTTTATGGCTGATATTACTGAGACATATTTAAGCTCTTAGAGTACTTGCATATCTATTTGGTGGCACTATGCGGGCCACTCCTAATAGCCTTGCTCTAGGTCAAACTAGCATTTGGATTAATAGTAACATTACACAGTAGGATTGGTGACCCTTTATTAAGAGCCTTAAAGTAGCTGGTAAAGAATTGGCTGGTGGCTGTGATAACTACAATATAGTCTGGGCAAAATGAGACATAGCTAATAAACCTGTGGTAGCCTTTCCAAGGTGTGTGTCTGTGTTTGTATATAAATCAAACCTCAAAGAGTGTGCATGTCAGCTATTTGGTCAGGGACACAAAGCACTGATTGGACAGAGAGGGTGCTGAAGGTCTTGGCTTGGCCACTCAGCTGAGATCTCAACTCTATAGCTGTGCCAGTGGGGAGTTTTATTAGAGATCTGGAGAAAGAGGGAGAAACCAGCTCCAGACTGACTGTGGTCTCTGTGTGCTCTTAAGGGAAATTGCACTTTAGTGTTTGTGTACTTGCCATCCTCCTAGTGTGTATGGCCCCCACTGTTACCAGTGGTAAGGATTAAGGCTCTTTGATTACTGGGTCAGTGCTAGGTCATCACACCCATGTCAAGTCTGGGTATTCTTCCTTCATACATTTTAGCTGTGTACTGCTTACAAAGGAAAGAATATTGTCCTGCATCTGAATATAAGCATCATCAGGGCACTGCAGGCAATCCATTAGCAAAGTCTCTTTTTTAATATTTTTACTCAAGAAAAGGTAATACCTCTGCTTTTGTTCCCCTGATAACAGATTTTTTTGTTTTAATAGTAAAACGTTTCTGTCTTCTGTGATGGTCTGGAGATGCCTTTCTAAAGAATTAATGAAGGAAGTTTTATTATGGTGCAAGGAATGCGTGTAATCTTTAGCAACTTTAGTATATTCCCTTTTCCTTTCTGTTCACGTACATTTTCCCATAAGACAATAAAGCTTCTTAAATTTTGTTTTGCAAATAAGCCACCATCCAATCCAAGTAGTGCAATAGTAAGTATACAAGGTGATGCCAGAGTCTTACACCATCCCATTTCCTTAAAGCTGTGTCTGATTGTGTCAAGATCTAAGGATGCATTGTAAGCCTTTACTCAGCCCTCATTAGGCCAGTCATTGAATATAATCCCCCTTTAGCATGTATTTGTCCAGATACATGCATCAACTGGAACAGGCTACAAGGATAAATGGATACAAGGCCTAAACTGCATGTTCTACATGGACCGATTCAAAGCCCTGTTACTATACTCAGTATCCTACAGTCTGTTAAGGGGTGACCTATGTCTACCATACAGGGCATCCTCTGACCCATTACTGATGGATTTACTGCACATAGGCAGGTCAAATGGTATCAGAAATACTTGGTCTAGGAACCTAAACCTCTTCTGCAACATCAGCAGAACAGTTTGGAGGGACAGAGATACCAATGCTATGGAGTGCAAGTTATAGCTATGGATAGGAAACAGAAACTTTACCCCAGGACTGCCCCCTGTACTTTTATGGCTTTAACATAAGAAGCAACTGTTCACAATGTTTCAAGTTAGTAAGTGCATATACAGCAATAAAATGGATGATATCAAAAGGGTCAGTAACCCAAATAAAATAAGTCTACCAGGAATATGGATAACTTAATCTACCAATGTTAAATTATTTTTGTATAGTAAGGCAAAACCACTGAATAAATCTTGGCCAAAGGACCAAACAATTTTATGATAACACAATACATGTGCCTGGTGTTTTTGTCTAGGAATCAACAATCATCCAAAAGACAGTAAATGTCTGCATGAACAGTCTTACTACTTTTCCAGTTTAACTAAACACTTTTTAATTAATAATACTGCTAACATTAAGGAAACATATAGTTAAGTTATTCCTTCCCCTTTTTTGTAGACTGTTACCTTCCTTCAGTTTTCTTTTCTTAACCCTTTTACTAATAATATTAGAAGCAGCGACAGTGTTGTCACTAAGCTCATTTTCTATAAAAGCCACATCTTCCTGGCCACTTTTATCACCTTCACCATCTGTAACATTAGTACTGTGTATGATTTGTTCACCTATTTCACTCTCTTCACTCACAACATTATGCATATCTGCTTTAACCTCTGATATTTCTTCAGCTCTTAATGGAAATGTAGTACTAGCAGGTGAAGGCTGTTGCTCTTTTAACAGTTTAATTTAAGGGCTGTCAAACCAAATATCCTCAGCACTCTTGCATTTCCTACAGGATATTTCATGGTTATGAATAGTATGACCAAACCCTCTGCAGTAAGCACATTTTCTCTTAGAACATCCATCCATCCATAATCCCTTTTTCCCATTTTTGCACATGGGGCTAGGGTTTTACTTCAACAGTGATAATCATCCAGGGCCAAAGTTTACACCACTGGGTAGTTCTTCAACACCACACTGTCACATCCATAATCACATGTAGTGAATTTAGAGTGTCTAATCTACCTACTACATGCCTTTTGACTATAAGAGGAAACTAGAGCACCTGGAGGAAACACACAAGCACATGGAGGACATGCAGACTCCACACAGAAGTCTCCCAGTGGGGAATCAGTCCAGGAGCCTCTTGCTACATGATGGTGCTAAATGTTCATATGAGTCACAATGAAAACAAACCTTTGGTTGTTCCTTATAATACACAAAGGCCTGTAACCAAAGATAATAAGCACACTAGGAATATGCACAAACTGTTCTGCAGATGTTTTTAACATTGCCCAGATTTCCCAAGCACTTGTCCATATTTTCTGGTCACTAAACATTTATGTCCAAAACAGAATGGCATAATGTAGATAAGTGAGACTGAATCTAAGCTCTACATCAGTAGTCCTAAACTGCAGAATAATATGACTTTTTGGCTGCATATCTAAGCCCACAATGTTGCACTGTATCTACGGAGTCCGATTTAGCCAAAAAATAATCTTCACCAAATGCAAATATTTTAAAAGTCACATCACAAAATGTATCTTTAGCAACATGCAACATGGCCCACATTTCTTTAGCAGCAAATACAAGGGAAAAAAATATTGTCCCAAATTTCATACTTGTTAATTGTTTGTAGATTTTTGTACCACAGGTGGTTTTCTTCCACGTTGTAAAACAGGAGCATCAGTAGCAGAAGCAGATTTAACCAGAATATGTTCCTGAAAAATACTATTCCCTGATGCAGCAAATTCTGTACCTGCAGATGAAGTCAGTGTAACTGAGCCACTCGTAGAACTCTGACCTTTATCCTCTGACACTGGAAAGAAGGCTTCTCCTCCTTCTGCAGTATACTGATCAACTATTTGACTCAAAAATCTAGTTTTGCAAGTAGAAGGCTCATTTTTCAACAAACAAAGCAGTTTTTCATTCGATAACCCTCGTTCTTCAAGCTCAGTAATTTGAACCATGTCTTGAGCAGACATCAGTTCAGTAAATTCGATCCTTTCCTATGTTGAAATGCAACTACCATCTGCCAAGTCGCTGACAAAATGTATTGAAAATGGTAGAAGTTCCACTAAGTCCTTGTCAAATATCCCCTAATAATATAAATACCACCCCCCCCAAATCAGAAAACAAACCAAAGAAACACAAACTGGTAAATCCACAAAACAGAAAGGGCGAGAAGGCTCCCGAAACAAAACTCCTTTATTCACAATTAAATGGTAACGCTTTCATCGGCCAAAATGCGCCAGCTTCTTCAGACCAAACTCAAACATATTCCAAAAAAACCCCAGTTGTTATATATACACAATTAAGAACTAATTAATTAACAACCATAAAACTTGACTTTTCTTAAAAAGACATTATTTAAACACCCAACCTACTAAGCCGAGTTTTTAACATTGGGTACATATTATACAAGCTGAATACAAGGTGCAATTCAAATTATATCATATTATACTACACCCAAGTTATCAAAACTTAAAAATACAAAATACTATATAAAAAAATATATATGTATATAAAATCATTAATATAACCTAATGACAATAATAAATAATATCCAATTTCCATGTGTATACCCTTAAAATAACCTTCCTACCCCTAACCATTTACGTAGCTTTTACTACTAAACAATTATTCCGGTTAAAAAACTTTTTTCTACTATAAATTCATCTATTAAGGGCTTTCTTTTTAAGAAGGCATTTAATGGATATTTGTTCGTTAAGTCCAGGAAACATGTAAGCGAAAGTCCGTATCTGCCACTCCAGTTCAACTTCCTCGAGCCTCAAATACCATGGCCCTCCCCTAATACTTTGCTCGATTTTCTGCAAGACCACAAACCTAAATTTATGCTCTGGGAACAACATAACGTGTCTTGCAAGAGCATTAGTATTTATTGACCTAGCTATACTATATTGGTGTTCGTAGACCCTCTGTTTGAGCTTACGCTCGGTCTTCCCAATATAGAATATATCACAATGAGTACAGGTAGCACAATAAACGACACCTTGTGAGTCACATGAAAAGTGGCCCAAGATTTTATAATTCCTATCTCTAATAATAATACTATCAGAGATATTGATAAACTTACATTGAGAGCATCTTCCACACCTAAAGGTACCATGTTGCCCCCGGGATACGCTCTTAACTCTCTCTACCAAGTTTTTAAGAAAATGACACTAATAATCTCCATTTTCCCTTACCGTTTCGAGTGGAGAACAAGTCAGCTTGGAGCCCCCAGTACAAGGGAAGGAAGCGGAAAACTTCAGAAAATCAGTTAGAGTTTCAACGCAAGGCTTTGAAACCAATACAATGGACTTGGTGTATAACTAGAAATATTCACTATTAACAGAACATGAATTATCTGTTCTGAATAGAGGTTTATCATTCATTCCCTCTCACAGTGTGGATGTGAGTGAACTGATAGTTGATATTAAACAATTCACTAGAAATGTTACTTTAACTTTACAATTCAGTAATGACAATACTAATGTCTGTTTTAAAAAACCTTTGGTTTATATACCATCCCTACATCCTTTGCTAGAAAGTTTTGAGAAAGCTTGTATGAAAGATTTTTTATTACAATTTGAATACTGTATGAAAAAAAAACTGATTTTTTTAATTTGACAAAGGAAGAGAAATTGGCTCTGCACACTCTGATGAATAATATTGATATAGTCATAAGACCTGCGGACAAGGGAGGAGCCATGGTAGTATTGGATAAAGTTTATTATGATAGAAAGATTACAGAACTACTAACAGATAGGCGTACTTATGCTAAACTTGATTTTACAGGCTTAGACAGATTGATTAAAGTGATGCATGCTGACTTGTATGACATGTTGATGTGTGATATAATAGATGAGAGTTTGTACAACTATATTTTTAATTGAAAAACCTCTAATTCCAGTATTTAGACGTCTCCCAAAAATACATAAGGACATGCATTGTCCTCCACTTTGACCAATTGTCTCAGGAAGAGGTTGGTTGACAGAGAGTATATCGGTTTTCTTAGAGAAGCAATTAAGACCAGTAGTAGATAAAACTATGTTTATTCTTCATGATACTTAACATTTTTTAGAAACTTTAGCAAGTTACAATACAGGAGGTGAAGTAAGGGATTCTGACTATTTAGTCACTTTAGATGTTACATCTTTATTTACGAGTATACCCAATGATGTGGGCATAGGATATTTGAGGTTGTTTCTACTACGTAATGGCATGCCCAATAATAAGGTTATCAAGATTACTATGTTATTGGATCTAGCCCTCTCTAATAATGTTTTTATATCTCAGAGTAGCTACTACCTGCAAACTAAGGGTGTAGCAATGGGCACATCTTGTGCCAACTCGTATGCTAATTTGGTTTTAGCATACTGGGAGTCCACTTATATTTTAGAACATGCTGTTTATTCTAAATATATTAAATGCTATAGAAGATTTGTGGATGATGTGTTTTTAATTTGGAGAGGAGATCTTAATACTTTGAACAAATTTATTGGGTATGCTAATGGTACTACAACATTCTTGGAGTTGACGAGTACTGCCTCCCAGGTGAAAATTGAGTTTTTAGATGTATTACTTAGGAAAGTGAATGGGGGACTTACTACAGAGGTTTATCATAAATCTTGTCGGAGAAATGCTATACTTCATAGAGATAGCATGCATCCTTCACACATATATAAGAACATTGTTATGCATCAAGCTGTGCGATTCTCTAGAATCACCAGTGATGACTCAATGTTTAAAGAAGCTATAAGGAACATGGAAGAAGAGTTTATAGAAAGAGGCTACCACAAGGAAGAACTTAGTGGCCTACATAGAATAGAACATGAAGGAAAGGACAAACCATATATTTGTAGGACTATGTCTTTAGGTAGGAATGAATATAGCCATACCAACAACAGGAAAAGGATAGCAATACCTTTTTACGAATAATAATGCTTCAGTGGTCAGTATTATTAAAAAACATTGGAATATTTTACAACTTGATGATGACATTATGAGAATTGTAGGTGATAGACCAGCATTTAGTTATAAGAATACCAAATCTTTAAAGAGACTATTATGTTATGAAAATAATAGACATGATAGTTTAGTCTCTCAAAGGAAAGGTACGCATGCATGCAGCACGTGCAATCAATGTAACTATATTAAGAATTCCAATGAATTTATACATCCGGATACAGGAAAAAGATATGAATTTAATAAATATGCGGATTGTAAATCTAGAAATGTGATTTATTTAGCTCAATGTAAGAAATGTCATTGTTTTTATGTAGGTATGACCACTAGAACATTGAGGGAGCGCATTAGGGAACACATCTATGCCATTAATAAGGAAAATGAAACCAATACTTTGGCAAATCATGTGTTACAAAGGGATAATTCACACATTTTTCACTTTTTAGTTTTGGAACATGTGTATAGCACAGAGAGACTAGGGTGTATGCGTAAGAATACAGAAAAGAAGGAAATAAAATGGATAATTAAGCTAGCAGCAGATAGGGGCCATGGTCTCAATGACAAAGTTTCTTTGAGACCTTTCTTAGCAGATATACCCTTTACACGCTGACTTAAGCTCTACCCTCAGGTGCTTACACCATTTTATGATTGTAAAATAAATTTTTTTAAATGTTCTTTTATATGTTTTTATATGTATACATTTTTATGTGGTTTATACATATTTTGTTATATACAGATATTTGTATGCTTGTTTATCAAAATATATCAGTGGTTGTCAAATTGTTAAATGTTAATTTCTTTATTTTCATATGTACCAATGTATTAGCTTTTTATTAATAAGCTTTTATAGCTGCTTTCCAATAGGAGCTTCTCTAATATATAAGAATGTTCATTTGAGTAGTATAACTAAGTCTGATGAAGCATCCTAGCAGACGTGAAAGTGCTCACTTTTTATTGTTTTAATAAAATCGCTTTTGGAAATTATTTGGTTTAATTCTCTTTGGAATTTGTTTGGTTGGCTTCGATTGTCCTGGTATATCCTCTTTATATATGTTGTTGGGATTTTACTGTTTTTGAGAGGATACTTTATCCTGGTTTGTGTTTTGTTTTTTTCTCTGACTTCTGTGTAGCACACTATTCTGAGGTACTGGGTGCCATAGATTGCACTCATGTACATATCAAGGCACACCCGGTGAGGAGGGTGGAATCTACATCAACCGCATGAGATACCACTCCATCAACTTCCAGATCATATGCAATGCCCAGGGGATTATCATGAAAGTGTGTGCTGGCAGCCTTGGCAGCTATCACAACTCCCATATCTGGCATTTATCACAGCTGTACCAGATGTTTGCTAGGGGGACATCCCACATGGCCATTTAGTGAGGGATGCTGGCTACGTACTGGAACTGTGGATGATGACACCAATCAAAAATGCACAGACAGCCCCAGAGGAATGCCATAATGAGGCACATGCGCAAACTAGAGACATCATAGAGCATGTGTCTGGGCTTCTGAAGTCACAGTTCCAGTGCCTCGATATATCTGGTGGAGCCCTGCAGTACTCTTCAGCCACATATGCACATATGTTACAGTATGTGCCATGCTACACAATATGATCCTGTGGAAACAGCTGCAGCAGGATCAGAAAAGGGAAGGGATACACAGTCCCCCACCAGTGCCTAGGTCACCACAGTCACACTCTCAGAAAGACTCAGAGGAGGAGTCCCCTTATGATGTCCCTGTAGGAAGATGTAGGCATGCCCATTATGCCCTGGCTTTAGCTATGAGACAACACATAGTACATTCACTGACAACCTAGGGCCCTAGGGACTGACACCTTACTCCTACTCAAATACATATATTAAAATAGCTGACGTCAGGCAACCCACACAACCTGTACCTATCCATGTATTTGCTGTGTACCGCTTGCATCACACAGAGTCTGCCCTGAACTACAGTTCTGTCAACTACTGCATTTTCAAGGTTAATCTCTATGCTACACAGTAATTGTAAGGATTACTATAATAAGGTATCGTATGTATGGATCTGCTGCTGTTATGCAAGGAAATATAGTGAGCTATTTGGTCAGAGTTAACATCCAGATGGGACAGCTGATACCCAGTCCAATAGCATGTGTTCCTTGATTTTCACTAGGCCTCATAGTTGGAATATTCCCAACATCAGTCAAGGGAGATGTTAAACAGTGGGCACACATGATACCTGGACTACTGTCTACCCAAGCTGATCATGTGCTGTTGTTCCTCCCACTCTCAACACAGCAGTGTAACTGCTTTAACAGAAAATCAGCTATGGTATGTCAGTGTACCAGGCAATCTCAGGGCTGTAACACAGACAGTGCTCACACATTGTATGTCTGTCTTCACTTAGGATAACAATGTACATATGTATGCTGTTGATTGTGTGATGAATGACTCCTCTCTGTCTAGCGACCTGGGTGGCTCAGTAGACTAGGAAAGCTAGCATGGGTGATAGTGTTGATGGTTCTAATCTGGAATTACTCACATCTTTTTCATGTGAAGTAGCAGTATGTTGGTATTTTCACAGAATGTCATACCACCTACCCTCTTAGTGCAAGAAATCTGGACTAAGCCCGAAATATTGGGGGGACAAAGGCCCAAACATAGGGACATAGTTTAAATATTGGTCACATAAACCTAGACAGTTGCTGGAATTAAAGGTGTTGCAGTGGTACATACTTTCTGATAGACATATAGTCTGACAAACAATTGTTTGTTTGTCTGTAGTTAGTAGAATGAATTGATGTCAACATTCAGTAAAGCACCAGAAGACCACATATTTGTGAGAAACAGACCAAACATATGAGGCAAAACTCTGGACATTCTGTGAAAATCAGGACAGTTGAAAGGTGTGCAAACTATCAGTCTGTTGGTGGTGTAACATTACAAACCTCAGTCACATATTTAGTACAGCAGACAGCTGGGGAATGCTGTTGACATTTTGAGTGAAGTGCAGTACTGGAGAAACAGAAGTAGATGTTAATGTCTGTAACATACAAAATCACAGACTGGAATACAGTTAGGTGTGGCCTGGAGTCACATTATAAGTACTGACAGTTCCACTGGGCATGCCCGTACACTTAGTAAAAATTATTCCAAATCTGTTGGCCCTTCATTGAAATGACCTATGTATAAATGTCTATACATACAGACATATATGTATACATATCCGTCTGTCAGTATCTCTCTCAGACATGCATAGTATATCTATCACTATGTAGTGTCAAAGATATATATACTGATATTTATAGCTATATATATTAAAATGATGCATAAACTCTCCCCATATATCTGCATAGCACATATACATATCATACACACACATAGCTACATTTATATATACATCCCTGTTATATACAGAAATAGGTGCGTGGATGTCTGCACTGTCCAACATACCCTAATAGTGGTGAGTAAACTGCATCATCACACAGCCATAATGTTGCTCAAATGATCCAAACTAAGGGCACAACAGTACATAATCCACTTACTTACACACCCTTATGCCTGCTGGATGTCACCACATAGACAGACACAGGTGAGCAGGTGGTTTATTCTATAGTCGGTGTCAATGCACGTATGGACAGGGCGCATTGCCCAAGCCCACAGTGTGGGCTTTCTACCTGCAAGCAGCCAGATATGGCCATACTGGTAACTTTACACACATAGCCAGGATACAATAGTTATCTCACTGCTAGGATACTAGATGCAGATAACAGTAAGAACCAATATAACTCTGCAGGCCACAGATGCTGTTCGACACAAGCCTAGTTTGTGTAATTCACAAGTACTGTGCCTGCAATCACATATGCAGCCAACTTAACCTGTGGTGCATGCAATAAGTACTGTGGTCTGTAGTGTATTAGCCTAGATAAGTAGTGGTAATCTCACTGCAGTCCACTTGGTGTCTGTGTGTGCATATACCCCTGCAAAACAATGGACATGACCTCATGGGCTATCCAGCAGCAATGGTTATGCACTTTTTGGGCCCGTAACTTGCTGCTGGCTTTCAACATAAGGTCCACAAAAGTATGTTATATAATCATGACTGATGACATACAGTGTATGTCAGTGACCACAGCAAGTGTGGCAAAACAATACTGCATTACACAAGGACATGTTGAGTAATATAGTCACCCTGTGCATCAGACACATAGATTCTTTCCATGTATTGATGGGAAGGATGACAGGGATGTAGCACAGGTATCATCATTTGCACAGGGTGATGTGTGGAGGTGCTGGAGGCCTAGGCTGGCCCAAACAGTTGAAAGTGTGTGTGTAAGTCAGGAAGGGGAGTGGGTTAGATGGACCATGGAGAGGTGCCATGTGTGTCTATTGGTGACTTGCATGTGACAGTGTTGTGTGAGTGTGTGATGTACACAGTCAAGCTCAGTGCTAACCCTACACTTGTATATGTTGGACAGCTTTGGACTGTACATGATAGAGTTGACAGTTTACTGTCTTCAGCCTTGAACATTGGAATTGGCTGTGCCAGGAACTATACTGGCACCACCATGCCCAAGGTCAGATGAGGTACTAGTACCTGATGGTGACTGCTGACTGCTGGGACCGTGTCCCCCATGGAACTGCCCAGGACCACATGCTCATGGCCTGCAATGTAATGGTGTGGACAGCACACTCCTCTCTGTAGCACTGGATGTACTGCCACTACGGGAGCGTAAATGTGCATGGCTGTGTGGACTCTCAGCAGATAGTGTTGCTGACCTATGTCCACAGGTCAAACACCCAGCTCCAACCACACATTCCTGCACAGCCAATGTGTGGTCCAAGACAGACACTGTCTAAGCCCACCGTCTGTCCACTGCATCAGTGAACCAATCCAGGGTGGCACCAATATAGTGGAGGCAATCATGGATGTCAGACTGTCCTGCATCCATAACCCGAAGCATACATCGGGTGTTCCATTCAGAATGTGCCTGTGCTTCCATGATGTCCCGAAACATGCGCCAAGTGACCCATGATGTGACACCTACAACAGGTGGTGGATGGACAGCAGTCCTCCTATGACCACCTCTGTCAATCTGCTTGTGTGGGACCTCGACAGCTGTCTGGCAATGGCCAGTGTCTATACTCACTGAAGCCATAATTGCCACACTGGTTTGTTGAATGTCTCCACCCTCTGACTGTCCAATATTTCAGGCCTGTGGGAACTGGGTATGTGTGGGCATATTGACTGTGTGCGGTGACAATGGGGGCAGAAGAGGGATGTCAACCTCTGGGACAGATTCAGCCACTGACAACCCCACCTGTGCCTCACTGAGGCCCCCATCATCATCAGAGTCCGAAGAGACACTGACATCACGTTGTGTGAGGGAGAGACCCCCAACCCCCCCGGTCACCTGTGGAAACCAAGACAAAAGCAATACATTAGTACATGCACTATGTGTGGAAAATCCAGAAAGAGCCATAATAAGGAGGATCCACAACTGCATTACCAGTCTCACATCTTCTCATCTCAGCTTTCATGCACAACAGACTTCCTTACAACAAAATACACATTCGACTCAAGGCCTTTATAACAAGAAAGTCAGGTAAATTATGTGACACTTGCCCAGTACAATTTACCTTTTAGGTATGCAATATGACACTATACCTGATAAAACAACACATAAAACCCAGTACACCTATCTTAACAAATATATACAGATACAAGTTTCAGTGCCTAAGGGATGTACCATCGACCTTTCAGTTTTTAAAAGGCATGTTGGATTAATTGCCTCATGTACACCAGGAGGCTTATTCGCTCCGAACTATAACTGCTAAAAGTGTTTCTGCTCATTCGAATACACTCCTGTGATTACCCACTCTAGGAAATGCAGGTAACTGTTCCAGACTGGAAATGCAAACATTTTACTCTGGTTACACACAACATTAAGTGTACATAGGGAATTATCCTGGCCCTTAACCTTAATAGCATATATATGTTCCATAACAAAACAGTATTAAGCTTACCAGGAGTAGGGCCATGGCCTTGGATAACTCTTGACGGATCTGTAAAAAGGTGAGGGCGAAGTAATTTCATCACCACCGCATGATGCAGCACAACAAGGTAGTACCTGTATATATCTCACATGTACAGTAACTGCTGTGTTAGTAGATGTATTGGTGACATTCTGAGTATGAGTATACAGCTAAGCTTAAACCAACCCCCTATAGCACATAGACCTGAGACCCATGTAAAGTTATGTACAGCCTGACAGAATGATTGCTACCACATTACAGTGGTGATCACAGTAAGCTTACCTGCATGCTCCTCTGCTGTGGACACTGTGGCACCCACCTCCATGATATATGGTGTGATGGATGCCTTGGAAATGTCATGTGTCCCTAGGGTTGCCAAGAATTTCTCAGTGTCCATGGTGGTTGTTCCATTGCAGGCCCTCCACCGGTGATGGCATGATCCCTGGCTACATCGGACAACGTCTGTCCATAATGCAGCTCACTGTTCCCTGTTATGCCTCCCCCTGGATAGGAGGGTTAGATGATGCTGCTGTAGTCCTTAAATTATTAGTTCATTCTCGGCATCTGATAAGGGGCATACCATCTACAATACATTAGTCCTGAAACACACCAAAAGGGAAACACATGACAGGATCAAAGACAGTACAGATACAGCAAGAACAAAATGGCTGGCACTACCCACTGCTTGCTCACACGTCATACTCCACACTGTGGCAACATACTATGTGTGTGGATACAACTGAGATAGTATCAATACTGAGGAATTTCCCTATGTACCATGAGAGACTCTGCTGTATGATCATACATCCAACATTATGTTCTACTGTGGAGTGTCCACTAAGGCCAGCCACCCAATAATATGTCATAAGACCAGTGCCAGACAAATAACAGTGTGCTATTACAACTATATAGGGATAGTCCAACAAGACCAGTGTACCACAATGACAAAAGACAATTTAACCCTGATATATTGTACGTCCCCTGTATGTGTATGACATGTCATAACCACAGGTCTAAGACAGGCTTACTGCTGTAATCCCTATTCCCCATACCTCTGTATTTCCATCTGCATCATGTTACACACAAAAAACAGTTGCATACCTGGTGAAGTGCAGTACTCCTCTGTTGAAATGTGCTACTAGTAATGTTTCACAAAGGTGTGCTCTGGTGTGAGGAAAGTCTCACACGGAATGTTTGCCCATAGTCAGCTGCTTGCATTTTAACATAATTCTCATTAGCAAGTAATTGCCTCTAAACCAATATGTGACTCTGATATGCTAATTGCAGCCAAAAGAGCTGAGTTGAACTATCATTAGCCAATGGCATGCAACCACCGTGCAGGATATAAGGCCTTCATGTAAAACAGGGCCCCTTTCTTAGCTGTTGAGATGAACATTACTGGGGTGAGGAGACTGCATTATCGGAGAGGGTAGGTCCGTAGCAGAAACATTTACATAGATCCGTATGTACCACAGGCTGCAGCTGCTGCTCCAGGTAATAGACATAGGCAGAGAGTGTGAACAATTTGGAGGACAACAATCTGTAGGTGTATCTGTGTCAGCTATGTCAGCCTTTTTGTAGAGGCAGAGCCAGGGTGAGGGCACCTTTTACACTACAATTATGGCATGTGTTTAAGGTACATATGTTAGGCAATTGTGTCAGTAACAAAGTACTAGGCAACATATAGTAATGCTATATGGATATGTGAAGTGTGTCCCTACCTACAGGCCTGTGACTTCCAGCACTGAAAAGCATTTATTTAATTTGTAATACTTTGTGTAAATAATGAGTGCATAAGTCATTCATTAACTGCTGTCTTCACAATAATGTATTTGAAATGCAACACAACACTGGATTTGAACCCAGGACTGTGTGTGGCAAAATGTACTATATGCAAGGGGTCTAACAAACTGAGCTACTGCTGCAGCAGGTACATTTGCAAGACATATGTGCACACATATAGGCTCTGATAACGATTTTCTATATCCCTCAGAATGTGCATGGCTTTATATCAATGTATATCTGCACCAGAGTCCCAGTTGAATATGTATTTTGCCATGAATGCCTTAGCAGGTGACTTTCAACATGTTGCTGATAAAACTGCACATTTATCTGCTATCACAGGCCTCAGTTACATCCATTATCATGTCTTTGGCTGTCTAGTGGTGTACTCTTGCACCAGAGTCCAAGGTGCACTCCCATTTTTTCTGTTACTTTTTATTCCAGTTTGTGCAGTGCAGTGTGATATGCAGCTCTGCTGAAACACTCCTAATGACTGTAGTTAGCAATTACTATGCTTTGTTTAAACCATCTGCTTTAATTAAGAGTTGTGGGTGTGACTGGTTAATGCAGTGTGCTGCAGGTCTGATGGGCTCAGGTCCAAAACATGACAGAGGTTTTTATTTTGTACATGTGTCTTACAATGTTAGAAACACATATAGTCATTATAGCTCTATTAGGTTGAGCTTAGTGAAGCTGCATGAAGCAGTGCCACACTAAAAAAAATATAAAGAAAAAAGGGGAGATAGGGAAGTGGTAAAATAAAGGCAAGCAGGGGGAAAAACATATTGAAAGGCAGGTAGGTATGTGCAGAAAGGGTGTAGGAAAGAATCATAGCTATCCATTTCTTGTACAGCAACAACTGAACACTTGGATAGAATATGTAGATGAATTGAGAATCTCAAACCCCAGACAGATGGTTGAGGACAACATAACTGCATTGTCAAGCCAATTAAACTGAATTACATGTGTCCAGTGGACACGTATGTGAAATGGAGAGTTATGTATGGGATGATTTTTTTTTATTTGGGACAGGTGTCTATTCTTTTTTTTTTAAGGTGAGAGTAGAAAGTTGGGGAAGGGACATAGGTACATGTCAGGGAGGTAAGCTGGGTACGTGAAGATGCATTTGCAAGCAGACAAGACAGACAAGACAGCAGACAGGGGCAGTGTGTGAGACATGAGGGATGTGAACACCTTGGATTGGAAGGGTGTTGTGGAATCCAAGTCCCATGTGCCTCCAGACGGCAGCAGTGTGACTCATGTCTCCACCCATGGGACTGTTGGCACTCCTCCATCACTGCCCTGAGGGTGGCTGTGCTGGAGGCTAGGCACCAAGGCAAGGCTGACCCACCAGGTTGGCCAGTATGGCCTCAATCTGGTACAGGTGGTGGTCATAGCCATGGTGGACTATCCTGCACACTAAGACTGACAGCTCCGCCTGGGTGACAACTCCTCCTCTGCCACCACTCCTAGAAGGGGGTCCACACATGTCTCATTGGGTGGTTTTACCCAATGCCACAGGTAGTGCAGGGGCAGCAGAGGGGGCACCACCAGTCTGGTCCCAGACATGCTGAGACCCGGTGCCATGGCCGGTTGAGGCAAGGCAGGGGGATCAGCTGGAACTGGCCTACCTTGACGTGCTGTGATAAATGAGGTATAGCAATAAGTTATGCTTAGTAATGACCAAACCATCATATTTATTCATCCAAATACATATTAATGTAGATTATGTTCAACACAACATTAAGTAACATAACAGTCAGTAAGGTAACAGCATGCCAGGATGAAGTAAACCCCAAATATGTTAAAATTGCATTATAATAAAACATAACAATAATCAACCACATTTTTTCCAAAATATAGTTAGTTTATCAAAATATGCTAATATTAAATCATAATAATAAATAACAGTAAGAAATAAATGAAGATAAATGATGGGGAGAGAGAGAGAAAACATTCCATTACTGACATTGCAGATTATATCCCTAAATACACTCAAATATATACTCTACATGTGTGTAGTGTCAGGTTTCATTACGATTACTACAATTCTCGTAAAACTGATGTAGCACATACATACCTCTCAAGTTGTTAACATGGGTCTGTATGGGCCAAGCAATAAGAAATGCAGGTGCACCACTACACAGAACAGTTTCACATAATGTGAACTTATATAACTACCCAAGTGTTCTGTAAATGGATTTGGTAAAACTTTGCATTCCAGGTACTAACTTATCTGCTAATCATGTGACAGATGGATTAGGCAGTTTTAATTATATTATGAGAAATCATGACATTTGAGAGGAATGTTTGTGTACAGTAAGTAAACTAGACAGCCGCCATGCCTTAGTTGGCAGGCATTGGAGTAGAACCCAATAGTTGTGACTGTGGGGGACATCTGCAAATAATTTAATAATTGACTGTAGCAACTTAGTACATACATGCAAGGGTTACAGCCATACTGGGATTACACAGCTTTATTTATGAATCAAGAATGCTGATGAACACATTCTTGGTATTGCTGTCAACATTCTGTGAAGCCTAAACAAAATATCTGCTCGTAATATGGGCTATCTCACCCATACATTTGTCGTGTTCCTGATGAGAGAGCAAATGTGAGCATTACAGGACTGACACTGAAAATTTAGTGCTACATACCACTGGATTTGAATCCAGGACTGTGTGTGGCAAAATGTACTGCATACAAAGCATTTAACAGACCGAGCTAATGAGTAACTGCTGACTATTGAGTGACTGACACGTGCCTGGAAATTACCGGGAACTATACTATGAAGTGAGTTATACAAGTTGCAGGACATTTGTCTGGCATTCTAGTACTATTATAGTGTTTTACTAGACTGCAGTGACAGTAGAACACACATGCATGGAATACAACCATACTGCATATATTAAAAAAAAATCTGTATTTTAAAATCAACAATGCTAGTGAATGCATTTTATTGTAATTTGTTTGAAATATCTGTGAAGTTCACACACAATATCTGCCCATGGACTATGCTACCTCACCCATATACCTGTAAAACCCACACTCTCCAAAGCTAAGAATACAGCATCCATGGGACCAGATGACATCCTGGGCTATGTACTACATAAACTACAAAATGAACTGGCACCTCACCTAAGTGTCATGATTAATCATAGCCTCACCTCAGGCTTCATGCCCACTGAGTGGCACACAGCTACAGTTATCCCACTCCACAAGGGGGATCCACCTTGGATCCTGAGAACTACCATCCCATCAGTCTGATGAGCCTGATCTGCAAGGCCATGGAACATATTATCATGGAACCTATAAACAAAGACATTGGAAACCTTCAAACACTGGACCACACCCAGTTTGGGTTTGTGAAGAGCCAATTGTGTCTCCTGAACCTGATTGACTTCTTCAAATCAGTCTCCAGTGCCATGGACCAGGGTACGGCAGTCCACATATCCTATCTGAACCTTGCTAAGGCCTTCAACACTATCCCCCACTCTGGAATCATAGATAAACTTACTAAGCTGGGCATAAATCCCTACGTCACTCGTTGGGTTGCCAACTGGCTTGCTGACAGAACCCGCACTGTAAAAGTAGTTGATTCCAAATCCAGCTCCAGACAAGTGACACATGGAATACCTCAGGGTTCAGTCCTGGGACTGCTCTTGTTTGGCAGCTACTTCTCTGAAGTACAGGCCAACACTAAGGGACTCTGGCTAACAAAGTTCGCAGATGACTGCAAACTGGGAGCCATTATTGAATCCTGAAATGATATGGATATTCTACAGAAGGGCCTTACAGAAACAGATGCTTGGTGCCAGAGCCATGGGCTCAAGCTTAATGCCAAGAAATGTATAGTTATCCCCTTTGGGAAAAAACATGTACCCATGAATTACCACATAGGTACCAGTACATTAAACACCAAAAGTGTGATAAGAGACTTAGGAATACAGGTTGACAGTGGTCTCACCTTCGAGAACCACATCACCAGAACAGTCAGGAAATCCTTCTATGTGGCACACCTCATCGCTAAGGGCTTTTCATCCAGAAAAATGGAGGTCATAGTCCCACTGTACTCATCCCTCATTAGACCCATCCTAGAGTACAATGCCCCATTTGGTATGTACCTCACAAGACATCTGCAACAACTGGAAAGGTCACAGAAACAGCTCACTAAAAGAATCACAGGCCTCAAGCAGATGCTCTATGCTGACCAACTAAAATAACTCGAGCTACATTCTGTCGCATATCGTCTACTCAGAGGCAATCTCTGCTTAACATACAAGGCCATGTCAAACCCAGAGCTGTTGGCCATGCTTCACTTAAAGAAATCCCAATCCATCAGAGCCACACTCTCCAGGGACCTAAACCTTGCTATCACAATGAACAAAACATGCTGGAGGGATAGGTTCCTGACCCAGAGACTCCCCATACTCTGGAAAAGACTGCCCATACAGGTCAAGCAGAGCACCTCCTTGGCCCTCTTCAAAAGGAACCTTGATGACTGGATGGGAGATAGGAAATTTCCCCAGGGATTATGTCAGTCACCCTGCTAGACAGGGGTTTAGGGAAGTAAATATTGTGAGAAGAAATAGGTAGGGAATTGTTATGGCTAGGCTTGCACAGGCCCTAGGGCTGATCGCCTAGTACCAACCTATGAATCTATTACCTGAAGTCTTTTAAAGAGTGACTAATATTGGCCTGGAGATAGCCTTGGACATTAGTATGAGTTAAGCGATACAGTTTGCAGGCCATAAGATTTGCTGGCTACAGCAATTACACTGTTATGCTTGACTGCAGCAACCTTATCATAGACAATCAATGCATACAGCTCTACTGCAATGGTTTTGACAACACAAACCTGCTGAATAACATTTTGCTTACTGTTATTGGTATTGTTATTGTTTTACTGAAATACAGTTCTTATTGTTCATTTATTGCACTACAGCTCTACAGCTCTAATTGCCCATTTATTGCACTACAGTTCTACTTGCCCATTTATTGCATTACACTTTTTCTTGTGTATACTTTATTGCAGTAAATGGTTTACTCCTTCTTGCTAATTGCACTACAGTTGGCATACTAAATCTGTACTTACCATGCTCATGGAGCAACCTGGCAAGGCACCTGACATGGGACTCGACATTGTGAGCCCTCTCAGCTGCAGCTGTTGGAAGAGAAGTATACCATTATGCATGCCAGTTTTGCAGGCATTGAGTTTACATTTTGGTTAGACAGAGAAAGACATACTTACATACATTTGGGGCATTCCCATCTCAAGTTTCCTGGACCCAGGTGTCCAGGGTTCCCCTCTTTCTCCTTTTCAAGTTATCATAATGGTGATGACACTGCTAATCTGTGTGAGATACCAGTAGCATTGGTGAGTTCCCTGGCCAAACAGTCACTGGCCTCCGCCTTACACTCTGAGCCCTGGAATCCACCATGCATCAGCCAGGGTTCATGTTTTTTAACAAAGAGCCTGACCATGACCCTGGACTCCTGAATACCCCAAATCTGCACATAAAAGAGCACACCTTCACCAACACTGCCAGTTGACAGTTGATTGAACACCAATGACTGTTGCAGAATTCCTGCCTATTGGGCTTAATATAGACTGTTTTCCTGCCCTTACACATCATTCAGTAACATTCAAAAAAGTGCCATGTCACTTAGCAGCATGCAAACCAGCTAAGCAAAGCCAAGCAGCATGAAAACTCGCAGCACTGTGTAAGCCTTGAAGGCTAAGCACTGCACAACCATTGGCAGGCATTTGAATGAGCAGTGCTTAGCAGAGAGCAGCAGTGCCAAATTTCACAATAGTTACATAAAATTAAAATAAAATATTACACTCATATTTTGCCTATTATGGACTCAAACCCAGGACCTACTACACATAAGACTGTAACTCTACCCATTTAGCTAATTACATGTCATAAACTCTACCATACCTGCACATATACTACTTGGCTACCTGTTAGCATTGTTGAGCACCGACGTGCAAACATGCTTAAACACACCTAGAAATAAATAATCAATTACATCCAGTTTCTATGTTTAGATGTCTGACAGGTGTTGGCCATGTATGAGCTCTGCTCAGCTCTGCTGTGCTCTGCACTGCATAAACATAAATTAAAAAAAATATAGAAATTTTAATTATGATAATGAATTGCATCCAGTTTCTATTTTTAGATGTCTGCCAGGTGTCAGCTGTCTATATATGAGCAGAGCTTGGCATTGTTGCACTCTGCGCCATGCTCCACAAACATGCAGTAAAAAAAAAAAGTACACTGATTCAATATTCATGTTCCTTGGCTCTCCCTCAGCAGCATGCCATCATTAATATGCATGGTGCGCTGCCGAGGGGGAACCATGGAAGTGTACATGGATATATTCCATGTAGGCTCTATACTGTGACTTTTACTTTTCTCAGTTTGTTGGCTTACTCGTTCACTAGTTTATTATGACATCTGGCTCGGCTGCTAGTCAAAGTTTACTTGCTTCAGGAGAAACACCAGAATTATTAAGAATGAATCTTAATGGTGGAATCGCCGGTACTGACTCAAATAATTGTTTGGTACCCAACAACTCTTTTGAATCTTTATACAACAAGATTGAATCACTTTTTACCAGACTAGACCGGCTCGACATGAACCAACATGAAATCCGTGATTGGTTACCTTTTCCTTCAGGACAAAGTCAGGAAATTGGTCTCCTGTCAGCAATGGCAGTTTCAAGGCAACAACAGTCACTAACGCTGTCACAGTAACCAACGGTACTTCAGTACAATCGAGGCAACTCAAGGAAGGTGTAATTAATGGAACACCAGCACAACTGAGTCAGACTGAAGGTGCTGCGGATAAGTCACCATCAGGTAATAGAGCAGCAATGAAAACATCAGCTTGTAGCTTGGCACCCAACGACCAGCCAGTGAATGTAAGTGGGCCTAACAACGTACAAACCCAAAATTTAGGTCAACCAGGGGCAACATCAATGAATGGGGGCAATATCAGTAGTGGATTACCGTCACTGTCATCTTGGCTGGCCGACGGGTTTTCGTTTTCTGGAAACTCACTCATTGGCGATGAAGTCCAAATGTCAGATCAAGGTAATGTTTCCATCACTTCTAATATAGTGTCAAAACTGAAAACTTTCGACAGTTATTTAATCAAACTGCGAAAACTGCAATTAGAAATATCATACTTCCGTGAATGTTTATCACGAAAGGTAGTACCGAAAGGTTTACATCGCCATCAATACCCTACCAGCCTTGATGCTAATTCAGTGTTCCATAAGGATTTAATTAACTTGTTTGACTGTCAAGGCTTTGAATTACTAGAGCTGATGGTCAAACACTATGGCATTTGGGTTGGTAATCTATCTAACACAGTGGCTGAACTAGACAATAGCATTAAAGTGGACACTGAATTCCTCAGATACAAATATGAATACTGTCGTATTTTTTCAAGTATCGATCAGCATATGTTGAAACTTAAGACAAATAAAATAAAAAAACTTGAGCGAGACTGTAAAGCTTACCATCAGGGTATAGCTTACCCAGATCCCATTTCCGCTCAAGTTTGGAAACAAGGTACTGTTTTAACTGGTCAACCATTTGTGAATACCCATATCAATTCTAATAGCAACAGTAATAGGTACGAGGTGAACCAAGGGTCTTGCCATAGTGTGGATAATTCTTTGAACACTTCCTCAAATGTTTCTAATGATATTAGTGTTATTAGTGACAATACCAACTCTGCAGGCCCTGTCGAGGTCCGGAGGAGTGAGAGATTGCAGAATGGCCCTCATGGACAAAATAATCATGTTCAATCTAATCAGTACCAAAATTTTCGACAGGGCAACCACACTGGGGCCAGGACCAAACAACAGAAGAACTCCCAATCGAACAAAAACAAGCAGATGTTCAACAAATACAACACCTAACCGAGTCAGGTTTTCCTTACCAAGTCGAAAGTCTCAGTCCAGTTATACTCAACGGACTAGGAACTGCTTTTCCAGAGTCAACTTTGGTTATGTATGACCAAGATCAACATCATCTCGGCGATGATC
Source organism: Protopterus annectens (assembly GCF_019279795.1). Lineage (NCBI taxonomy): Eukaryota > Metazoa > Chordata > Ceratodontiformes > Protopteridae > Protopterus > Protopterus annectens. Next base: position 355,932,977 of record NC_056737.1, on the reverse strand, counting down.
GAGCCTCAGTTGACCCATGTGAACAGGTTGGCCCAGCTATTGTCACCAATAAGACAGGGAACTTTAAACTCTATAATTTTTCCTGTGTAGTCATACTTTCAGATATTGTGGATTTTTTAGCAAAAGGGCACACTTATGTTCCTTCTCAACCTTTGGACTTGGTTAAAACCATTCTTGACATTAAAATCTATACGAGGAAGTTAAACTTTAATTTAATGATGGGGGATGTTACGAATGCCTCAAATACTGACAAATTTTATATATCTAGCACGTTCAACTCTCCATTGCATCCAGTATTACAAACTTTTGAGCAACTTTGTGAATTAGACATTAGACACGCCACCAAAAATGGGTTTAAAAACAAGGTTCCTCACAATACAAGTAGGGAAGACCAAGGATATCTGGAGTACATTAGGTCACAGGATATCCATTTATGTAAACCTGATAAGGGTGGTGGTTTAATGGTCTTTGACAATATTGATTACCAGGAGCATATGAAGGCTCTATTGAACAATAATGCTTATGTATTGAGCTCACGTTCAGAGGTCAATAAAGCATACAGTTTGATTAAAAACTGTATTGAAGACATGTATATAGAAGGTAGATTAGAACAGAACATCTATAATTATATGTCAACAACATATCCTAGATATCCCTACCTATTTGGAATCCCTAAGATCCACAAAAAAATTGGCAAATCCACCTATGAGACCACTAGTCAATGGTCGTGGTTCACCAACCTATTCTTGTGCTAAGGTGGTAGATGCTGTACTTCAGAAATACTTGGTTTTTGAGGACCAAATTTGTAAAGACTCATGGTCCTTTTTGAGGAAAATTGATGCTTTACAATTTAAGGATGAGTATAGCTTTCTCACTGCAGATGTGAGAGACCTTTACACCTGTATTCCTCATAATCTAGCTATCGAATGGGTAGAGATAATGCTTAAGAAAAACGGAGCTTCAGTGGCTGAAACTTCCCTAGTCACTGAATTATTAGATCTTATATTATCGAATAACTTCTTTATGTTTGGGAATGACTTCTACTTACAAAAAGTGGGGGTCACTATGGGTTCCCCTTGTGGAGCCAGTATAGCGAATTTGGTCATGGCCCACTGGGAATCAGAATTTGTGTTTAAGAATGACACTTTTGGAGATTCCCTGGTTTATTACACATGTTACCTTGATGACATTTTCATCTTATTAAAGGGTGACGAGGTTGTCAGTAGGAATGTGGTGGAATATTTCAATCAGACAACACAATTCCTGCAATTTACTTCCACATTTGACAAGGAGGCAATAGCCTATTTAGACATCTGGCTAGCCAAAAATCGTGACATGGGTTGTTTTGTAGCAAAGATACACAGGAAGAGCACATATTCCAACACCTTCCTACATTTTTCCAGCTGTCACCCTTTTCATCAAAAATGGTCAGTCATCAAAGGCCAATTAGTGAGAGCCTCACATATGGTTAGCCAAGATGAAGATTTCATTGAAGAATGTTATTTTTTTGAAAAACTATGTTTGTGCATCATGGTTATCCTAAAACTCTCTTAGATAGTCTAATTAATGAAGTCAGAACCAAGAGACTCAACCACATATACACACCAGTTTTACGAGTTAAGAGTATAACATCCAAACTTGTTGATGTAATAAACTTAGAGACCACTGACAACAGTATTAATAAGGATTGTGTGGTCGCTAAAGATTTTGGGTTAAGTTTTATTACTACATATACGGTACATAGTCATTCCTGTATTGGAATAATTCAGAAAAACTGGGAATTATTTAAAATTAACCCAAACATTTACAATAAAATAGGTAATTCCCCCAAAGTAATTTTTAGAAAAGGCAAGAACTTGAAGAAATTACTAGAACAACAATGTTCTATTAAAGCTTGAATTACAGGGATAAATAAATGTCAAAATTGCAGCTACTGCAAGTTTGTAGAGGTAACCAATAGTTTTACCATCAATGGTACACAGTATAAGCTCAAAGCAAAGTTTAATTGTAATTCTAGATTTGTTGTGTACTTGGCCAGGTGTCAATTTTGCCCTACATTCTACATTGGCAAAACGGAGCGAAGGCTCCATGAAAGAATATATGAACACCAATATGCTATTGGCAAGGGCAAGGTGAACAATGCCCTGGCCAAGCACATTTTTTTCTAATACTGAACACAAATTCAAGTTTATGATCATTGATCGAGTCATGCATGATATTAGAGGTGGCCCTACACCTCTACAATTAGAAGAACTTGAATTAGTTTGGCAGGTCAAGTTGAATGCCTATAACTATCCAGGTTTAAATGAAATCTGTTCCATTAGTAGTATTTTAAAATTGAAAAGCTTGCAGAGATGAAGTAATAATGTGCAAGCACTCAATATTTAATTAGTGATCAACTGCACTTTTACTCTGTTTTTAGTTATATTCATCTATATGATTAGTATTTCTTCAACATGCTTGGGTGCTCTTATACAGAGCATTATTGTTAATTGTAAGGTCGGTAGTGTTTTTTCTATATATATTTTTTCATTTTTTCATTCTTATATATATATATATATATATATATATATATATATATATTTTAACTTATGTTTGGTTTTAATTTGCTTGTGGCATTTCAGTATTAATGAGTTGCCTTTTAGTATTGTGGCACCTTTAAGAAGTTAAAGGCATGTGCAACAATGTAATTTAACTGGTTACTAAGATCACCTGCTGTTATAAAACACAGATTTGAATGTACTATTTTGTTTCTGATGAAGTTTGCCTGTCTGGCAATCAAAAAGCGCTTTAAACAAAATCAATTTTGTACCAATAAATACTTGGTTTTACTTCAACAGCTTGCCATGGCAGAATTTTTATTTTTCTGTTTGTTGGCTTACTCGTTTACTAGTGTATACTATGACTACACAGATTTTATTAAATCCTGGGGAACGTTTTTTAATTCTAAATCATTTTATAGTACTGTATTTTTACCACTGCATTTAAAATTGTATTTTCTACATTCCTGCCTTCTCACTGTGTCTACTGGTTGGTTTATAGTTAAATCTGATCATTATCTGCACGTTTGGCAGAGCCATTGTCTATGCTGATTATTTTTTGCTCTTCAGATCAATTTTTTGATATAAAAGACTTGAAGGGTTAGTGCTGCCCTCTGGTGACAGTGGAGTATAAGCAGGTCAAATTATCTGCTGTAAAGCACTTAAGAAACCTTAGATTGTGCTAGTTGTGACTGGCCAGGTGCCATTTTATGTGTTTTCAGTATCTCTGTGGTTGTTCTAGTCATAACTTATGTCTGGATAGTTACTTATATTTTATTAAGCCCTGATCATATTGTCATCAAGCCCCTTATTATATAAATATTAACATTTGTCTCCATTTGTCCAAACATCCCAAACCCAGTACTCTATTTTAAACCGTCTGCTCTGCAAACTTGTAATCCCAATAATCAGGACTGTATTTCTGGAAAAAGAGTGAGCCGTCACAAAAAACTATTCTATATGATCCTTTTATAACATAACCAAACATTATCCATATCCTGCTTTGTCCCTTATCTCATCATTCAGAAACCCCACCATTCTCCCAGCTTCAACTCTAAATCCCTCCATACCCCATCCCTTTAACCATTTTAGCAACTCCACTTTTGAGTCATAGGCTTTTTACAGCTTTTCACTGTCTTCATCCTTACCCAACTAGGAAGCCATTGCAACTCTATAATTTATTCCATTGTCCACCATGTATTATACATATCCATTCTAGACAGGCACACTGCTCAGATGTCTTCCATTCTCCAACCACAAGCTATTCCTACTTCATTATCACCACATGTCCAAAGTACTCTCCTCAATATCTCTCCTTTATCAAGGTAAGTTGGCTCCAGTAACATTGCACCTAAATTCTGTCATTCCCATACTCAAATGAATGCTGTTTGTCTCCCTTTGTCAGTCTTTTAGCCCTTACCCCTCCATACAGAATGGTCACACACCTTTAGCAGCCTTCCTAATGGCTTATCCTGTAGAATAAATTCTAATCTATCTAATGAGGTCGATAACATAAGAAAGTACTAGCAGTCTAATAACCACTATTTTAGCTCCTGTGCATCTTCTCATCCAGCTGCTGGCATACTAGTCAAATTACTTATAAACTCCTCCCAATTTCTTAACCTCATATCTCCCATACAGGAATAAACACTCAAGCCTAAGTACTTCCTTGTCCATTGCAGTATGGAATGTCTGTTCAACCCTTAACCCTAACTGGCTAATCAATAATTTCTCTTCCAGATTTCTCAAACAGTTCCATCGCAGCCAGCAAGTACCTCATAATAGCCTCTGCAGGTAACATTCAGTCATCTAAAGTAAAATGCAAGATACCCCCATTCCCCCATCCCACCTTTCAGTCTCTGCATAAATAGTACTTTCATTAACAACTGGACCAGTTTCTCAAGCATCAGAAAAAATACACTGTGGCAGGGTAAAGTCCTGGTGAGTACCTCACCTAAGCCTTACTGCCAGCAATCTACAACTATTCAGCCAAGTATGTCCCTATGGACTCATAAACAATGCCTTGACTCCTGAGACAAAGCGACACTCCTGTATCACAAATTCCAAAACTTCACATACAAATGCCCAGTTAAGAGGGTAAAAATCATTTTGTATATCATGCTAATAATTCCAGCCATCCATCAGCTGCACATTTCTGACCATTCCAAGATGTTTAGCAGCAAACTTCAGTGATCCATGGTGGAACAGCCACTTAACAAACCCTGCTTGGTAGTTTCCTACCAACATGAGCTAACTTTCACTGGCCAGGCTGCTAATCCTTTTGTGTAAACCTTTACAGGAGAACACTCAAAAATCTGCTGGTTCATCCTGACTCCCTTTCTTCTTGGATAGATCCACCAGTGTAGTTTCCATCACAGAAGTGGGCAGTCCTCTCATTCCTTCTAACTCCCTATTAAAGAGTTTAACAATATATTTCAACACTTTTACCTCCTACTCATTTATAAAAGTAAATGGGAAATTTATCCACTGTCTTTTGCTCTTCCTATATTATATAGCTTCTATGACCATCCCAGATGATATTCACATTCATTATTACCTCCCTCCTGCATTCTGGAAACTTCCCTGTTGCCATGGGAACACTGCTATATAACTTCCCTCATGAACCTGCTTGTTCTTATGTATCCCTTGTTTAGTTCTAACTTCCCTTACCCATAACTGCTTAGTATGGTCTTTCAACTTCCACAGTAGTTATTTAGCATCCATTTTACTCTCCCACTATCATCAGCCCCACACCTAACTAATTCTGCCTCAGCCCTTAGTTCTTCTGTTGGCCTAATTTGACTGCTCTCTCCTATAAGGTTATCCTCTGTCCACCAATGCACGTCCACAATCTGATTCTCTAACTTCCAGATTTTATCCCTCACACTATCCTTTTTTCCCCCCAAATCAACCAAAATTATATCCTACCATGTTATTTTACTTCTGTTCTATTTCCACTTCCTAACTCCATACCATAAACTATTGTTGTACTAACAATCTGGATCAAAGTAAACTGCAATCATCTAATTTCCTTTGCAACTTTCCATTTCCATGGATTAAACCTTCCAACTTTATTAATTCTCTCTTCCAATTTCCATCTCATTTTTAACAGCCAAAACTCTGAAGCCCGTAATCACACAATACCAGTTCATCTACTTGGTCTGTCATTTCACTATCCCCTAATATCCTGTCTGATTGGTTCGATTCTACTTTCATCCCTGGAGAAAGTAAAGCCTTCCCCGATCTCTATCTTTTCTCTACAGATATCAAAGAAATTATATCCTCTATCCATCATCTAAAAATCTGTTGCCATTTCCTGTAAAATTTCACTCAAGATCTAAGACCTTGCTAAAGACTCCAACAAAAATGCATTTGTCCCCATCCATTTGTAATCTCCGTACAACTACAATGCAATTCTGAAACACTTCCTGCCTAAGCATATTTAATCATCATCATCAACCCCTTCTATCCCATTTTCTACATGGGGTTGGGGTATCAGGTCAACTGCTGCCATCTCCCTTTATTCAGTGCTACTCTCCTCCTTCTTCGACACTCATGTCTGACTGCTGCAGGTCTTTTCTCACATGATCTACCCACCTCTTTGTTGGATACCCTTGCTTCCTCTTGCCTTTTTCATGTCTGTTTTAAATCAGCTTCACCAGACTGTCTTCTGCTTTTGTGCACATGCACCTGAACCACAGGAATTTGTTTTCTTTGACCTTTTCTGCAATTGGAGCTACTTTGGCTTTGGCTTCTGCTCTTATTTCCTCATTTCTTCATCTGTCCTACAGAGTGCACTCTACCACCCATCTCAGGCACTTCATCTCAATCACCTCAAATTATCTCACCTGCTCTGTCTCCACTGACCAGGTTTCTATACCATACAGTAGCACTGATCTCACCATTGTTTTATACACCTTACATTTCATCTTATATGGCATTCTTTTGTTATATACTACACCTGACACTCTGTGCCAGTTGGCTGCAGCCCCTCTGATTCTTGCTTTGACTTCTTCATTCTTCAGTAATACTTCCCTTCTCCTCCAGCATCCCTCCCAGATACTTGAAGCTGTTAACCTGTTCCACTATTTTCCCTTCTATGTCAATTTTCAGTTTCTTCTGAACTTCACCATTTGCTATCATTACAACTGTCTTATCTGTACTCAGTTTCATCCCATGTGCCTTCAGTTTTGCAATCCACTCCACTAGCCTTTGCTGAAGTTTATGCTCAGAGTCGGCCTGTAATGCCAACTCTTCTGCAAACAGCAACTTTGCTATCTATCCCCTCTGACCTGTTGACTAAAGTAGTCCATTACCAGTATGAACAGTGGGCTCAGCGCTGAACCCTGGTGCATACCCACTCCCACTAGGAACCCCTCAGTTAGACCAAACACTGTTTGTACTTGAGTCATTGGGTCCTTGTACATATCTTGTACTAATTCTACCAATGTTTCTGAGACTTTGAACCACCGTAGGAATGCCCAAATCATCTTACTTGGGACCTTGTCATATGCTTCCTCTAAGTCTAGAAATGCCAACTATCTGTCTCATTGCAAATATCAGGTCAGTTGTGCTGCATCCTAGTCTGAATCTGAATTGCATACCTCTCATCTTACTTTCTACTACTTTCATATTTGTTTATCAATCACCCTCTCCATAACTTTCATGCACTATGATAGGAGTTTGATGCCTCTGTACAGCCCACAGTTGTAGATGTCTCCTTAGTTCTTGTACACTAGCATGTATATGCTTACTCTGCAGTCTTCTGGGATACACCTTTATCTCCCCACTGCTATGAGTACCCTCAAGAACTATTTCTCCCCTATCTCACCCAGAATCTTTATCTTATCTGCTGAGACCTCATCTGAGCCTGCTGCTTTCTTTGACTTAACTTTCCTTAGTGCTGTTCTTACTTCTTTTACAGTAGGCTCCTCCTCTTTTCTCATTGTAGGCTGTGTCTGAGGCAGTAAAGCTTCTGTGGGATTTTCTTCATTCAGAAACTGTCTTTGATGTCCTGTGGACTGGTGAGCGGGTTGTTGCTGGCATCCCTTACGAAGGGTGTCTGATTATCTTCTTTATCTTTCTGTCTTTGCCTTGCAACATGATAGAGTTTCTTTGTGCCATCTACTGAGTCATTTTCCAGAAGCTGTTAGAGTGCCTCTGATGCCTTGTTCTTTGCTATTGCAACTCCTTTCTTAACATCTTTGCTAGCCAGCCAGTATTCCTTCCTAGCCTAGTCTGCCTTTTCTATCTCCCACTTTTTTCCTTTGTTGACTTAATAGAATTCTGCGTTCCACCACCGACTTTCCTTATGTGCCTTATTTCCATACTTGGATCAACTACCCATCTGTTCTGTAGTCCTCACACATGCTGGTTTGAACTGCTGCTATTCTTCTTTGACTCCATCTATTTCTTCTTCTTCTTGAGGTGCTAGAGCCCTGATGAATTCCTTGAACTTTGTTGTGCTTTCTCTCCAGTTAACTTCTTGGTCTTTAGCCTGGTTTCTCTTGACCTTATGGCCTTCTCTGACTACTGCTTGCAGCCGATTGTGGCAACCAGTGGTTTATGCTGTGGGCTGACTGTTTGACTGGGAATGGCTTTGCAATCGCTGATTCTATGCTGGTGCCCCTTCCTTACTAGGAGGAAGTCTACCTGAGTTGCATTTTGGCCACTCTTGTATGTGATTTTATGAGGAACCTTGTGTTGGCTAACAAGCCATTTGTCAGATAGAAGTGTAGAATGGCCTCACCATCTTTATTACTGTTGCCCAACCCATGTGGACCCAGGCAGTCCTCATATCCTGCTCTGTCTGTTCCAATATGTGTGTTCAGATCACTCATTATCAACAATAATTCATGTTGTCATGATTTATCTAGCAGGTCCTGCAACTGATGTCTGAATGCACTCTTTTCCTCACTATCACAGCCCTGCTGAATACTGCCCTATCATTAGGCTGGAGTCTGATTGCCATGAGTGTGTTACTAATTCAGATGACATCCCTCACTGTCATCTAAAGTCTCTCCCTTGCCACAATTCCCACACCATTTCTATCCTGTACTCCTCCTGAGTAGTAGACTCTGGATCCCAAGCCAAGTGGCTTTGCTGCACTGCCCTTCCATCTTGTCTCCTGGATACATAGGATGGGCAGCCTCCTGCATACCATCATGGCATCAATTTCCAAACTGCATCTTGTCAGAGAAACTACACTGAGTGCAGCAATTCTTAGTTCACATTTGGTAGGTTGATTGGCTTTATGTTCAGCTTTCCCTCAACAGAGTTACCCAGGTACCCCAAGCTGGGCAACTGGACACCAACTGGCCAGTAGCTTATTGACCAATGGCTGCTTAGCTTTATGGCAGCCACACACTGGACAATAGGGCACATACACCCCTTCCACTGTCAGCATTGTTCCTTGACATAGGTCGTAGTAGGCCGGATCCTCAACCCACTTATCACAGGCAAATACTCATACCTATTTGGCTACATTTTTCAATAAGACTGACTAAGCCAGAGCCATATTTTATACCATACAGTGGCTAGACCTGCCACAGAGTGCAGTCTGTGATCCATGTTTTCCTATCATAAGGATATAGTTCACCATAGTAGATGCCCAAAGTGGTTGGTTTATACAACTCTTCCCCCTCTAGGGCATCATGTGCAGTCTGTACTGCTGCCTACATCTCCATTCTTTTGTGAATTTGAGATGGAAACACTTAGCATGTTTTCTGGACATGGGAGGAACCTCACAAAGACACAGGAAGAACATACAAATTGGCATTGCCCGAAGGTCAGGATCAAGCCTTGTACTTTGTGCTTTGGAGGTAAAGACTTTAACCATTATGCCAACTAGTCATAAAGATATTTAATAAATAATAAGTTGCCACAACTCCCTTGAACTCCCCTTTCCATCTCCTATCTTTCCCCACTATGCATTTAGGGTCTGTACAGTCCCCTTCTGTCTTAACCAGAATATCCATCCCTTTCTCCGATTTTGCCTCTACAGTTCATAAATAAATAAATAAATAAATAAATATAGGTCGCGGTGGTGCAGCACCTTTCTCCAATTTTGCCTCTACAGTTCATAAATAAATAAATAAATAAATATAGGCTGCTGTGGTGCAGCGGTTAGCATTGTCACCTCACAGCAAGAGGTTCTTTGGTTCGATTCTTAGCTGGAGCGCCTTCTGTGCAGAGGCTGCATGTCTTCCATGCAGTTGAATGAATTTCAAGACATGCAGGCAGGTGGGTGTGCCTTCCTTGAAGGTTGAGCACCGGCCTGGCAACTCAACACTGTAAACATTCACTGCCATTCATTAGCAGACCAGAGTTCAGAAATACATATAATTTATCTTCTGCAACTTACAGCATAACCCATAACATTTTTGTTCAGAAATTAAGGGACAAAGTCAACAGACAGGGAAAAAATGGGCTTCAAAGATCCAAAATCTGGTACAGTTTTTAAATATTAATGTAACTAATTTAAATCATTAACGTAGCACCGGGTTTTACATCAACATGCATTTTTGGAAAGTTAGAAATATGAAACGCTAATGTCAGGCATCTGACTGTAATCCTCAGTGATTGACCAGAAAATCAAACATTTTCTTATGAATAGGGCAAACATATAAGGCAAAAATCAGAGATGTTCCATAAAGTCAGGAAAGCTCACAAATTCTCTGTTGCTAAGCTCCTTTTCCTTTAATAAGGCAATATCCACCCTTCCATACTTATTTCATCAAAACTCTTTCTCACATAACTGGGATGTTTATAGCCCACATTTTGTATATATTTTATAAGTCCCCTCCATCATGTTTTTCATGCCCTCTGCTATTCCTCTGTAATCATCCCCGACCGGCATAATTTGTAGGTCCACCTGTGCTTGTCCCAAAAGGTAAGCATTGCTGACCATTATCAGCCATTCTCACAGTAATAGCCACCCTTAAAAGTGCTGTCTATCTCTTTGACTGAATCTATACCTGCAAGACTTCCTATCATTTATACAGCCACCTCATAGAAAGTTCATACATACCATCTGTCTCTGCAAATTGTACCAAAATCCAAACAACTGTATTAGATTCCTTCACCCATAGTAACTATCTGTCTTACCAAGACTGAAATGATTTTCTCATGCCCTCTTCAAGAGAAATCTTGATGAGTGGATGGGAAATAGAAAATTCGCCCCAGGGATCACTCCAGCAGCTCTACTAGACAGAGGCACTGGGAACTAAGGTCGGGTGGCACAATGCCAGAGTAATCCTATGGGCTAGGCTTGTAAAGGCTCCAGGGCCATTAGCCTAGTACACACCTACGAACCTATGAACCTATAATCCACTGGTACCTCATGTACCAAAATAAGTCTTCTCTCATTCCTATAGACAAACATGACAAGACCATAATCCCCTTTCTATTTTTTTTACTCCTACCTTCTTACCGAAATCCCAAAATCTAACAGCAACCATTATAATAAGCTGCCACCTTGAACCCAATTAGCCCCTAACTTCTATAGTCTCCTATGGATCCTGAGTATTCACTTTCTAATTTATGCTCTTATACTCCATACCTTGTCCTAAAAGATCACCATTCCTTTTATTTCTACAGTTGTACTTAATGGTGCCATCCCACTAGTTCCTCAGAGACATCTATCCATGAAGTTAACCTCTCCTCCAAACATTGTGGCAATTCATGACAATATTTGTAAAAATGTAGATGAGCATGCCTTGCAACACTAGTGAGGGCCTTGCCTACTCTTGCCTACTCTTTTAGGATTTACATTTATAAAAAAGGACAAAATTTATTGAAAATGTCCAGATGAATAATACAGCAATAACATGGAGAATTAATCCTTCCTAAACATAAATAGCACAGTTGCCACTATTAATGCCCTGTCAACCAATCCTTTTAATTATAAATGGTGTAGATAAAAACAAAGGATGGGTATAGTAGTTATTGCACTCTGATAACACTTCCAGACTTTTACAAGTGGCCCTTCTGCAGCAGTGTAAAATAAGAACATTAACACACACTGAATTCATATAAAGAATGCAGAACACACCTCCATGCCATAAATATACAACAGCAAAGACAACAAAATTATTAAAGCAAAGAAAGCACTTGTATACAAGTGAAAAACTGTGGAGCAGTATAATGATGTAAGTAATATCTAACTAAAACACCAAAAAAGAAGCTGTGTAAAATAAACTTGAGTGGCTTTCATTAAAACATGCTGTTTTTGTCTATGTCCATGGCAAAAAGTTTTTTGTAAAACCCGTGTAAAATTAACTTAGCATTTACTTACATTGAGACCAAGGTCACATGGTCATATGCATCATAATAATGATTCAATGCCTATTAATTGTACAGAAGAAAATATCTTAGATACAATTACCTTAATGTAGATAGCTTTAAAGCACATTTGATATTAATTTCACCTTGATTACCAGATGAACAACTTATACTCATCAGCATTAAATACCAGTGGTTATGCATCACTTCAGTTTATCAAGCTCCTCAAATATCCTTTTGCCAAGTTCCCCAAACTCTAACATCCTAAAATTTGGTGTAATTCACAAACAGGTTAGTACTATTCCTTAAATCTAATGTTCTATATTCATCAACTATATATTAGAGCTCCAAGGACCTCACAGAATACTAGTGAATATTTTTTTCTTTTCATAATTGTATCTTTGCCATAACCCTTACTGTCCCAGCTTTTAGACAGTTTTCCAAGCAGCTGTATAATGCACAACCACCCACAATCCTTTTCAACTTGCCCACTAATCTCCTATGATAAATGGGTAGCACTCAGTAGTGTAGCATAAGGAATGTCAGTTTTAAAATTAATGACATTCTGTAAGCCTTAGAAGTCAAATCTTGTCATTTTGCAGATGAGATATGGTTAAGCAAATATTGGCTACAGAAGAAGGTTTGGAAATGATAGAGTTTTTGCAGAATTTGGTTAAGTTTAGTGCAATAATGCAGAACAAAACAATTCACATGCAACATAAAAACTAGAAAAAGGGCACAGCTACAGAGGATATAATGGAAAGAAAGTATCTGAAACAATATTTGCATTAGATGGCTTAGATACCTAAAGTCAAGTAAACAAACCAATACAGCAGAAAATAAATTAGTCAGAATGCTGTAATGCATAGGATAAGGCAGCATCAGAAGAGAACAAGTTGCAGTTCTCTTATTGTTAAGACTCAGTCTGGTGAACTGCAGTTCTGGAGGTGCTTTCACTGTCAGAAACTATGAGAGAGGCACTTCAGAGGCATGCTAAACTTACTGATCTTATGTCTCAAAGGACTGAAACAGTTTAACATGTGAAATCTCGAATAAAGGAAGAGGCAATGGAAGATAAAATGAAATCTGTAGAGTCCACATCTTCATTTTCCTTGAAAAACTGAAGCTAGATAAGTATGTGGAGACATGATGAAGTTAAGGTAGCTGACATAGGGAAAACAAAAACAGGAAAGGATTATTTTGTAGTTATGATGTGGAGAAATGGAAAAGTCTTCTAGAAGGTATGATAGGGTCTTATGTAGTTCTAGAAAATATAGGTCAGATGTTGAAGAAAAGCAATATCCATTTGTTAAGTAGAATCTACAACTTACATAATGGGTATGCAAGGGTATATAAGAGGTTAGCCACAGAACCTTTACCTCCCATTAAAATATAAACATATTTCTTGTATTCAAGGGTTTGCTTTAATATTGTTTAACTTTGCTAGGGCAAGCTCCTTTAAAATATTTCAAAGTCATAGACATGGCAAATAAAAGTATTATATCCAAGGAAATGTACCTTTTTTTCTAAATCAATTTATGTAATTTTTTGGGTAGATGCAGTATTAGATATGAAATTAACAAACAGCTTTAATTGTGTTCCATCTTAGTCATCTTTGTCATCTCCTTTAATGTTTCCTTATAATTAACTAACATAAGAGCATGTCTGGACTACCTAGTAAGATATGATACATAAGCCACTACTCTTTCATGGGGAAAAAATGACATTAATCAGCTGCATGGGACAGAAATTCTTTGAATACATAACTTTCCATATCTGTTAAGTCCTATATTGCGTTATGTCTGATATGCTTATTTAAGCTTAGCAACCTACTATTTTATGAATTGTTTTACAGATGACATCTAATACCTACACGCATGCAGAAATTAATAATTTGTTAAAGCTACTATGTTAGACAATTAATGAAAATAGGAAGACTTGAGTCTCTTTTCAGCAACTAATGATTAAGAATAGAAAAATACTCAGCAAGACATATTTAGGCCTATATTTGTCTGAGTCAGAGACAGACTGCATTTGTTATTTTTCTTCAACTGTGCAAGTAACCATTGAGCTGTGACTGAGTTAAAAATAAAGACAAGAGTTTTGGCTTTTTGTCTCCTGTAACAATGACTTCAAAACATAATCACTGATCTTTAACAGCAAAAGCAGACAAATGGGAATAAGATGAACTAGACACAACTGAAGCATAATGTTTTCAAACTGCCAAGAATTTCCTTCTGCCCCCATGTTTTTTTTAGTGTTATATGACAAAAAGGATAATCGGTTATTTTCTACAGAACGATCCTGTCTCAATTTAAATTTATATAAACAGGTAAGCTTTGTGCTTAAAGACTTGCTTCCATTTAATTCTGCAGCACATATATAATACATACCATAAAAAAATCTGTTTACTGTCTTAACTAAATAATTAAACTACACTATAATATTTATGTTAAAATAGAGACAGAAAGTTTATTTTGATATATCTAGTAGATGTTAAGTACTGTTAAAATTATCTATCCTAAAATGTGTCCATACTGAAAAGCCATAATCAAGTTGCTCTCCCTTAGCTACATTTTGAAATACATTTCTTTTTATTTATTTATTTATTTATTTATTGCCTTCAGAGGACCAGAATCTATTAGAATTTTGGGCAGTGTAATAAAGTGCTTCCACTAATAGAGATTTTTGCCCTGACCTTGAGGAAATGACACTCCCCCCATGTATTCATCTTATGGGAGAAATTTTAACAACTTGGCTATAGTTGCCTCAAACAACAATGCTGCTCCAAAACATGTGAAACTGCCAGATCGACATAATGTGACTCAGAAACATTCTAAGTAAATGAGCTATATTATGCATGCATTTTGCAAGCTGTGAAGTACACTAATGATTGACACAGGCAAACCTTTAAAATGTCAAGATTTTCACAGATTGTTCAAACTTTTGCCGCATATTTCCAGTCTGTTTCTCATAAAATACACGATTTTCTGACAGATCATTAAAGATGGAAGTCACTAAATAATGATATGCATTTGATTTTCGGATACCATATCATTCATAAAATGTATGGTAATGCAATACTTTAATTTTATAAGGGTAAAATTAAAACATTGCCCCTCTTTTGTTTCTTTATTATTTTTGGCTTTGTCCAGATTTCTTGCACCTAGATGTTTATAGTTTCATTATTAAGCCTAGCCAATGACCCCCTGTAAGAATCAAACCCTGCACTTTGGGTCTGTAAGGGAAACACTTAACCATCATGCCAAATTGCCACCTATGGAGACAGACATCTCATAGGCATATGGGCTTCAAAGCCTAGACTGTAGCAACTTCTTAAATGTGAAGTAACTGACACAGTGGACAAAATACTGCAGCCACAGCAGGGATATGTGTATCATATATGACATGCAAATTAAACCATTAAAACATTAAAACACTGCAGGCAGTGGAAGGGGGAATATAAACAGTGTCTGTAGTGTGCTCAGCTGTGCATAACCACTGGAGTCAGCAGAAGATGGCATATGGCCACTTACTGCAGTGTGCACACCTCTGGATTTGGACATATTCTCAAAAATATTGCTTAGTGTTTATTCCAAATCCAAGCAATATAAACAACAATGCAGCAAAGGATGTTCATTTGTAAAATGTTGCGTGAGAATATTTTAACCACAGAAACTTCAAACATTCTGAATGGAGATCACCATACAGCAAGGAACAGGAAATTTACCACTGTAGTGCAATCTTGGAGTTGGTATATTTAATTAACAGTGGTTGTAGGAGGTGCAGGGTGCCTTGTCCGTCTTGTAAAAATGTAAAAGAAAACTTTTTTTGTTTTTATTAATTTTTTTTTTTTATTTAATGTTCAAAGTTTCAAAACTTTGATTATCTAGTCCTTGGCCATATGATGTTTGAAGTTTTGAAACTTCGATCATCTGAAGTAGACCCATACACGTATATGAATAATTGCATTTGTATGTGTCTGCAAAAGTATGTGAGCATGTATGTTTCTGTGGTGTACACATGTATATCTATAAAAAATACAAAATGTTTAATGATTCATGAAAAGGAATGAGATTCTAGATATTTAATTTCTCACACCTATTCTCAGTAGTGAAGTGAGTACAGATCCATAAGATCTAAGTGTTTGTTATTATGTCATGTGCTTAAAATTTACTATGTGAAAATTACATCATATGTAACTGGATGCATCCAAAGCCATATATTTTGTATGGTAAATGCCAACAGTTTTGAGATAAATTTGTTTTGTAGGTCGCCTTATTAGTACAGAAAACTGTATAAAAGGTAACGCAAATGTATAGAAATGGTCAGGCCAGCAAGTAAGCAAGGATGTTGATGGGTGCCAGGTTAGAATTACAGAATTCCATGTTCAGATACCAAGCCTGGGGCTATGACAACAAAGCTCAGAGATAAGATCAAGTAGTCCTGCTCTCTTATCCAATTAGTGGCCTGCACCCTCGCTTGCTGTCTTATCTGATTGCTGCTCTCTTATCGAATTCATGGCCTGTTCCCTTATCAGTTTAGTGGCCTGCTCTCTCGACTGCTCTCTTATCTGATTACTGCTCTCTTACCACATTAATGATCTGTTTTCTTATCTGATTAGTGACCTGCTCTCTCACCTGCTCTCTTATCTGGTTACTGCTCTCTTATCCAATTAATGGCCTGTTCTCTTATCTAATTAGTGGCCTGCTCTCTTATCTGGTTAGTGGCCTGTTCTCTTATCTCAGGGGAACATGGAGATTCTATAAGTACAAGATTGTCATCTGATACAAATCAAAAGCTCCCCTCACAGACTGGGACTCTTTTTCTTTCATCACAGAAAGACCGGATTCAGGGCAGGTGTAAATCTACACAGCTATAAGTGCTTTGCATACCCATATGCAGATTAACGAAAAGGACATAGGATACAGGAACTCTCCAACAAGTATGTCAACCTCTAAGCTGCTGACTTGCACCCTCATCCCAAGGTAAATGAACTAGAGGGCAACATGGCCACTCTAGAAGCTATAATTTTTAGATGCTTATGATGAGCTAGGGAAAAGAAATACCGAGCACAAAATTTGTTCATAGGTTCATAGGTATATACTAAACTAACAACCATTAGATCCATTATAATGCTAGCTGTGCAACCTAAATGTGAGCCACAAATTTATTTATTTATTTTTTAATAGGTGATTTACTGACTACCTCTGTCCATTATGGACATAAGACCCAGTCCGAGGTGAATTTCTGATTACCCATCCATTCATCCAAATTGCTCCACATGGATGGGGGGGCCTGTTCCAGAGAATTGAAATTATCTGAGAAACATATTTATCTCTCCAAGATTTCCTGTTTGTGCCCCAAGCAAAATGTAGGTCTTTTAATCTAGTAGCTCTGATGCTGTTTCGTTTGCAGCTGTGCAAAAGGGTCATCAAAACAGGATCCAGGGATGCCTTGCATGCCAGGCAAAGATCATCTCTCAGAGGTCTGTATGATATCGAGTAAAGCAACAGACTTTGAGGCAATCAGTATAGAACATTGCGTTTACTCCCAGCATTCATTTTTTAAGAGGCCTTTGTGAAAATTCCAGTTGCTGCATGTGTCTGGTCAGACACATACCAAAGGGGGCATTATACACTATGACTGCTGCTGTGAGGGCCGAGTTCAGTGGTACAATGACCTCTCCTGACCTAAATGCCATGTCTTTGCTTATAGTTGAGTAACATAGAAGAATTTTCTTATGACATTAGACACATGTTGGTCTTGGGCTTGGTCATTATTTACATGAGTTCCCAAATCCCTGACTTGTGAATCAACTTTTAAAGGTGTTTAATTCATGATGGAAATTACAAGGATGGCAGACTTCCCAAACAGTACTATAAAGCATTTCTTGGTAATGTGTTTTAAGCTATGGCTTTGGCACCAAGTGTTTCTCTGTATTAGACCTTACTGAAGGTTGTTTTCATCTTCAGGGATTCAATGAATGCTCACAGTTTGAAGTCATGTGCGAATTTGGCTAGCTACAGGCCTTTGACATTGGCTTTGACATCAGAGAAGAATGCCAAAGAGGAGTGGGCCTATCACAGACACCTGAGAGTCTTCACTGATAACTGGCCTCTTTGTCGAGATGGCTTCACCAATTCGAACCTCCTCCTGGGTCCCATCAATGAGCCAGCTAGCCATGCAGTGTGTTATAAATAGATTTATACCTAGTTCTATAAGTTTTATGACAATGCCCGAGTGGGGTTTTGTATCAAATGCTTTAGCTAGATCCAGGAGCACAGTACACATCACTTACCTCTCATTCATTGCCTTAGTGACCTTTTAATGAAGTCTACCAGATTCAGTAAGCATGCCCTTCTTATGACAAAGCCAAATGGGGATGGATCCAGTGTAGGAACATATGTCCTTGTTGATAATTTCATGTGATCCTTTCTGTGGCTTTGCAAATAAAACTAATCAGACTAATGGGTCTGTAGTTTCCAGGATCTGTTAAAGGTCCTCCCTTATGAAGGGGATGATCACAACAGTCCTTCATTCATGTGGTACAAAGCTTGTTTTAAGACTATAGTTAAATAATTTGTCCAGGGGTCCTGATAAGCCATTCTCTAGACTATTCAGGAAGCACTGGCTTTAGTGAGTGCAGTCATTACATACTACCTAGTTATAACTGGAGGGGTTATGTTTCAGGGTATTTTGGAGAGGATAGTTAGGATGAGAGAGGGTAAAGCTGGAATGGAATTAGTCCACTAACAGGTTCACTATAACTCCAGGCTAGGTGAATGAAGCACCATTAACCACCAGTTCAGCACATTGCTGTGTGCTGCCCTTGAGGTTTCTTACACAGCTGTAGAAAGCCTTATGGTTATCTTTCACCTGGAAGACTATCTTAACTCATTAGAGCCAGGTGATACCTGTAGGCGTTTCTGCAGGTACATCCTACTGATACTTCCAAACATCAAATATTGCTTGTTCATATTGCTATTAATAATTTCAAAAATATGCTACATAAAAAGTATTAAAAGATTTCAACTTAATGCTTACACAATGATAAATGCAACTGTGTTGATATTTGACCCGTGTCTAGTGAAGGGAAAGAGCTGTTGTTTATCATATAATATTTATTTATATTGTCATATATGCCATCCTTTTCTAAATATCTTGACAATCAAGAAGCACAGAGAGAACAGCTTAGCCTCATATGAAAGCTTTCAGCAGGATGAACGGAATGCTACTAACAGTATGTGTGTAACTTGAGTGGTTGCTTCTTCTTCTTCTTTCGGCTTTTCCCAGTTAGGGGTAACCACAGTGGATCACCTGTCCGCTCATGATTGGCAGTGGAGTTTTACTGTGTTGGGTTGCCAGCCCGGCACCCAACCTTCAAAAGAAGGCACACACACACACACACACACACACACACACACACACACACACACACACACACACACACACACACACTCATGCCTAGGGCCAATTTAGAGTGTCCAATCCACCTACAGTATGTTTTTGGGCTGTGGGAGGAAAACAGGGCACCCGGAGAAAACCCACATGACCACAGAGAGGACATGCAGACTCCACACAGAAGGCACTCCAGCCAAGGATCGAAGAGGAGAACCTCTTCCTGTGAGGCATACTTGAGTGGTTGCTGAAGAATTGTAAATTATTTACAAAATATTGCACACCTAATAGTTACTATATTTACTGTCACTTATAAATCTAGATTAAGACCTAGAACCTAAAGAATACTACCACTATTATAATAGTTTGTGCTGAAGTGTTTGCCATTTGCATTTCTTTAGTGACCCCTATGGTTCCAGAGATGTGTACCTTTGTTAGAAATGTGAGGATGTAATTTGATTCTATCAAAGGTTTAGGCTACACCCATTGGAAGTTACAGTTCAAACATCCAGAGCTACATTGGAGGGAATGCATTAATCTCAAAGTTGGCTTTACTTGACCATATTTGCCCTCTCGGTTACCTATTTACTTTAATGAGAGAGTTTTTGTTTTTGCCATACTTGTTTTACTTGTGTTGTATATCCTGTTTAAGATAAGATGTCACCAGGGCAGTTTGCTTCTGGGGTAAGTCCTGGGCTTACTTCTGTTAGGTACAGCAGTCTTTATGCAGCCAATGACATAGGCTGCTGTGTTCTTGGGATTTGGACTGGCACTGAATTCTGAGAAATCATCACTTAATAAAAGGTAATTTCCCTTGGAATAGTTCCTAACTGTTAGTGATTTTAATGGGATTAGAGTTGATTTTGATTTTAAAGGAGACAGCTTTACGGTTGGACCCTACCATGGAGGATGAGACACTGGGGGAGGTGTTCTCCTATATTTGCAAGCATGAGATCCGGTATATTGAAGACTCTAGTGGGGGTATTCATTATTTGTCAAGGGTGTTTGTATTTACAAAGTCCCAAAATCTGTGTGCCTGTAGATCTGAGGCCATGTAGGATTCCCAGTCTATAGAAGGGTAATTAAAGTTTCCCATGAGTAGGGTGTTAGGCTGTATGGTAAGCATCACCAGTCAGTCCAAGTATGCATTTTGAGCTTCTTGGGAAATGGTGGGTGACCTATTGGAGGCTAGGATATGGTAAAGGCTTTTGTCTGTGATGATCTGCAGGTGGAGGAACTCCAGCACATCATCCTGTTTGACAACCCTAGAGGTATGCTTGTTACTGATGTATATTGAGCAACCTCTACCTTTAGCCCTTGGCTGTGAAGCTACTGGTTTATAAGTGTGGAAGGCACTGAAGCCTTGCACTGCGGCTTTAAACCATGCCTTGGTAACTGCACAGATGTCTGCATTCTCAAGTATGAGGGCTTGGGGGAAATAGTTTTTATTTAGGCCCCTGGCATTGAGCAGTAACACCTTGAGGTTCAGTTGACTTGATTTTGCTATGTCGGTAGGTTTGTCAATATGACATTGCCTTAAAAAGGTACTATGGGATTGATAAAGTTTTAGCCAGTATTTGAAAGCCTCAAGGGGAGAGGTGCAGACCATCCTTGGCAAAGCAATGTGGTCTGTCAACCACGTCCTCCAAAGCTGGCAAATTCTAGATCCCCTTACAATTACACCAGAAAGACAGCTAGTTGTTGAAATCAATCATTTTTTGCTCATATTGTGGCATCATCCTCAGTGATAGTAATATGCTGCTTGATGCTAGGCTCATACCAGTTTGAGACACATAATCTGAAGGCTACATAATATCTCTCTCCATATAGTCCAGGGAGGTACATTTTAAGTCATTTATGCATGCATGGACCAGGATGAAATCATACAGGTACCTATGGCATAATGACTTCACTGTGGGCATGATTTATCAGATCCTGGCTCTAGATAGGCAACTAACAGTTATTGTCTCTTTGTTCGGCCTGGTTAGAGGCCCATCAGTATATCTTACAATGCAGTCCACTATGACAAGAGTCCTGGGAAATGTATTTGCTGGCCTTTGGAGCTTAGTGTTTCGGGCTCCACTGAGAGTGACAATATGTAGTTTATTAGGTTTTCTTTTTTTAAGTGCCTTTGGGCTTGTTGAGGCATAGCTTTGACAATGGGTGGTCTAGGCAAACTTTGATGTCTACAAACTTTGCTTTTAAGTGTTTCAGCAGACATTAGTCTGTGTGTGCATTATGTGCTGTGGGAGGTGGGCATTTTGTCTGTTGTTTCGACAACCTGATATGCACTTGTATGGGAGAGTTTAGCCTCCAGTCTCACTGTGTAAGTTTCTTTAAGGATTAAGTAGTCATCAGTAAGCATGATACAATTGCCATATTGTCTCATGATGCCCATGTCCACTGAACTGGCTACAGAGAATTTAGGAAACTGCATATCCATACAGTCCAGTTGTTTGACTTGTGAGATATAAGGGTGTGGTTTATTGGAATTAGAAGGGTATTAAGGTTGCTTTGTTGGTGCAGACTAATAAGGATTGTGACCGATTATGCTAAATAGTACTAAATTCTACTTCATTTTAATGTTTATACGGTACTAAATTCTACTAAATCTGTAGGCACTGCCACTGGACACCTTACTAGTTGTTTTAACTTGTTGGCACACAAGGTATTTGCACTATATTGCTCCTTTGCTGGGTACAGTTTTGTTGACTGTTTTACAGGAGAAAACTTGCTTTCTAGGTTTTACTACTGTACAGGGTACTGCTAACCTACGCAAATGTGTAAAATTTATAGCAGCACAGAGAAATCAGAAAACTAACTAATGAGCCTTCTAGCCAACCAGAAACCACTTAAAGAAGTAGTTGGAAATCCCTTACTAAAGGCAATTTCTCGAAAGTCTTACAGTGACAATGAGTGGAAGAGCATTTTTTTTACAAAAAAAAAAAATCAGTGTTGCCTGAAACAGTAGCAATCACTCAAAATAACGTAAGGGAGATTTAGCAATCAAAGGTACTTAGCTTTGTTTGGCTGGTACCAGATACAAGAAAACAAAAATGTCTGGAATGCAGATTAGGACTCCAAGCTTTGCTGAACTGTTGGAAATGTGCAGTAGGATGTAGTAAAGGAGGTTTACTTAAGAGTAATACTTGTTAGCTGGATGAGCACTCAATATCATGGATTTGTGGAAAATAATTGGTGGGAAGAGTATATAATTAGCTTATACAATGTCAATAGCAGTGAAATAGGGAGGGACAGACTTTGGAAATGATATTACCATAAGGCGTGGAAGACAGAGACTCAGCCTTATACAACAACAAGAGCAAAATGGTAGGAGGGTTGAAAAAATTTTCAAGGAACAAGCAAGGCTGGCTAGAGAGGCATTCAATCAATTAAAGATGATATTGGAGGTCTTTGATAACTTTCAGCTTAATGTGTTACTAGGGAATGGTGCAGACACAGAAAGTAACTTTAAGCAGGTAAATAAGAAGCAGAATATAAAAGCATTGAAGCACAAACTGGAGCAGAGACATTTCTTTCACCACTTCTACTACAGATTAAGACAGCAGACTATGCAGAAATTTACCACTAACATTGTTTATGGAAAAAATGCTGTACTAAATGACTAAGGCATAAATCTGGCAGTAGTAGTACACAATCCTGCCACAACTGTGAGTTAAACTACAAGCCTATGGCCCAGCAGGGTTTAAAATACAGATAGATAGCTTAAACAAGTAATTCTACTCTGGAAATAGAACTGCAAAATAATGCAGAATCACAATCCTCACACACCTGCTAATTAACATACAAGACTTAGGTCCCGGAACAAACTAAAAAAATGCAAATTGATGGAACAGAGCAGAAAAGTACAAAGTAGTATCACCACACAGGTCACTATAAGTACAACATAAATATTTATGGAGAATTTAAATAATTTAAATAATTTAATTATTTTTCCTTTTGGATGAAAAGCTAGTTACTCATAGTTGCACATCTCTACAAGTCATAGATAAAAGACTTGTGATTTTTGTCTTAAAAGCCACTGTAATAAGTTTGTTATGAAAGACTCTAGTAAATTTTTTATGACATCCCATCTTTCTTTTTAAAGGTATGTGCTTGAACTGGAGACATTCAGATAATAGTATATCATACTTTATTACTGTGAATAACTATTTGCCTTTCTATACTTGAGTTTTGTAAAACACTGGCTTCAGACAGATGTTCTTTTATAATCTTTTTGATTTTTTTATGTAGTCAGTGCAAAATGTTGACCACTTGTTAGGTAAACATTTGTTAACAAATAAATGTTTGACAATTCATCACCCAGAGCCCCAATGAGGAATGACTTGTCAAGAATCATTTCTCTTTTTTTAGCCACAGCCATACTGGAAGTATACTGCAAATGATGGAATGGATATATTTGTTAACTATATTAAGGGGATAGAATAGTGCAGAAAAAGACATAAAAATGAATGATGCCTGACTGAACTAAATGTGAAAAAACACAGAAACATAAGATGCATACATTATAAAATATTCCATGATGTCACTGGATTTGGAGATTTTTTTTTAGAGCTATACCAAAGATGCTGCTTACAGATCAATGGCCATCTTTCTCACAGGGACATCAGTCAAAAATTTGAGAACTAACTACTTATTCACAAAAAACATATAGTGCTACCCTTATTGACATACACATATCTTGAAATCAATGACTTGGAGCCTAAAGATTACTATATAAGACCTCTACAATCTGAAATGCATGAATAGGGTCTAACAAGCAATCAACTAAGACTGCTGGAGGAACTGGGGAAAAACAGAAGAAAACAGAAGAAAGTATGGCTTGGGAATCATGTATAATGGATATTCAAACCATCAAAACTAAACTGTCTTCCATCATGACCCCAGAAAAGGAAAATTATATTAAGAGACACAAACAAATAGCTAAAGAAGAAAAAAAAGACTACAATCAAACTAGACCAAAGCTTCAACACAGATGAATCCACATTAATACCTATTCAGTCAGCAATCGATAACATATCAACACAACTAACAAACATCAAAGATATACTACAGTCTATCATAAACAGGATGGAAGAATCTCAATCCAGAATCACACGTTGAGAGGACAAAACTGAAACAATGCAAGCAGATATCAGCTCCCATAATAAAGACATTGCTATCATAAATGACAAACATCTTGATCTGGAAGCAAAAGTCAGATGAATAACCTTACAATTAGAGGTATTCCCAAACTGGCTAACTATTCTGACCTACTCGATGTTATACAAGAAATTTTCCATCTGCTTATTGCTTCAAAAACATCGTCTTCAAGCATTGTAATTGAGAGGGCATATAGAGCTCTAAGATCACAAGAAAATATTAAAAACCCACGCTGGTTTATGCCAAGTTACTTTACTTCCAGGATATTACAAATATTTTGCATGCATATAAAAGCAGAAGAGGCCATGTTTAGAAGGACAATAAAATTAGAATCTCTCAAGATGTTTCATTGCCCTATAAACAGCAAAAACAACTTCTACTTCCCTTTGGTACATCCTTCATTCAAAATAAAATACATTTTCAAATGCTTTTTCCAGCAAAATTATTCTTCACATATGAGTGAGCCAAATGCATAATAATATCCCATGAAGAGGCATAACATATTTCTCAAATTATTTGTCTTTTCTGGTTAAATTTGATCACAAATATGCCAATAATATATTTAATGCTAATTACAGTATATAAACACTCAATGACAAGATAATAGCCATATATGCCTATAATATGTTTAATAATAATGATAGCATATAAACAATCATTAATGATAACTTAATACTATTGACTGTTTGACTCTGTTTTGCACAGTTTGGGTCATGCAGCAGACATTCTTCATGTTGGCATGTAAGAGGAGCAAACTGAAGGTAACAAGAAGCACATTAAATGGGAGGAACTGAAGTCACCTGCACAAATAGTATTTGTTTTCAGAGGGACAATATTCATTTCAACCTTAGACTTAAGGAAGTTAAACGGTACTAAGGTCAAACCCTATTAAAAAACGTCTTACTGATGCAAACATACTCTCCTCTCTGATCTTGAACTAATAAAGCAACTGGACTGTTGAGATTAGATGGATAACAACAAGATTGGCCAGGCCATTGATCCATTAGTTTTCTTTATCAATGATTTACTCTGGATTTGAATGCATAAATATATAACCTTCTGCTAGCTTAACAATGTTTGCTTTCACTAATGTTTATAAGTGAACTGCAGTTAGGTAGTTATGGCAGACTAATGTTATTCTTGGCTTTCTAGTTTATTCTTCAATTACTATCAAGTAATATTTCAAGTTTTAAGGAAATGGAAAAATATAAATATATCAACCTAGTTTAACAAATTAGATCACACAGAAAATATAATAGCTGTTATTTTGCGGTTTGGTATACTTAAGTTTAAGTAACTCATGTAAATATTTAAAACAATGCAAAGTGTTCTATGATGAGCCATTAACATTAAGATTTATTCTAGAAGGTGTTCTATACATATTAATATATACATAGGTTAAATAAAAATGGTAACAATTTCATTGATAAAAAATTAACATATGGTAATACTTGATATTTGATGTACTACTGCAGTCCTACATAAAACCTTGTTCACCAATGTTATGAGCTATGCTTATAAGCCCTGTAATAGCTCAATATCTTGATTATGTTTTTATTATGTATTAATATATTTCATAAATTTTATGAATTTTAAATGTGACTATCTTGTTTACTATTTAACGGCTAAGAAATTCACTCTTCTGTACAGTTAGGTGGGAGGTAGGCTTGTTAGTCAGAAAAGAAGCGTATACATATTCACAAATTAAAGAACTTCTTATACCTACAAAACAAAAATGCAGTTCTCTATCGCTTGAATGCTGCAATTTTGTTTCTATCAATGTCATCTGGCTTATAGCCCATTTATAAGCAAAGCAATATAGTTTCTGGAAATAAAACAAATTAAATTAAACTTAAAATATAGAACAATTTGTTATATATGGTATTAAAAAATGCATCATGGAACATAAAAGGAATTCAATAATCTTACAAAAGAACACTTTTTGCACCTTACAAATCTGAAATCTTACAAACCATAAAGATTTAAAAACTCATATAACCAGCAATCAATGGTCAAATGATGAAATAAAATGGACCAAAAATATTATTGCAGCTGGATCTTCCACCAATAGTGCAGGAGCAGCAATTATTAATACAGATGGTATATCATGTTGTATAGTTTGCAAAATGAAAGGTTCAATGTACAAATTAAACAGAGAGGGGGAAGGGGCATCCCCTTGCATTAATCAACTTGAGTTTTATATAAAAATCTTTAAACAACCAAATAAGTTGGGAAAATCACTACCTAAATGTGGGAGGAGATTAGAATGTGGTAATAACCCAATTTAGGATTGTACAGGTGATACCAACTTTAAGGATATAAAAATGCATTAGTAATTCTGAATATAATGGAGAAATTCTCTTTGTCAGATCCTTTTAGATTTGCTGGCCATGATAAACAGAACTATTCATTTTTTCACCATGTCATAAGACACGGTCACAAATTCAGTTTTTAAAATATTTAATTATGTCTTAAAGTCTGTAATTGATTTAAAAATAGAACCTAGAACTATCAAAGACCCTTCTTGGATGATATTATTTATTAATTTAGACCTTCCACATAAAAACAACACACATTTTAACAAATGGACTCTGAATCCCAACATACTTCAATATGAAGAAGTAAAAAATATTTATCTACCGTGTTATTACTATTTTATAATGATCACCAACATTAGATTATTAAATTAAGACTGTAAGTAATGCAACTTACTTTAAAAAGAAAAATGCACAATTTGTAAATGATATCCTTAAAAAAACTTGAAGGTCTTTATGTACTACAACTACAAAATGTAATACTGATCTAGAACAGCAATAAACAGCTCTCCTTATATGAAAGTAAAATTCTAGCTTAATATGCACAATGGGTATAGATCCCATCAAAATTCTTGTCAAGAACTACTAAAACTGCACAATTTTCCAACACAGATAAAAGAGGCAATGTTTAACAATATCAAATATACTAAAGACAGTGACATTGCACACATATTCTGTACTGCCTTTTCCTAGTTGTACAATAATTCTGAAAATTGCAAGATGCCTAAGGAAACAAGGACTTACTTTGATTGGTTAAAATTCTCTTCTTTAAATTAGGAATAGAAAAAGGCATTAGCTTCCTCTAGTTCACACAAGGAAATACAAAATATAACCCAAGGTTTGAAGATATGTAAGACACCTAGTCCAGACAGATTATCATCTGAATTCTATAAAGTTTTTTCAGAAATCTTTATAAAAATATTATATATAGCATTTGATAATGTAACCACAAGTTGTATTAAAAGACTTTTGCCTAAATAGATCAAAACAGTTATAATTCAAAAACCTTTTAAAGATCCTTGAAACATTGAAAACTAATGTCCTGTTGCTTTAGTAATCCTAGATAATAAAATCCTATCATCTTCATTAGCAAACAGTATCAAAAAATGTTACTTACAATTATCTCAACATTCCAATCTGGATTTATCAAAAACAGACAAACCACCGATCAAACACTTACCTTAAACACACTTCACAATTTATATTGCAAAAGTAAACCAACTCCATGGTTTACTCTGTCAACTGATGCATCAAAAGCATTTGATAGTGTAAACACTAAATTTGTATTCACCTTAATGGATAATATAGGCTTTCAAAACAATGTACCAGTATTATAAAGCAATTATCAGTTAGTTATAAATAACACTTTTCCTTACCCTATTAATAATGGGATATGTTAAGGATGCCCCCTTCCTCCTCTCTATTTAATGTATGTATTGAACCTCTCCTCTTAGATTTAATACAACATTCATATTACAATGTCATATTATATCAAGATCTAAAGATCCAGTATGCTGCATTTGCTGATGATATAAACATACATTTAAATTATCCCAGTACAGATTTACCAAAATATTAGATATAATTAAATCTTTCTCTACATATACAGATTATAAAATGAATATAGATAAATCATTTCTGTTTCCACTTAAAATGAATTATAGTTTTAGATCATCAAAGTTAAAGTCAAAGTCAAAGTAAACTTTATTGTCGATCAGATATACACAGCACTGCAAGCTGAATGTAAGTATGTTGCTTTGGTTGCCATGCAAGACATAACAGTAAACTCATAGCATGAATGACAGAAAGACTAATGCACATACAGTACAATAATAATTAAAATATTAACAACACAATAAATTACCACAATTGGACAGGAAGACATTAGACGTTATTATACTAGTAGTTATTGCAAAGGCTATGACTTCACATTGTGATTGCTTAGACTATTGCACTTCATCAGTTGTAGTATGATATATTCTGATGTTCATATTGCACATGTATGGAGTGATGAAGTAATAGCATAAGAAATCAGGCTAATTGTATCAATTATTGAAGCACTTTGCCAGAGCGATAACTATAGATGATAATTCACTGCAAGTGGCATATTGATCTGATTATTCACTGTCCTGCCTGGCATTCAAGTTCAGCAGCCTTATGAATAGAGGGAAGAAGCTGCTATTCAGTCTAGATGTTTTGCAGTATAAGCTGCAATACCACCTGCATGAGGAAATGCAGAAGTGCATGCCACGGACAGACTGAGTGGGATCATTGATTATCTTCCTATCCCATCCCACATACTGAATCTCATGCAGATCATCCATGTATGGGAGAGAGGAGCCAATGAATTTTTCTGCTGTCCACACTATCCTCGAGAGCCTTGTGGTCAGATGCTTTGCAGTTACCATACCAAACTATGATTTTATTTGAGAGGATGCTCTCGATGGTCCCCCTGTAGAATGTTTTGAAGATGGACTGAGACAGCTTTGCCTTCCTCAGTTTCCATAGGAGGTGCAGATGTTGTTGCGCCTTCTTCACTGTGTGGCTAATATGAGTTGACCAGGATAGGTCACCTGAAATGTACATCACTAGGAACTTGATGTTTTTGACTCTTTCCACTGCCAACCCCTTACTTTCCAGAGGTCGATGTATCTCCCGAGTCCTCCTGAAGTCCTCTATTAATTCTTTGGTCTTGCTTACATTTAAGGCCAGATTGTTGCTTTTGGACCATCCTATCAAATGCTCCACTTCATCCCTGTAGGCTGTTTCCTCACTATTTCTGACTGGTATCATCCGCGAACTTGATAATTTTGTTGGAGTCATGCTTAGCCATGCAGTTGTGTATCAACAAGGTGAACAGCAGAGGAGTCAGGATGCATCCCTGAGTGTAATACTGATTGAACTATTTCCTCCACATACTTTTTGGGGTCTGTTGATGAGAAAGCTCAGTATCTAGTTACATGGGGGGGGTGTTGATGCCAAGCTGGATCAGCTTTGATATCAGATTCTGGTGGATGACAGTGTTAAAGGCAGAACTAAAACTGATGAGCAGCATTCTGACCTAGCAATTTTTGTTCTCTGGATGTGCCAAGGATTCATGAAGTGCTATAGCTATTGCATCAGCCATGCAGCGGTTAGAGCTGTAAGCAAACTGTAATGTATTCAGTGTTGCAGGTAGGCTTGAAGAGATGGGGTTCTTGATCAACCACTCAAAACACTTCATTACTGTTGATATAAGAACAACTGGCCAGTAATCATTTAGGCTTGTTGGTTGGAATTTCTTGGGTAAGGGAATGATTGTCATATTTTTGAAGCAACTGGGTACAATAGCTAGTTGCATGGATGTGCTGAATACATTTGTTAGTACAGTGGACAGTTGAGAAGCACAGTCTCTTAGAACCCTCCCCATAATATTATCAGGACCAGCTGCTTTTCTTGGGGTTACTCCCCCCAGAGTCTTCAGAACATCAGATGTTCTTAGACATAGCACCTCCTTACCTTGTTTGACAGAGAGCTTGTCTGGCACAGTGTTGTTGGCCATATCAAATCTGCTGAAGTAGGTGTTTAGTTTTTTCAGAAATTCTGTGTTGTCATCACATGGGGAAGATGCAGGCCTGTAGTCAGTTATGACTTGTATGCCTTGCCAGAGATGTCTGGAGTCCCTTTGGTGAGAGAAGTGTCCTTGGCTTTTACATCCATAGGTCCTCTTAGCTTCCTTTATACCTCTACTTAGATTTGTTCTGGCCTTACTTAGAGCATCCTTGTCTTTTGATTTAAATGCAGCATTTCACGCCTTTAGGAGCTCATATACTTCAACAGATAGCCAGGGTTTCTGATTAGCAAGTATGGTGATCATTTGATAACTGTTATGTTATCAAAACATTTTGAAATACTGACTATTACAGATTCCATATACTCCTCCAGGTCAGTATGGTAGTTCTTTACAACTGCCTCTCTAAACACCGACCAGTTTGTAGATTCAAAACAGTGCTGTATTGCCAAGACTGCTCCTTCAGGCCATATCCTTACTTGTTTGGTTGTAGGTTTGCCCCTTTTCAGCAGTGGTGTGTATGCAGGAAACAGCATGATGGCCAGATGGTCTGAGTTGCCCATCTGTGGATAAGGTACTACTTTGTAGGCCAGTTTTACATTTGTGTACACCTTATCCAAAGTGTTCTCCCCTCTTGTTGCAAAGTTCACATGTTGATGGTAATGAGGTAATACATATTTTAAGTCAGCCTGATTGAAATCACCTGCAATTATATGAGCAAACTCAGGTTTCTTATTGTGGAGGTCATTTATTGACAGATACAGGATGTTCAGTGCCACGTTGTTATTAGCACTAGGTGGGGATGTAAGCAACTGTAATACTCACTCCATTGAATTCCCTAGGCAAGTAGAAGGGTCTGCATTTTAATGACATGAACTCAGTAATCTCTGAGCAGTGAGAGGTAATTATTTCACAGTTTGTACACCAGCTGTTGTTGATATACACACAAACACCCCCTCCACAACATTTATCACAGAGACACTGATTTATGTCAGCCATGAAATAATGACATCCCTTCCACATATATTGTACTATCATTTATACTGTAGTTCAGCCAAGTTTCATTGAACACAAGTAAACAACTATTTCTCAACTTAAATTGTGTGGAAAGATCCATCTTTAAGTAGCCCATCTTGCTCTCCAGTGAGCGTATATTTGCCAGCAGCATGGAAGCAAGCACAGGCCTATTGGGATTTCTTTTAAATCTAGCCTTAATTCCTGCTCTAGAGCTTCTCTTTCTTGATCTTTCACATCTTTTCCTTTTAATATGTTTCCCATGGCTGATTCTACGCTGGTTAGACAGGTTTGGCAGGTTTCTGCAGTTTTTACAATGTTCCAGTAAGATTCCAAGCTGTGGGAGCTCCTCGAGTGTGTTTTGAGTTTTTAGGCATCTTTCCTACCATTTTAAAAAATCTATATAGAAAATATTTCTGCACATATTTCAGTGTCATACAATAACAATTCACCCTCAAATAGATAACCTAATATAGATAAATGCTGGCTAGCTATTTGAAATGACATACATTGATGGACTAACATGAAATTTACTTTCTTTTCTAAAATAGCCATAGCTAAAATGAACATTTTTCTCAAAATGTTATCTGTGTCAAAAGGTGTATATTTTACTTGAATATGCAGCAGTTTGGAACTAGTTGCAACTTATTATTGGGCTCATATCTCATTGAATAATAGATGTTTGTAACTTTTGTTTTACTTTGGATTTGGAATGCTCTTTCAGATATGAAATTTTACTATTGAAGTGAAACCCTAAACAAATGGAAAAATGGGAAGAGGGGGTTGTGGATGGATGGATGGATGGATGGATGGATGGATGCCAAGCCATCTTAACAAAATGAGAACTAAAAAAATAACTTTCTTAAGTTCCCATTTTGATTAGATGTATGTAAAATTTCTACAGAAAGTCAATCTTTGATAGAACATTCCAGATCCCAGGGGCTGAGTCTCTAAATTTCTAAATGTAAACTGTCAGTTAACCACACCAAAGCTGAGGGGTGACAGTTAATCCTGTTGTAAATATATTACAAGGGAAAGATAAAATCAACAGTCAACAGAATCTTGCATTTGAAAGCTCGGTGACCTTTTACCTCCTGAATTGTATTTATTTACTTAAGATTTGTTAATGGAGTGGTGAGGTGGTTATGATTTTGGCCAACATGCAAAGACAAATACACATATGACATTTATGTGTGCAAGAAAATACAGTCATTGAAATATTGCAGGTTAAGCAACTACAATAAAATGTACATTGCAGTCTGAAAGGTCAAATACAGTAGACACTAAAGCATTATCATAAACTGGATACATTTCTACTAAAACTGCTATAATTTTCTTGTACACTGAGTAGTCCTATTAAATACACTAAATACGCTGTTATTCTACTAATATTATAATGGAGATATTAAGCCAACAGATGTCTCTAACATAGAAAATAGGTTGTGTATAAACTGGAGTTTAAACTGAGGTGTAAAATTCAAAGAAGTCCGCCAGGTTGTTTAGACGTGAGCTGCACTTGATGAAACCAAATTGAGTTGGTTCCAGTGTCTAGATGTTTCCTATGTGATTACTGATCATTTCCATGATAATTCTTTCCATGGCTTTGCATATGAAACTAGTGAGACTTATGGGTGTGTAGTGTCCAGGCTCTGTAGATGGCCCACATGTGTGCAGAGGGATGACTGTTGTTGTTCTCCATTCATGAGGCATGAAGCCTGTTTGGAGCCTACAATTAAATAGCAATTCCAGACGGCCTGATAGATCATGTTTCTTGCTATTTAGAAGGCATCCTGAGATGTTGCTTGGGCCCATTGATGCAGTGTTCTTGGCCTTAGAGAGAACACTAAGGATCTATTCCCTATAAATAGCGGGGGGGGGGGGGTTATTATTTGATGGTATTTCCAGAGGGGAAAGTTGATGGGGAGAGAGGAGTAAAGTCGGAGTTGAATTTGTTGGCCAGTAGGTTTGCTATATCTTCTGGCTCAGTATAGGTAGCTCCATTTACAATGAGCTCTGCCAACAATTGTGTATTGCCTTTGAGATTACACACATAGCTAAAGACTGCCTTATGGTTGTCCTTGGCCTGTGAGGCCAAATGTACCTCAAATTTGGCTTTGGTAGACCTTACCTGTGCTCTGAGTTGTTTGTTTAGTTTGAAGAGAGTGCTTTTATCCTGCTGGGTGCTGCACCTCCTAATTTATGCCATGTGTTTCTTCCTTCTGTTTACAAAGCATTTTGATGTTGTCATTCTACCAGGGTGGCTTCTTTTTGAGTTAGTTCTGTTCTTCTTCCTGGTGGATACAGCTGCCTCTATGCAGCTATTAACATGCTTGTATAGGGTTTCTGTGAATAGTTCTGCATAGGCAGCAGTGTTCTTAGAGTTTATGGGGGCTTGAAATTTTGCCAGGTTATGACTTAATAGTAGGAAGTTAGCTAGGAACTTTTGTCCTTGTACATTTAGTGTTATATATGATTTCCAGTTAACAGTGGGGTAATTAAAGTTGCCCATAAATATGGTATTGGGTTGGATGGTGAGTGTTTCCAATGAGTTTAAATACATGGTATGGGTTTCCTAGGTCATAGAAGGGGACCTATAGCTTGCAAGGAAGTGGTATTTGATTTTTCCCATGGTGATTTGAATGTAGAGAAGCTCAAGTGCATTGTCCTCTTTGACCAGTCTTGAGTTATGCTATTTTTTATATAAATCAAGACACCTCCACCTTTAGTCCCTGTTTGTGTAGTAGCTGGACTAAATGTGTGGAAGGCATTATAACCTTGGACTGCTGGTATGGTTTCCACAGCTTTAAACCATGTCTCAGTGACTGCACAGATGTCAGCATTCTCTAGGGTGAAGAGAGTTTCTAGGGAGTGGAGGTGGAGTTTTTTGTTTAGACTTCTAACATTGTGCTGTAACACCTTTAGATTTTCTTGGTTTTGATTTGCTCTGTCGGAAGTTCTTACAGTTTGGCATTGCCTCAAAAAGGCACTATGGGGGAAGGACAATGTTTTAGCTAATATTTGAAAGCCTAGAGGGGAGAGGTGCAGACCATTCTTGGAAAAGCAGTGAGTTATGTTGAGCATCTCTTTCCACGCTGACAAATATTGTACCCCCTTAGAATGACACCCGAAATTAAGCAAATTATTAAAGTTAGTCATCTTTTGTTCATATTTGTGGCATTGTCCTTGGAGAAGGTAAAATGCTGCTAAGTGCTAGGCTCATAGCAGCCTGGGATGCATATTCCAAGAGCTCCATGATGTCTCTCTTCATATATTCTAGGGAGGTACCTCTCAGGTAATTTTCACCCACATGGACTATGACTGAGTCATACTGGTACTTGTGGTTCAATGACCTGAGTGCATGTATAATGTGGCAGATCCTGGCCTTGAATAAGCAATCAACCATGACTTTCTTCTTACTCATCCTTGTGAGAGAGACACCAGTATGTCTCACAATGGAGTTTCCAATGACTAGAATGTTGGGTTCTATGGTGGCTTCCCTTATGGGCTTAGAAGTAGGGGGTCCATGAGATGTAGCTGTATGTGTTGATGCAGATGCTGCTTTGAAAGAGGGCATTCAGGGTTGCTGAGGGGTTTTGTTATGTATATTTCATCTAGGAGGTCTTTGGGGTTTAGGAAGGTTACATTAAAGTGGCTCAGCATATATGGGTATATGTGCCTGCTTAGAATCGTGTGTTATGGGTGCAGTGTGTTTATTCTGACACTCTTATTGATATTAGGAGATTTTTTATGTGAGAGCTTTGCCTTCAGTGATATTATGTAAATACATCTCTTACATACCATGTCAGTTTGTTTGAGAATTAACTAGTTATCAGTAAACATTAGGCAATTTCTACATTGCCTCAGGATGTCCATATCCACCAAGCTGGTAACAGAGATAGTGATAAAGTTCATATCCATGGCAACTGACCCTTTTTTATTGATTTGACAGTTGGAGTGAGAATATAAAGTAATGTCAGGAGTATCTGGTTTGCAACTCTGTGGGGCAGTGTTTGTCACAGCAAGCTAATTGACCTATGTGCAACTAGATATTGGTGAAATGTCAATGGTGTTTTTATAGGGAAAATGTCACCTTAAGGTGTCTGTAGCTACACAAGGCACTGCCAAACACTTGAGGGGAAACTAATAATTAGAGCCTGATGATTTATGGATACGGTATTAAGACATATATCAAGCAGTACTTACTAAAAAGAAAAAATTAGGTTGTCAAGAATGATGAAAAAAAGGCAGTCACCTGAATGGCTACTACTTGACTACTACTAGTGTTGGTCTCACCACAGCTTCACTCTGCTGGGATACAATGCTCCTTTACATCTTCTCTCACCAGAAGCAAAACAGTAGCACAAATACCAAGATAAGAAGCAGGCCACAGCCTTTTTGGTGATCCACAGTCTTGTCCCAGATGATGTATGGTTATGTAGACTGGTTGTAGCATTTTCCTGGTAGATGCCTTAAATAGCAACCAGACCGATCAGGAAGATCAAGCAGAGTTGTTTGCTTCCCAATCAGGAAGGGTCAGGCATCTCTGCACTTTGCACCTTCTCTCACCAGGAGCAAAATATAAGCACAAATTCCAACCTGGTACCTATGAAGCAGTTATTAGGTTTTCCAGTGATCAGCAGTCTGAAGGAAATAATGTTTCTATGCTCCTTCTCTCACCAGGAGCAAACCAGATGCACTAATCCCAAGATGACTATTGAGAGGCAGAATGTGGGCTCTCCAGTAATTGGTGGTCTTGGAGCAGATGTTGCAGATTTTAAAGGTAAAATTGAAAAATGGGTTAATATCCTAAGAGCTGCTGTGTGCACAAAGCAGTTAGCATGATAGGGGGTGACTTAAGCTTTAGCTATCTAAGTGAAGAGCTACTAATTTTAAAAGAGCAAGATAGATTGGAAGGGGTGGGCACTTTGTATTCTAGTTCTATGGAATACAGTGGGATGGCTAATACATTTAAATAGTTGAAGGGGAGTCGTCATGTCTTTTGGCTTTTCCCGGTTAGGGGTCGCCACAGCGGAACTCCGGTCCGCTAATGATTGGCAGTTGATTTTTTTATGTGCCGAGTTGCCAACCCTGACACACAACCTTTAACGAAAGTACGCCCATTCACGCATGTCTCCACGCAAAAGATGCTCTAGCTGAGAGTCGAACCAGTCAGCGTCTTTCTGTGAGGTGACAACACTACAGCAGCACCACCACCGCGGAAGGGGAGTGATTTCACAAAATGATAATGTTTTTCCTTAGTCACAATAGCCAGTGAAAGATGAGAGGGAAGGAGATATGTGGTCCAATTATCATAAGGGGCAGGCAACTAGCAAGACAGTTGAGTTTGAACACACAACAGCACCAGGGTAGGAGTGAAGTAAAAACTTTATTTCTGTGTGACTCACAGCAGACACAGCTCTGGTGTCTTTCCTATGTTAAATATGCAATTAAAAGCAGAATACAAGTAAAACATGGTGTAAAGAAAATAAATCATAATATGCACAAAGCTGAAGAAGGCAGTAAAGCAATACAAAATACAACAAAGCAAAAAACAGACTAACCTTTTCCTCACAGCAAGTTGTGGCAGAAACTTGGTAAGCTTTTCTAATAAAGCTTTGAAATGTTTTATTTTACCCCTTAAATAGAAGGTTTAGTTTCTATGTCCACCCTCATTTCACAGGTAATTAGCCTTATTCAACTTGTTCTAATTTCTGTGTGACTCACAAGAGACACAGCTGTGATCTCTTTATTACTTTAAATTAGGGGTGCCCCATGCTATTGTACTGCAGGACTGCAGCCCCCCCAGCTGTAAAAGAAAGAAGAAAGACCCCAGCTGTAAAAGAAAGAAGAAAGAAACTAAAAAAAATAAGGACAAAAATCACGGACCTACACGCATATGCACTCGCAGCATTTCCAACATACAGACTGCTGCTGAACCAGTCCAGAGCATGCGCAGAGCTCCAGACTGATTCAGCAGCAGTCCAGATTAGAAACACAGCAGTCAAGAGCATCCAAGAAGTCTATGCAGTTAGTTACAACTGCATAGACTGGAAAGGGATCGGACTGCAACATCTGCAGGCTGGCCTGCTCTCGCAGGAAGGAAGGACTTCACCACGGGATTGTGCAGGAAGGAAGGAATACCATGGGATGTAGCTTAGTTAGTGGAGTGATATACAGCAATGGAAGGCCGTGTATTACAGGCAACGGTGTGTGTGTGTGCGTGTGTATGTGTGTATGTGTGTGTGTGTGTGTGTGTGTGTGTGTGTGTGTGTGTGTGTGTGTGTGTGTGTGTGTGTGTGTGTGTGTGTGTGTGTGTGTGTGTGTGTGTGTATGTGTGTGTGTGTGTGTGTGTGTGTGTGTGTGTGTGTGTGTGTGTGTGTGTGTGTGTGTGTGTGTGTTTGTGGGTCAGAAGAAATCAGAGTGGTTGATAAAGGGGAAAAGGGGATGATATTAATATATTTTTAGAAAGGTGAGCATTCATTTTGCAGATTAACATGAATGAATTTGAGGCATCTGGGTTAATCAATAGAAGCAAATAAGTATGTGCCAGTGCGTGAGTGTGAGTGTGATTTTAAGTGTGTGTGTGTGTGTGTGTGTGTGTGTGTGTGTGTGTGTGTGTGTGTGTGTGTGTGTGTGTGTGTGTGTGTGTGTGTGTGTGTGTGTGTTTAAATAGATCTCTTAACTGAAGTGATTTTTCCTACCAGTCATTTGTTTCTGTATTCTGAAATCATTGTAACAAGTCTTTGCATATGGTGTTATTTAATCTGATTAAGTTCTGTATTGTGGACTGAAAGCAGTCACTGTTGTTTTATTGTTTTTAATAAATCCATTTTTTCTTTGGTTTAAGTTCTGCTGGTGTTTTCATTTATTTTAAATGGATTAAGTCTCAACTAATAAGGTGATATTTCTTTTCTGTCTTATAAACGTTTGTCAGCTTAATGTAGACAATTAAAGTTAAGGGCTGTCGATGAGCTGCACCCTGTAAACATGAGTTTGATTTTATAAGACTCACTCCATGACTGCCAGCTATTCACTTAACCAGACAGTAGTGTAAGGTCATGCCCCAAAACACTCATATGTGCCTATTGGATTTGACTGGTTAGCAAATAAATAAAAATAAAAGAGACACACACACACACACACACACACACACACACACACACACACACACACACACACACACGCACACACATGCACACTTACGAAAGATGTGTCCTTATAAGACGTGAGTTGAATATTTTGACAACCACTGCTGGGTTCTTTGTAAATGTTTAGACATATTAGAATATGTTGAAATCTACTTGTTTGAATAAAAGAAGTCCAAGGTCTTCTTAGCTGATGACATGTTGAGCTTCATTTTATTAGAACTTCTTGTTAGGTTGGCATTAAGAAATCATTGCTGAGGTGCATGCACATACACATGTCTTTATAATACAGTTAACCGCATTAGTTTTATTTATTTCCCCTCATTTGCTAAAAATGACATTTTAAGTGCCAGAGTTAGTGAAGGGGAAAGTATAACAGCAGCTCCATGTAATTGCTGTATTTTTTTTTAATTATATTCACTAGACAGTCATACTTAGTATACTAAAACTATATGGCGGCTGTTTCTCTCTCTCTGTTCTTGACACTGGCTTAATATGCTACTATGAACTTGCAAACTTGTTAACAGTCTCTCTTCATACTTTAATACCCTCTTGGGGAACATGTTTTCAACAGGATATAGTTTTTTCATTCCACCCCTTTTCTAATATAATTACATGTTACAGCAATTTGTTCCAGATTTGGGGAAAAACAACACACTGAAAGCCCTTGGTACCTAAGGGTTTTCAGACCACTTATCTTATTAGGTCTTTCTAACTGTGTGCTAGCAGGATTTTCTGAAAACTGTTTGTATCTAATGGCTAAATGAGAGGAAGTTGCTGACCAAGTTGCCAAGATTTCTGACAAGTGACTGCATCGTTTTGGAATTAATTACTATGCTGTAAGTGGCAAACAAGAGTTGTTTACCAAATATGACAATACTGCACTTTTACATTTAATTTTAGACCTATATATATATTGCAGGAGAGTTGAAAGTATACTCATAAGTTAGGCTGTTGGTAGATTACTTCCCCTTGCTGTGCAGAAAGAGGAAAGTCTTTAATTCACTTTTATGGAATACCAGGCAATATGGAGAAGTGGCTCATTATGTATACCTTCACATGAGGCTTATGTTCTGGTAGAAAGTCTAGTACTCCTTTACTGAATGTGCCAATTTTGCATCTTTTCTAGAAAACTCATTGGACAATTTGGGGGTTATTATGTAGCTACTCTACAGTGAACATCATTTGAGGGGATAAATGTTGTATATGTCTGATTTAAAAAAATCTTGCTTACTAGTAGGAAATTAGTCAGCTGGTTTATATGGTTTCAGTCAGACCAATCATGTGGGGACAGGGAGTCCAACTGTGTTGATGACAGTATTAGTAAAATGGCCCTCTGCCATCTCTTCAGGCATTTGAATTTCAGACTTCATATTCTTCAGAAAGTACATGGTAAAACAAAACCTTTTATTTTAGCAATTTTCTAAGATAATAGCATGGATAGTTTAAATTTGTCCATATTTTTGGGACTGTATTCCCCATTATTGGCTTCGTCCAGGTTTTTTGTGCTAAGGTTGAGAGCTTTGGTGAAAACTGAATTCACTGAATATGTTTGGGGGGGCTGTATTCCCCATTACTGGCTTTGTCCACGTGTTTTTTGCTAAGAGGTTGAGATTTATGGTGAGAACTGAATTCACTGAATATGTTTGAGGGCTGTAATCCCCCATTATTGGCTTTATTCAGGTGTTTTGTGCTAAGAGGTTGACAGCTAAGGTGAGAACTGAATTCACTAAATAGTAGCCATTTATGTTTCAGTCTTCCTTTCTTTCACAAAACAGATGATATGGCATATTAGTATGTTGGTCTGACTGTTTTGTAGAGAGTTCTGGGTTCAATACTTGGCAGTGAAATGTCTGGTTCTACCACAGCATTTTATTCCAGCAACTAACATTATACAAGCAATGTTTAAAATGTGTCTCTGGTTTTTGGGCTTTTGCCCCCCCCCCCCAATAAATTTTAGCTTTTTTCCAGATTTCTTGTGCTACAAAGTTCAAAGATACAGCTGAGTGTCAAGTAGATTTTACAAGAAGCTGAGAGCTACAGGGGAACAAAAGTTTAGTGACGCTTATGATGCATGCACTTGCATTGTCAATAGTACAACAGGTAGTGTATTTGCATTTGATGCAGAAGGCTGTGGATTCTACTCCCTGTTATCAGTTTGCCATCCATTCCCTATTGCAATATTACTAGCTTATCATTTTTTTTAATGCAACATAGGCAATTTATTCCTCAAGGGCAACAGACACTTTATTTGTAGATGAAGCAATAAAATATAAAGTTGTTTGCTAGCAGCAAGCTCTTCATCAGTTACAGATTTCTTTAATGTGGAATTATTTAGATGACTTTTACTTCTTCAGAGATTGTGCATATTTACTGATACTGGTGGACTGTAGAAGTTTGAGTAGACTTTTATGATGGAAATGTTCTGAATTGGGCAGTTTTGTCATTATTGGTGCATGCATTTTGTTTCATTGTTTACTGAAAAAAATGTTCAAAACAATAAATTTAAAACACCCTCTAACAACTGTACTGTATTGTACAAGGAATATAATTGAATACAATCAGGAATGTGTATCAAAGAGCATAAGTATGTTTTGTGTGCAAGGGGCCTATGATTTGAAAGCAGCCCGAAGTTAATCTTTATCTGCCCCTGGCAAATGTATTTTCTTTGAAAGTGGGTTTCAATGCTGTTTCAATGAATGTGAGTTTCAAGGCAGAGAAGTTTTAATGCTAAGTCTATTTTCATTGTGAGACTGCATTGCTTTGTTTAGCAGATATCTATTAGTGTTTGTGCTGTAAAATGCAAAATAAAATTTTCAAATCCAAATCATTGCAGAAGTAAAGCAGTATGCACATTACAGTGTTTATGGTAAATGGGGTGAAATAACCAAGGAATGGGACATTGGAATGGTTGCAGGGGGAAGCTCCATTTGACCCTGATTTTGTGGGGGGGGGCAGCAAACTCAAAGACAGCCCCGGCTAAACTATACCTCTCAGCTGTCTAGATTTTTGCAGAATGAATAGATTTTTGCTTCTTATTTTTGGTTTGTTCCTCAAAAAATGTGTGGTTTTCTGGCAAATCATTTAGGAATGAAGTCACTAAATAATGATAGACATTGAGTTTCAGATGTCATAACCTTCAGAAAAATGCATGCTAAACCAAGACCTGTTACTCAATCAACTGTCTTAAGTTTATACAAGAGCAATTTTTAGTACTGTTTGCATGTTCACCCAATATATTTGGCCTTGTCCAGATTTCCTGCATTAAGAGGTTGAGAGGTACTTGCAAATAAATCACTTTATAGAATTAGGAATATCCAAGCCTCTCAACTGTCCCCAATTTTGGCTCAAAATGTTGCTCCCCCCTTAATAATCCTTCTTCAAAATGGCAATTTTGGAAGAAAATGTGGAGGGTTTACAATTATAAATAACTGTAATGATCAGAGTTATAGATTACTTTTATTTCAGAAATGCATGTAGATTCTCTTATTTTGTCAGCTGCTCAAGTTAACAGTACTAATATTAAAAAGGTGTCCCCTCTTTGACAGGTACCCAGCTGTATTGTGTGGCAATTTTATATTTTTGCATCACATTTTTTGTCCATTTTTCATAAAATTGTGGTTTTCCGGCAAATTAGTGGCAAATCATTAAAGACTGAAGTTAGAAAATGGCAGACATTTGAGTTTCAGACTTCATACCCTTCAGAAAAGTCATACTAATGCAAGACCTACTACTATTCTATTATCTTTCTAAGTTTATAAGAGCAATATTTAAAAATTGTCCTTGTTTTTGGGCCTGTGTCCCACTTCTGTGTATGGCTTTGTCCAAATTTCTTGCTCTGAGGTTAAGAGGTATGAGTGTCAGAGCCATCACCGTCAGCCAGAGACATTTCAAATTGTGACATACTTGTTGCACCCCACTCCCCACATCCAGAGTCATTACATGGGGTAGTGGAGTGCAACAAGTATGTCACAATTTGAAATGCTCTGGCTGATGGTGATGGCTCTGAGGTTAGTTAGAGCCATCACTGTCAGCCAGAGACATTTCAAACTGTGACATACTTGTTGCACTCCACTCCCCCATGTAGTGACTCTAGATGTGTCCAAGCAAGGCAAGGAGCAGTTATGCAGTGTAAGTGTGCAGAGTATTCCCCCATCCAAGGTAGACACAAGTACGACAGTGGCTTTTCATCTGTCCTTGATTTTGCAGAATGTTCTGGTTTTCTGTCATATTTTTATACTCTTGATTTATGCTTATTATTATTCAGAAAATGCATGCTGTCGCAGTGCCCTGTTGCTCTGTGTTTAAGTAGCAATGCTTTAATGACCATCAGGTAAGCTTGCTGGAGATTGTAAGATGCAAGTAAGCTTTAATAAGCATACTGTTAAAGAATTACCAACATTGAAAGCCTTTTTGTTGCTGCCATGCAGAGAATATTTACATAACTATATAGCGTGCAAGCCTTAGGTATTGAAATGCATATGACAGTATGTGTAATAAAAGACAGGACTACAGTATTTTCAGAAGCTCATTACATTTGTTAGAGACTTGCAGTCATCTTTGCAGGCTTTACCCATAAAGTAAACAGAATGCCAGTCTATCATGTGTAGTCCATAACTTGTGCAGTGATCCTTTAAGCAATTTATCTTGAGCTTGTTTCTTGTTTGCTGTTCATTTTTTACTTTGATCATGTCTTCCCCATGAAACAAATAGATAGTTGTCAGGCAGCACGTCTTTTTTGGATAAGGAACATTTTTACAAGTGGGGGTATCACAGAGATTGTTACTTTCAGCACGTTACTTGGTAATTTTATAAAGCTGAATAGAAATTATAATTAGAACTGCAGTGCAAGGAGAAGTGGTTTGAGTTGAGTGCTGCTTGTTTTTTTAATGTTTGATTTTGACTGGCTTTCCAGTAATGTATTTAAAAAATAATTTATTTTTTCATGCCTCACAACCTTTGTGTTTCCATCTCGATATTAAGTAAGCTGTCATGTAGCCAATATATAGAAATATTTTTTTTATTCTACACTTCATTTTGTCTTGAATGGACTCTCATAATGATGGTTTGGCACCCAGGGCAGTGTATTTAATTAAAGTTCCAGTTGTTGTGGTTTTGAGCATAGCTC
The DNA here is from genome assembly GCF_019279795.1 of Protopterus annectens. Lineage (NCBI taxonomy): Eukaryota > Metazoa > Chordata > Ceratodontiformes > Protopteridae > Protopterus > Protopterus annectens. Next base: position 355,889,439 of record NC_056737.1, on the reverse strand, counting down.
CACCCCTTTCTAGTTGGCCACACTCCTTCCCATTGGTCCCACCCATTCAGCTGTCTCCTGCAGCCCCCCTTTAATTTGAAGTAACCAGCTGCCACTGCTTTAAATATTCAATTAAAAGCAGACTACAATTAAAACATAGTGTAGAGAAAATGAATCACAATATACAAAACAGAATACCACAAAATAGAAGAAACCAAAAAACAGACTAACCTTTCCCTCACAGCAAGTTGTGGCAGAGTCAAAGTGAGCTTTTCTAGTAAAGCTATGGAGAGGGAGATGAGAGTCTGACCAGCTGCAGAGTTTTTTGATTATTAGTAGTATATTCAGTTTAGTGGTAAAAAGCTTGCTACAAAAGGAAGAGCAGTTAGGTTCATTCAGCAGCTTGAAGTTAAGTGTATTAAACAGAAATTTGGCCCTTAATGTAACCAAAAGCCATTTGGATTGAAATCTAATACTGTTCTTGTTTTTGTGCAGGATGAATACATTTGAGAATTTTGTTTTTACTGTTTTCTATTACTGAGGTATTATGAGCCGAATTAAGGACAAAATCGTTAGGCAATATTTCATCCTGGGAATTATAACATGCACAAAAATAGCATGTCTAGCTTCAGTGGTTGAAGGGGTTGAGAGTTTATGGGCTGCTTTAAGTTGATTCAGCATGCAGTAAACATTGATTACTGGTTTGAAATCATTAGGTAAGGATGGATAGTTTGCTTTAGGAACTGGGATAACGAGAGTGTATAAGAATATGTAGAACAATATGACCAGTATAGAAAAGATTAGAAATGCAAGCAAGTAGATTGCTGAGGTATTCAGAACCATAGCTGAGAATTCTAGGATGAAGGCAGGGCTGGCCTTATGCCAGCTGGACCAATGTGGACCAACACGGCCCCACTCCCTTACAAGTACCTGCACTAGGCTATGATAGGGTTATTATGCCTTATGTGACCTAGTGATTTACCCAAGTGTCATTACAGCAAAGTCTAAGGCATTTTCCTGCTGGTGCTCTTGCTCAAGTAGTAGTTACAAGTCTAATTATTGCAGCAGCCAGTATTTCCCACCATGCATTGCACTACTGGCTAGTCCACTATTATTAGTGACCACAGCTTCATGCCTCTTGCATGACTCATAGTCCCATAGTAGTCAAATGTTGTTGCTGAGTACTCAAGGTGGTGTTCAACTCAAAACAGGTTGAATTAGCCACCTGTTTGCTGTCTCAGAAGTTAAGACCAGGTTTAATTTGCCTTTTGCATCTCATGTTGACATCAGATTTATAAATGTTTGGTAATAATTATACTCTGGAATAGTGAGTATCTGACAGCATGTAAACAAACACTAGTAATCACAAAAAAGTAATAATAGATCCTGTGATATGAGTTAACTTCTCATCCCTAAGAATTATGACAGAATATTACCAATTCTGAGGCATGGCAGAAAAACATCTTGGTGCAGTGGCTGATAGGGTAAAATAATTCAAGAGAAGTGAAACACTAGGTGACAGGCAGAGCTGGACTGAAAAATGATTCACTTGTCTGAAAGCTGGAAAAAAATAACACAAACAGCTTGACTGATAAATTCTGGAATCAACTGTCACCACCCTTTGGAAATCTTTCTTCACTATCCCTCTTCATAAAAGTGGAAACTCCACTGACCCCTCAAACTACTGACCTATTGCCATTATGTCCCCCCTCTCCAAGATATTAGAAAAATATATTCACTCACAGCTTCTCAATCACCTCCTCACACACCACTTACTTACCCCTACCCAACATGGATTTTGTCCTCACCACAGCACCACCACTGCCCTCCTCTCCTTCACTCATATCATTGCAGAGGCCCTAGACAACAATAAACCCATTTCCTGTCTCTTCCTAGATCTCTCCAAAGCCTCTACTACTATCCAAACTCACAAATCTCCACCTATCCCCCTCCACACTTGCCTGGTTTAATAGTTACCTATCTGGCAGGGAACAATCTGTCAAATGGCTCTCATCCTCCTCACCTTTCCTTCCCATCTCCACTGGTGTTCCCCAAGGCTCCATCTTGGGACCCCTTCTGTTTAACATCTTCACCAATGATCTTTTTACCTCATGCAAAGAATCCTCCCTTATTCAGTATGCCGACTCCACACTTATATCCATCTGAAATAACATTCCTGAACTACACTCCCTGACCCAACAGGCCCTATTATCCACTGAACAATGGCTCTCTTACAACCTATTGATCCTAAATCCCAAAAAGACCAAACTCCTACTTTTCCTTCCCCATTGTCTTTCTCATCACAAAACCTCCTTTTTTATTACATCTTCTAACAATACAAACATCCAGCCTGACACCCACACAAAACTCCTAGGGGTCATTATCGATGACAAACTCAAGTTCAACCTATACATACTCCAATGTATAAAAAAAACAAACCAGAAACTAGGTCTGCTATATCAGAACAAAAAATTCCTAACCCCTGAATCTAGATTTACCCTGGGCCAGGCACTCCTCCTCCCCTCCCTCTTATACGCCACCCCAGTTCTTACCAATATCCAGGCCTCCACTCTAAACAAACTGCAACAGACTTACCATAAAATAGCCAGATTCATTACTAACTCCCCATACAACTCACACCACTGCATTTCTTTAAACTCTCTTCAATGGCTTGAACTTCCCCAGTTTCTGCTCTTATCAATGTCATATGCTACACTCTATTCTTTATAAACCCTCCTTCTGCCCATCTCTATCTTCCTTAGTCTCCATCTACATCCTATCCCGGACCTCCATACTTCTAACCAACGATTACTTGATATCTACCATCCAAAAAGGTCAGTAGGCAAACTACTCTACAAACACTCCCTTGCCCATGCTTGGAACAAACTTCCCCTTGACTTGCGTTCAATCTCCCACACCTCACACTTTAAAAATGAACTAAAAGCTTATTTTCTCAATTCCAGAACCTGCCCTTGCCATGACCCTACCTAGTCTTCCTTCCCTTTATGTACCCTCAAAAGGACCATACTTAGTACCTCATTACACCTCTCTCTCCAATGCGTCTACTATGCATTTGCACAATTTTATACAAACAAAAACTGTTTATTGTTGACCTACTGAACTATATCAATGTAAAATTGTTACTTAGCTTCTTTTTAAAGCAACTTTAACTTTATGCATGTAACCCAACATATATGTGAATAGTTTTGCTATAACTGCTATTATATCAATATTGTTTAAAATTGTACTTGTTTTAAAATGTATTACTGGAGCTTTTCTCCTCAGGTCTCCACTGAAAATGGGCCACAAGCCCAGTTGAACAAACCCGGTTAACAAATGTCAATAAAATAAATAAATAAAATAAATACTTACAAGAGTGTTACATTTTCAGAGTCTCATACAAAATGCATGTGTAGGGGGTAAGCAGAAACTCACAACTAAAAAAATAACTGGATTTATCAGGAAGTATATTATAGAAAGCTGAACAAACTGTGCGTGTTTTCATGTTCTCTATGTGTCTGTGTGGGTTTCCTTAAGGAATTCTGATTTACTTTTACCTGCTAAAACATGATACTTATTGACCACTGAAAATTATCCCTACATGTAGTCCTTACTGTTGCCCTTGAGACCTGAGATATGGCTGGAACAGATCTGCAAATATTAATCCAATTACGTAAGTTAACAAATTGTAAAATAAATTAAAATAAGCTTTTATGTATAGATTTGACTGTGGTTTTGTATGAGTAATGTCATTTTAAGTGGAAGCCTGAGATTATTATTGCTGAGCATTCTGAGGAAGTTTAATAGTTGTATGTGGTTTTGTAGAAACACGCTAACTGTAATGACGTATAAAAATTAACTGACTAAGGAAATCCAACCATTTACAGAAACTGTAGGAGATGACTGGAAGTCTGTGAAGGTATAATGGTATAATATGAGATCAAAATGTATACTGGAGGTTAGAAATAGTTCATGCTCTTATGGCCCTAAGGTCTTTCCACAACCAGTAAGTGCAACCCCACTGACTCATATGTCCACTACTTCCTGACATCTGAGGACATTTGATATGACAGGTGAGTGATGGGACTGTGATGAATCAGAAGATTACTATCAGGTTTTGTGTTTCAGATTAAGCATGCCATATAGTAACAAGGTCTGCTTGGTCTTGTCTACAAGACATCCTAAAGATGAACGTGTGTGCAGAGTACATAACTTACAAAAGTAGTAGTACTTATTTCATTAGTTATTTAAAGTTTGTTAACTCAGGAAGAGCCTTGATCTACCTAGACTATTTCCAGGCTCAGCACAGCAGTAAACATAAAAAAACAGACTTTAATTAATATCTTAATATCTGCATAACAGGGGTAATGCAACAGCAAGTTCCAGAGAGGTATAAATCAGGGTAATGTAGAATTAATGCATACAATTATAAGTAGACATCATACAAGAATTCAGTCAGTAAAATAGGCAAAAAAAGTGCATATGCACTGTCATGACACCATATATTATAATGTTTCTTTGTATAAAATGATATACAAAGAACAAAAGCATGTGCAGTATGCACAATTGTTAGGCAATGAATATGAAGTAGAGTAGGGCATAAGTCAAATTAGGGAAGAAGGGGAAAGAGGAAGAAAGAAAAAAAATGGTGGAAAGGGGGGGTGCATAGTTATCTTCTTACTCAGGTTAAGGAGATTAATGCATATCTACAGTAGTTGAGGTCAGGGCCAGCCTTAGCCAAAATGGCGCCCTAGGCGAAGTAGTGCTCTGGTGCCCCATAAGCCCCACCCACACCATAGCCATGAAACATCCCTATTTCAGTCAAACCCGCAGGGTCTCTCCCCAAGAAAGCCACTCCAGTCATTTCCCTAAATTATTTAAATGCATAGGTAGAATAATTACCTTACAAGGTATCTTTAACTGCAACTACCTCTGTATAGTATTTTCTACTTTAAATACCAGAGCAGGATTATGGTCAAATAGGGCCCTAGGCAGGGTAATAGAATGTCCCCTCAGAGCAGCCCATCCTGCAGCAACCCCCTTTCCCCAGCAGCAGCCCCCTCCTCAGCCATTTCAGTGTTCCATTATTTGGTTATTTCTCACCAGTTACCATGCATACTGTTCTCTTATTCGCTTCTACAGTGATTACAGATATTGAAATAAAATAGCACAAACCCAGGTAACCATTTGCAAAACAATACAGTCTCGCAATGAAAACAGACTTAGCATAAGCAGCAAACCTCTCTGCCCTTGAAACTCACATTCATTGAAATGGAAAAACTCACATTCATTGAAAAGGCATGAAAACCCACATTCATAGAAAATGCATTTGGCCAGTGAAGAATTAAGTTTACCTTTGGGCTGTTTTCAAAACAGACTCCTTGCACATATTTTCTAGGGCCATGTATACATGTAGTTGTTTTTTGATTCACCTTCCTGATTGCATTGATTTATATTCCTTGTATAATACAGCACCACTTGTTAGAAAATGTTTTAAATTTGTAGTTTTAAACATTCTTTTATTAAGCAATGAAACAAAATGTATGAACCAATAACTACCCATTTCAGAAAATTTCAACCATAAAAGGCCACGCAAGACTACTGTCATTACAGTCCACCAATATTATTCCATACGCACAATCTTTGCAGAAGTAAAATCATTTGAATTCCACATTAAAGAAATCCGTAACTAATGAAGAGGTTGCTACCAGCAAAACAACTTCACATATCAATGTTTTATCTACAAATTCAGTGCCTGCTTCACTTGAAGAATTAACTGCCTATATTACATTAAAAAATTGGTAAGTTGGTAATATCGCAATAGGAAATGACCAACAAGTTCATAGTCACTAGGCATCTCATACAAAGGACATACTCAGGAGTGTAGAGCCCCTATCCCATCTTATAATGCACCAAATAATCAACAATCATATGAGCAATGCAATATCAGCACTCCATCTACATGGTGTGGGAGAAGAATCCACAGCCTTCTGCACCAAAGGCAATTATGCTACTAACACTGCTTTCAGATTTTACAACACAGTGTGACATTTGATAAACAAAAAAACAGCTAGTTGCACATTGAAAACATTTACACTTGTTAGAGTGTGTTTTAAACTTGTGGTTTTGAACATTTTTCCAGTGAAACAAAATGTATGAACCAATAATGACAAAACTCCCCATTTCATAATATTTTAACCATAAAAGGCCCCCAGAACATTACAACCCATCACTATCAGTCAATTAGGGCAATCTCTGCAGAAGTAAAATTCATCTGAATAATTCTACATTAAAGAGATCTATTATTAATAAAGAGGCTGTTAGTGGCAAACAACTTTACATTTCTGTATTTCATCTACAAATTCAGTTTTTTCTGCCCTTAAAGAATTAATTGCCTACATTACATTAAAGAAAAAAATTGGTACATTGGTAATACTGCAATAGGGAATGACTGAGAGACCAACAAGTTCATAGTTACTAGGCATCTTAAACAAAGGAGGGCACACTATGGAATGCAGAACCCCTATCCTCCCTTAAAATGCACCAAATAATCAGCAACTAGGGCACTACAAACCATGCCTCCATACCTCTCAACCTCTTGGCACAAGAAATCTGAACAAAGGCTAAAATAATGGGGTAGACCAAGGCCCCCAAACAGGGGCAGATTATAAATATTACTCTTATAGACTTAGAAAGTTACTACAATAACAGCATTTGTGTTTGCATGCATTTTCTGAAGGAAGTGAAGGGTGAAATTCAAATGTATGACATTTAGTTATTTAAATCCTCAGTGATTTGCCAGAAAACCACAAATTTTATGAGGAATAGACCAAAAATATGAGGCAAAAATCCAGACAGTTGAGAGGTATGCATACCTCTTAACCTCTTAGGGCAAAAAATCTGGACAAAGCCTAACAATGTGGATGCAATGGCTGAAAAAAATAGGGATACATTTTAAATACTGCACTTTTTAACTTTAAAAGTTGCTAAAACAGGATTTGTGTGAAAATTAACCAAGAGCAAATGTGAATTTAAGAGGGGAATAAAGGATTTTACAGAAGACTAAGTGGGGATAATAAAGGGAAAGTGAAATGGTTCGGGGTTCTGCAAGGAGGGAATATAAAAGGGGTAAACGGGATGACTGAATGGACAGATGTTATAAGGTATGATGAATAAGACAGCAAAATATTAAAACATTAAATGGTACTTGTGCATATTACATGGAATTAACTGGCGATTAAGCATATACTAGGTCAACTAAATTGACTGGCTAAATAGTGGACATGTAACCAAAGAGAGGGATTAAGGTATATATAGAAATGACACGGGTGGGTATGAACAGGAGTAGGGTGATGAGCAAGGCAGTGCAGAAATAGTGCTGCACAGCTTGAGCTTTCTAAGTGCATTGCAAGACTTAGAAAAACAGTCAAGGCCCTGCAAGGTTCTACTGAATCTCCATCAATGTAAAAAAAGGACAGGTGTTTTACATTACAGAAATCAAAAACAAATGGATGTAGAGAAAAAAATAAGAACAAAAAGAAAAAAGTGAGAAGGGCACAACTCTGTTAAAGAGGATACCAGAGGTGCAGTGCATGTAAGGGAACTAGCAGAGGGTGGATACATGGGGAAACAGTTGATCCAAACTCCTTAAATCAGAAAAGGCAAGAAAAGCAGGGTTCTAGGCAAGAAGAATTCCTTATTAGGGGAAACACTTCTTTAAAGCTGCACAACTAGGGTGTGAAACCTACTATGGAAAGCTTTACTTTGGGCACATGAGCAACCCTTTCTGCTAATAAAGGTCTTTTACCTGCACATAGGACCTTTGCAACCATTACACTGGAAGTTCTGGGTAGTGAGAGAGCCTGCTGCAGTGCCCAATGCTATTCCTAGCTGTCTCGGCAGGGCAGCAGTCTCCATAAATTATGTTCCAACAGCTTTACTAACAACCATATTACTTTTCTCATTAGGTCTCTTAAAAAGCTATGTACTAAATAATTAGCTAGGTTTCTACCATACCTAAAAGCAAATCTAGGCTTAGTTATAATATAATTCCATAAAGCTATGACATCTAGTAAATGTTTCCTCCTCTAACAGCTTCTTGGTCCTTTTAATGAATAAGATCTTATTCCATCACTTGGAAACCAAGTGTCTCATTATCATGGCATAAATTACTGCTATTGTTATAAAACATTTTAAGCCACTGAAGTTGTCCTGTCATGATGACATACTTTAGAATAGGCTGTTTGTATCCCATTAAGAATAGCATGTTAATAAAACTATAGCAACAACCCGGGAGGCAACCTCACTGATGAGTGAACACTTTTTTTTAATTCAACATCTGTCTCAATTACTGCTTAGTCTGAAATCATGGAACAAATTGCTTACAGTACTATTCTCTTATACAGCCCCAAAATGCAACTAATTTAAATTTAATTTGCAGTATTTGACTGCCACAGGACAATATAGCATATAGCAGATCAGCTCCTGTGTAAGGCAACAATCCATACTCAGAAATGTATTTTTCCCCTGTAGCAGATGCACAAATATTTTTGTAGACTATCTGTAGTTGGCACCATGATGATAATCTTAGTTGTCACTGTGATGATCAAAGCTACTGCTATATTTGTATCCCCTACTGGTGATTCAGTTTTTTTTCAGAATTGATTTGCCAAACATGTTTCTTAAGAAAAGTCATGAATTCAGCCAAAAAGTAGTCATAGTCTGATCTATGACTGCATGGTATAAGCAGTGGGTGTGTCTTGGACAGTTTTACAGCCAAGCAGACATTATAGAAGACCATCTAACTTCCCAGAGTGTATGGTTATAACAGGATCTGGGACGAAGTCCTGTAGTGGTTTTAATCTCTTCTTTGAAGAGTATCCCCCAGATTTACTAATCTTCCGTGCAGGACTAGGCTAGTCATGCACAGAAGCAGACGCCTAGGTGGCACGCCATGCATAGTAATGAAGGCATGCCGCCCAATCCCCTAGGCTTACACAGAGAATGTACAAGTGCAGGGGGTGTGTCTGAGAGCAGAGCCTACAGATTAAACATGCCCCGCAATGTTGAACAGCATAAAGTGGAAATAAATGAGCGATACCATTCAGAGGTGTCCACATATCCCCAACAACAGTCACCCATGTGTACAACAGCAAAAGACATAAAGATGAAAAGAAGAAACCCCTGTACTGTTGTCTAAAGCTCCGGGTACAGCTAACCGTAGGTGCACGGGTGTGCCCACTGCTCAGCCACGATGAAAGCAGCCTAAAAGGCTGCAGAGGATAACAAGGACAATATATGCAAATGAAACATGTCAGCAATAGTGTAGTTTTGCCTAACGAGCAGGCATTCCCAGTTCAGGTCCCAGTGCAGCACAGTCTATTTTACATGGCAAAGCATGGTATAAGCAATATTTGTAATGCAAACCCCACTAAATAACATAATTTTTATGAACAGGAGTACTGCAGGAAATGCACATGTGAAGAGTCAGTATCATAATGAATAAGCCAGCAGTAAGCAAGTGTAAGCACAGATAAGCAGTAGTAAGCATATGTAAGCACTAGTAAGCATATGCAAGTGCGTTTGCGTGGGGTTAAGCACTGCCGACACAGAATAAGCAAAGCAGAAGCTAACTGAGTGTTAGAAACTGTAACCGGAGGTTAGCAGTGCTTAGCTCCGTGGAAATCCGCGCACACCCGCGTACAACTAATTTAATGTGCTTTAATCACTCAGTATCCAATCGCCGATGTTCTGCACCACCAAAAAAATAAACAGCTCCTGCAGGTCTTGAACCTAGGACCCTGCACAACACAGACAAAGGGATTTACCACAAAGCCATGACAGATACAAATGAAGTAGATGTTTTTAGAAACATATCATCCAGTCATGCAACAGAATGTATACATACAGCTAGATGGACGTGTGTGTTCAAATATATTACTATCTAAACGGATACAACATATCAATAGATTTAGGTTTTTTTATATAGATATATATATATATATATATATATATATATATATATATATATATATATATATATATATATATATATACATATATATATATATATATATATATATATATATATATATATATATATATATATATATATACAAATATATGAACAGATATACATGCAAATGCCAACAACTACACATATATATGTCAACATCTATATGTCCACATATACACAGCAAGTTACATATATGTATGAAATGTATGTCTCTGTAGGTATATATGGACATAGTTAGGAATATGTAAGCAAATATATATACCCATAGAAGTATATATGGCCAGACATCTGTAGATAGCAATGGTAGATTAACAGACACATATATGTCCACATGCACCTTGAATGGGCTTGAGAGGCCCCAAACAATATACATCACGTATGAATTGGCATACCCCCAACACAGCCAAACATGTCCGCCCTGCAATACACTACCAAACTCATTGTACTGTATGTGTGTCATTGAAATAGGGATTTAAATTAGCCCTCCGTTATGTTTCACATGTTGACATCACATCCCCCTCTCCCCCACCCACTAGATGGGCCAAGCAGTACAGGCCCATCCAACCAAGGCCATCCATAACCCATACATTCATTACCCACAGTTCCACTTCCCACCACCCGCTGCACACACGCAGCCACCATCCCTAACCTGGTTACCGGCCCATAGCTACCACATCACCACACATTGCCCTACTTCTACTCCCCCCCGGGACCCATCCTGTATGTTGTCCCTACCCAAGTATCCTAGGTCTGGCACATGCTGTAGTCCATGCACATAGCCATGGGATCCTTTGTAAATCTGGGTGGAGGTGAAAGTTGAATACCCAATGATCGGGTTGTCCCACATGGGAAGAATGTTACCTTGGTACTAACAATTGATTTCACGTGTGACTTAGATTACACTAGTGGATTTAGTTGTAGGTATCGCAAAGGATACGTGGCACACAAGGTTGGCCGTTATGCACACGAAAAAAAGTATCCAGCAATACAAGTCTACATTACAGGATATGTAGCTAAATATGTACAGGTATGTGTGTGTGTGTGTGTGTGTGTGTGTGTGTGTGTGTGTATATATATATTTATATATATAATATATATATATATATATATATATATATATATATACATATGTGTATATATATATATATATATATATATATAACTAAATATATATATATATATATATATATATATATATATATATATATATATATACCTCTCCCTCTTCTCTGTAGTACAAATGTATACATACATAGACAGACATATATATAAATACCCACATATAGATATATACATATGCAGACACCCATACATCCACCGTGTCAGCTATATATACAAAATATATATATATATATATATATATATATATATATATATACATATACACACACACACACACACACACACACACACACACACACACACACACACACACACACACACGTGTGTGTGTGTGTGTGTGTGTGTGTGTGTAATACATATATATATATATATATATATATATATATATAGATATATATATAGATATATATAGATATATATATATATATACACAGATATATAGCTATGATATGATACAGCACTTAGGAATGACATATGTTCACAGGCTGTGCCAATGGGGGTGAGGGGCCCAATCAACAAACGTGTAACATGTAGCATTCCCCACCCCCTCCAGCCAAACAGGGGAAACATACAAACAAACACACAAACAATGTAAACAATCCACTGCTCCCCAAACCACAGGCAGGACACAACCAGTGGGGGGAACACTGTGGACCCACCAAGTCTAATCTTGCAACAGAGACCGGAGTGTCCCTTGCGGGACACCTCAAAAATTGATAATGATCGGAGTCAGTCTCTGTAACGATTTATCTATGCAGGCCATGTATGTACATGGACTAGAAGGTTGGGCAAGCCTGATGACCCATGGGTCGAAGCAAAGTATGGCATGGATCCCGAGATGTGGAGAGTGGGCAGTGTGTAGTGGTGTGGTTAGACCCGACCTGCAACCACAGTAAGGATGAGTGCTGTAGAGGAGTGGCAGGTGGGGGAACTATGGGTATGAAATTATGTGCCTAGATGTGCAGGTGTTGGCTGGTGCGGTTCTATTTGGACCACCCTGGGGATGTAAGCAACAGTGCAAATTGGGCAGAGCCTCCACCTAAGGAGCAGCCATTCCCAGTATGGGTCCCACTGCAGAACAGTCTATTTTACATGGCAAAGTACGGTATATCCATATATGTTGTTGCAAAACCCACTACATATATGTGTTGTTGCAAAACCCGCTACATAACACCACTGTAGGTATGTAAGCCAATCTAATTGGCATCACAAATTATTATTGTAGTCCTCACCCTTACCCAGGAGTGTGAATGTCCAACGCAAACTCCAAATGCAGTGTATATGCACAGCTCTTGCTATAGAAGACATGGCCAGCTGTGGACCTTCCCTGCAGCCTTCCTGCACATCCCTGGATAATTCCCTTACTAACTACCCCTTTGTGCCTCATGAGCACCACTTACCTATCAACCCCTGTTCCATTTCTATTAATGTTTAATGTTATACGTAGGTGACACCCTCTTCCCCAACTATATTGCCAGAATCTGGAACCCCCAACCCACATGTATTTCCTCAGCTGTCCCACAGGACACATGTAAATAACACATGAAGGAACACCACAAGCACACTTGGATCAGCACAGGCTCACCACCTTGTGAAATCCTCCCCCCCAACTTACATTCTATACCACTACATCAACTAGTGGAACTGCCATTTCTTGTCCTGCCTTGCATACAAATCCCAACATCCGACAAATCTTGTCTTTTGCTCCCCATCCAATTATTCCAACAGGCTACTATACAGTTACAATGTCACCCCCACTACCTACCTACCTACTTACTCCTTCACTATTCCCCTCAACTGTACCACACAGGTATGGAATAACTAAACCTATCCTGAATACCTGTGTGTAATCTATCCAGAACTGTTAAACTGGAATCCAACTTCACCTTAAACTAACCTTTGTCAACAGTCATACCTGACATGTAAACCTGACCTAAGCATGTATAATAACGACATGTTAACATAAACTAAGCATGAAGAATGGAGGACATAGCTATGTTACATCTCGTACTCTCTATGAATGTGAACACCTCAGTATTAATTGGAATTAGTAGCTGGGGTCACTGTGGAACTCTACTCCCCGGGCCTCCACTGAAAATGGACAAACATCCAGTCGGATGGTCCCGGTCCACAAATGTAAACTAAATACATGAAGTAGTGTGGTGGTATGTGGAAGCATGCATGTGTAAGCCTGTTTGGGTGGTGGTAAGCAATTACCACACTGGTTAAGTAATGTAGAAGCTAACTCAGTGCAAGACACTGCAACCGGAGGTCAACAATGCTGAACCTTGCGTAAACCAGTGCATACCCACCTATAATTGCTTTACAGTCTCTTAGTCACTCTGTAGCCAACAGCTGTCATTGTGGCCATTAACAAAATAATCTGCACTGCCAGGTTGCAACCTGCCAATCCTGCACACTATAGTCTATGTGACTTCCAATAAGCCATGGCAGATACAAATTCAACTGCTGTGATCACAAACATATCATCCAGCACAGTCATCCAACAGTATAGGAAATGTATGTAAATGTGTAGATTAATACCAGCAAACATGTGTACATTACTCAACCACAGTATTATGAGCAGTCTATGTGCATCAAAGAACAGTGCCTGCCCAATCATACTGTGAGAACAGTAGTCTTGCATAATACCGAAGAGAATACTGAAAAATGGTGCACACCGTGGGGCTGTGTGGGCGTGCTTCATGCACAGAATGTCACACCTGGGGTGTTGGTTCTGCGGACCCAGGAAATGAGGCTGGCCAGGTGTGTGAGCAAACTGCTGCTTCTCAAAACCCTGGCAGGATGCTATCAGTGGGAGAAACAGTGCAGACCTGCTAGGTCTACTCTTGACACAACAACAAGTCTGTCCCTGGCGGGAAGAACCAAATGTTGTGGGTCACATTGATGTTTCCACCAGTATCGGAGGAGGATCAAGGGAAGGCTCATATGTATGTGGACTAATGAAGAGCCTGCAGATGCTTGGGCAAAGACAGTATACTGGAGGAGTACCGAGACGTGCAGAGAGGGAAATGTGTGGTGGTGCGGTATGTCAGGGCTAGCAACTGGAGAATGGATGGATCTGTGTACGTGGAGCTCGGGGGCTGGGGAAAGGGAACATGGGTATGACATTATGGTAGAAATATGCAAATGAAGCAGAAAAGCAATAGTGTAGTGGGCGGAGCATCTGCCTAACACGCACGCATTCCCGGTTCAAGTCCAACTGCATCACATTCTATTTTCCATGTGAATTCTGTATATCAACATCGTTTTGCTGTATAACCTACTATATAGCATTTATATTTGAACAGGAGTACTGCATTAAATGCACATGTGAAGTGTCAGAAGTGTTTTAAAGTGCCATAATCACTCAGTATCCAACCATCAGTGTTCTGCCTAGCAACAAAACAAACAGCTCCTGCAAGGCTCAACCGGTGTTCTGCCCAGCAACAAAACAAACAGCTCCTACAAGGCCCCTGCACACCATAGACAAAGTGATTTACCAGTAAGCCATGACAGATACAAAGCAATTTGATGTTGTCAGAAACATATCATCCAGTCCAGTCATGCAACAGTACAGAGAATGTATACCAACATCTAGATATATTAATATCTAAACAGATACACAATATCTATATATGTATATATATATATATATATATATATATATATATATATATATATATATATTTATATATGTCTACAACTATATACATATATATCAATATATATGCACAGATATACATGCAAATGCCTACTTCGACACATATATGTGTCTACACCTATATGCCTACATATACACAGCACGTTACATATGTATACTCAGATGTATATCTATGTAGGTATATATGGACATAGTTTTATATATATATGAAACTGTGGTGGTGGTGCTGCAGTAGCATTTACGCCTCATAGCAAGACGTTGTCCCGTTCGATTCTCAGCTAGAGCGTCTTCTGTGTGGAGGCATACGTGAATAGGGTGTGCCTTCATTGAAGGTTGTGCGTCAGGGCTGGTAACCCGGTATGTAAAAATCCACTACCAATCATTAGTGGACCGGAGTTCCACTGTGGCGACCCTAACCGGGAAAAGACAAAAGGCACAAACAAATATATATATATATATATATATATATATATATATATATATATATATATATATATATATATTAGCAAATATGTATATCTATATAGGTATATATGGACATACATCTGTAGATAGCAATGGCAGATTAACAAACACACATATGTCCACATGCACCGTTAATGGGGTTGTGAGGTCCCACACACTATACATCTTGTTTGAATAGGCACCCCCCCCCCCACAGCCAAACACATCCGCCCTGCAGTACACTACCAAGTGTTGCAGATCCCATAACCAGGACCTGACATGACATGGCCACAAGATGTTAACAGTAAGCCATCCCACCTGTATGATGTCAGGCTGGTATTGTTAACATATCATGCATACAGTCTGCCTCCCATAGGAAATGTAATATGCGTAAGCCATTAACATCCCAGGATACAGATGCACAGACACAGATATACAGAAACAGATATACATATATATATATATATATATATATATATATAGAGAGAGAGAGAGAGAGAGAGAGAGATGGATATATATATAGATATACATGTGACTACACATACACACGCAGATATAGTAAGATACATATATAGAAGGTGCACACAATATGGAACAGCCACTGTGCCTACAGTTAACACCTGAACAACTGAACACTGTATGGGCCACCCATACATATGTCAATCATTGCCTGCAACATATACCCATAGAGAGGTCATAGGAAAGCTACCACACACAGGTTTGCAGAAATGAAAAACCTGTAACTGTGTACTATTTCAGGTCTACACCCATATCATATAGCTGTTCAGACACCAACAACCATATAAACAGAGTAGTGCAACTGTGAAACAGTTACACTAATACAGTAGTCTGTATAGGTTCACAACTGTTGTTGTCCAGGCCAAGCCCTTCAAATTGTACAATAGTGAAGACAGACTGGGCCACAGGATACCAATCAACAGTATGTAATGCAGGTGTAATGTTCAGCAGCCTCTGTCTACACTCTGTAAAAACTCAGTAGGTGGTAAAGAAGTTATGTGATCAAATGGGTTGTAACTGTTACATAACAAGGCATAACAGACACCATCACAAGCACACCGACAAACAGAACGGTCTGTATAGCAGGAGACAGTAGGCTTGCATTACCCCAATTCATGTAAGTAATGTAAATATAGGTGAAGTATATGGTACTGTACATCCAGATACCTTAAGGCAGCTCACCCCTGTACCCCACTTTTTGTAACAGCCTAGGTCATGTATGGTGCCCCCTAGACTCAATAATACAGGGCCACATACCACTGGCCTCTGGAGTGAATAAGGGCACACATGTATTGTGTAGGTGACGCCCACACATATATGGCCCCAGCCCCACTGTATGTGTGGAGGATACAACAGCAGTGGACTGATGGCAGCACTGGCAGTGTGATATACTCACAGCCGACTATAGAACAACCCCTGACAGCATGACATATGTGCAAAATTTGGTATGTAGGTGGAGGACAGAGGCTGGAACACAGGCACATATGTGGAAAACTATTGCCATACACTAAGCAAGTTGCTGGTGTTATAGGATAGTCTGCAACATATCCATAGTCAGGGAATTGAGGTTAGAAACAGAAATGGATGTAGCCATGTACTGATAGCACTCAACAGACACACTGCCAGTGTAATATCTGACACAGGACCTGTGTGGTGGACAGACAAAATCTGTTCTACACCATCCTCATATGTGCCACTCACAGACTGACCCTACATATATTGGGCTGCTACACAGTTTGGTCTGATGGCTGTCTGTGGTATGGGACATGTGTGTGCATGGCCCTAGAAACATGCATGCCAATATGGTACCATACAGTGGGGCAGCATGTAACATCAGATACGAGGGGAACTAGAACAATGACATCTACCACAGTCTGTACCCAGGCTACAGTACATATTAACAATACACACACTGTCAACATTCACCATAAGTACACAGACCTCAGTACTGTACAAACATCCACAGAATGTCCAGGTTATGTCATGAAATATAGCCCCTACTTTACATAACATGTGTAGCAGTCGGATATACCACTGGCTTGTTATCAGATATGATGACACTAATTATGGTGTACAGCACATATGCACCACTTCCTGCATGACATATGTACAAAGGTTGACAGAGGTGTGGCTGGGAGCACATACACAGGGCCAATATTGACATGTTGCTGTGATAACCTCATACATTTATTGTTGTAACAGGGTTTGTTGCAACATATGTCCTATGAGGGATATGAAGTCAGTAACTGCCACGACCTTCAACATCTACAGACTGCAATCCTCACACTACCTTCAGCATTCCACAGATAGATGCATCATGGCTAACACATGAAATCAAAGGCCCAACACTGCCCAGTCTGCAGATGACCCTGCAGATGGGGATTCCTCATAAACATGGAACTGACATGGTCAGGTATTGGGACTTGTACGACAGCCATATCCAGACAAACACTGTGAAACCAACATTACTCCTAATTCAGTATAGTAGCATTTACAGTCTGTAGTCAGGTCCGGCACTTCCCCCTCCTGTTTGTTGCCCTCTTTCCACAGTGTATGTTGTTAGAGGTAAATCCCCAATCCATCTGGGATACTGTTTGCCAAACAGATCTAGTTCCTTCTCACAGTGAATGAAAAGGGCCAACACCATCGTGATGTTCCTAGATATCGTATTGTGTTTCCATGCAATTGGCTATGGGAATGCTACCACAGATGTTCCACATGCAATCAGCTAGGGGAGGGCGACAATTCATGCAGAGGCCATCAGCTGATCATGAGCATCACTTAAAATACACATGCTGCTGCCTAAGCAAAGCAGTTGTGGGTCTCCACATCCACCAGAGAGGGATTGGGAGAGGCAGACAGAGGCAAATACATGTCAGGAATTGGTGGGAGAGTAAAACTGAAGCATGTTTGTGTCACACACCTACCAGCACAGGGTATCAAACCCCCGACAACTATGTATTGCTATCACAGTTCGATGCAGTTATTGGATGCAACACCTGTTGTGGAGCACTAAGAACATATATGTGATGGTGAGTGACATCTGCAACAGCGATACGGTAGCTATACGGTAGGTGACGTACACATGCCTGTCCACATGAGCAGGCACCAGCATCAACACAGCCACACTCTCAGAGGGCCACACACACATTTACACGCTTGGCAGGGCCAGGAGTATAATTCATCAGTAGTGGGATTGCCACAATACATCACTGTGCAGGTATCACATTAAACACACAGGTCATATGGAGGTTGTATGGGCAAAGATTATGAGGAGGTGTCAGACATCAGACAGCATGCTTCATTATGCCCATGGGGGTTGTAGTGAGTATGGATGTGGACATACATACAATACAACACACATACAAACACACAGGGTGCCAGTACTGACATACATGGGTGCAAGTCTGCACGGCTGTGTGGTGGTCGACTGTGCCAGCAGGCTATACAAGGATAGGTGATGGGTATACCTTGGCATCAGACCACATGACAATGGTCTGCATTGTGGCTCAGGGCTGTAGTTTCTGCATTTGGCCACACAGGTGGGTATTGTATCCCCCATCCAGTCACCTGGGTGACTAATGTGTGTGGCCAATGCTATGCATTGCTTGCCATGTATGTGTTCCTTAGTCCATGACATGGACGGTGTCTAGGATATGCAAACCTCCCACATGCATGTACAGTGATCCGTGGAACTGTACCTGGGGTGTCTGGCCCATGTTGTGAACACAGATTATCATCAGGTGTGCCAGTCTTGCCCACCTGTGGCAGGGACTGGTAATGGGCAGCAGGTTTACCCTGCACCTACATTGATAGCATGCTAACAGCATTCCCTGGTGTCTGTGGCATCTGACCATACAGGGCATGTTGTCAGGCATGGTATGTCTGTTGTAGGTCACATGTGAAGGCAACACAGATGGTTCAGGTGTTCATTGGGGAACATGGGGTAGGTGTACTGTATGCATGTACGTGCATATTGGACAGATGGACAGGGTGACATGCCCACTGTAATCCACTGATATCACTCCAAAGTTACTATCAGTGGCCAATATGCAGTGTATTACCCACATATTGGCTGTTGCCTAGGCATGTGTGTGTGTGTGTGTGTGTGTGTGTGTGTGTGTGTGTGTGTGTGTGTGTGTGTGTGTGTGTGAGTGAGACATGGATGAAAGTGTGCTCTGGGTAATACTGGGGTTGTTAACTGTGATTGCCTGGCCTTGATGTCACATGTATGAGTATGGATATGCACCTCAGCCTCTTGGCTATTTCACAGCTGTTATCCCTGTATAGTGGACATTGTGATATGTACTAGGGCCACCATATAAGAATTTTGCAAAACCCGCCCCACATTGGGCCCAGGTGTCTCACACACATACATATCCACCTCCATCCAGGATATGAGTTACAAACACACACACACACACACACACACACACACACACACACACACACACACACACACACACACACACACACACACACACACACACACACACACACACACACACACACTCACACACACAGACCTGTCATGTCTGGGAGTAGAACCCTTACCTAGCTAGTTTATTACATTACAGCACTACGCAGTTATAGTACATGCCACGGAAATTACTGGAGTGCTCCTTTCCCAAAGGTGTATTTCACACTGAATGACATCAGCAGGATTGCCAAAGTAGGCCATTTGAAATGTACTGTGAGTGACTAGCTTAAAATGCATTGCTCCCTACACAGACAGTAGGACACACACAAAGCATCCACAACCGACATGTGTGGGTATAGATCCCCTGACAGAGGTCTATATTACACTACAGCATGAAGCTATTATAGGATGCACCATGGGGATTACTGGAGTACACCTTCCCCAAAGGTGCATTTCACAATGGATGACATCAGGAGGATTACCAAAGTAGAGCATTTGAAATGTATGGCGAGTGACTAGCCTATGATGCATTGCTCTGTACACAGACATTGAAACACACACAAAACATCCAGAACTGCCATGGGTGGAGATGGAACCCTACCACAGTTCTAATTCACACTCCAGCAGTACACAGTTACCGGACACGCTACAGAGATTACTGGGCTGCAACCTTCCCAGAGATGTAGTTCTAGGTGCGTGACATCAGCAGCCTTGCCAATGTTGAGTATATGTATTGTAAGGTGTGTGAGTACCCTAAAAGGCATTGCTCTCTACATAATCAGAGAAAGACACATGCACAGTTGCCAAGTCTGGGTTTAGAACACCTACCTATTGACTTTATCACACTACAGCAGTACGCAGTTACAGGATGCGCTATGGAAATTACTAGGCAACAACATTCTCAGAGGTGCATTTCTAGGTGGGTGACATCAGCAGCCTTGCCAAAGTTGAGTATATGAATTGTAAGGAGTGTGAGTACATTTAAAAGCACTGGTCTCTACACAATCAGAGACAGACAGACACACAAACGCACACACAGACTCACACACACACAGTTGCAAAGCCCGGGGTTAAAAAGCCTACCTAACTACTTTATCACACTACAGCAGTATGCAGTTACAGGAAGTGCTCCAGAGATTACTAGGCAACAACCTTCCCAGAGGTGTAGTTCTAGGTGGGTGACATCAGCAGCCTTGCCAAAGTTGAGTATATGAATTGTGAGGAGTGTGAGTACCCTAAGAAGCATTGCTCTCTACACAGTCAGAGACAGACACGCACACAAATCCACAGACACTGTTGCCAAGTCTGGGGTTAGAACTCCTACCTAACTAGTTTATCACACTACAGCAGTACACAGTTTTGGGATGCACCATGAAGATTACTGGGCTACAACTCTCCCAGAGGTGTATTTCACATTGGATTATTTCAGCAGGCATGTCATAGTAGGGCTATGGGGAGGGCAGTGTGTGCATGGTCCATAACCTATTCATGTATGGGTTGACACACCACATGCGGGCACACACGGGGTCATATGTCACATGTACGTATATACAGCTGCTAGATGACTACTTCCTTGTACAGCCATGTTGCACAGCTGGCACATGCATCACATAGTCTGTAATGCTGACAGATACTGGTGGCTAGTATCTGCAGTGAATGACATCTGCACCTCATGTTTTTTTGAGCCATTTGGCTGTGTGCTGGATGGGACAGGCCTGGATGGCTCTTTGTCACAGTGACCCTCTTCCACACATCTATGTATGTCTACCTTTGGCTTGTTATAGTGTGTTGTCCTGACATATATGTCTGTATTCCTATCCACTGTGTGTGCAAGACATGAGTGGTGCATACTGATGACTGTCTGCACTAACATCTGCAACTGCCAGATATGTCTGGTCAACTAGTGTTTGCAGTCATGGCCTTCATGTGTTTCAGTATGTGAGCATGCCCAGTATGACCTTGCCCAGTATGGCCATAAGTATTGAATCTGGATCGTGTCCAGGTAGTTTGTGCTGCAGTGCTGACCTTTGTGTTGTACACCAACAGGTAGCATTCTGTCTCTGCAGGGTATCCCTCGATCATTTGGCTTTGACTGTTACTACATTTCTGCATAGCAGGGGGGGGCACACCTGACTATTTCTACATTTCTACATAGGGTTGGGGGGCACACCTGACAGTTATTACATTACTATGTAGGATGGGGGGGCACACCTGACTATTTATACATTTCTATACAGGAATGGGGCGCACACTTGACTGTTATTACATTACTATGTAGGATGTGGGGGGCACACGTGAAACATGTACACATTTGCTATGACCGTACTGGTATGTCAGGTACTCCATTTCATTCTGCATTGCTAACTATCATGCTGACTAGAGGCATACCAGTGTACTACAGATCGTGGCTTTGGTTGCCCTACATATTATTGTCTGTCTTTCTACCCTTGAGAACTAACATCCCACTGCCTGCCGTACTGTAGTATGTCTGTGTAGGCCTAGGGGGGGTTAACCATAGACATCATTCTGGGGCCATGCCACAGGCTCTGTTTGGGTTTGTCTACACCTGTCCTGCTGGCTGAGACTGTTGTTAGGTATGTGAACTGTCCTGACTGGCATGTGTGGGTCATATGGACACACATGTCACACAGCACATTTCCTGCAGTGGGTTTGTCACCCTGTGTAGTACTGGCCACTATGGTGACTACAGTATGTGTTGCAGATGTCATGCTGCCACTATGGGTGTCTACTGTCTGCTCGCAAAACATTCAGTCACCCAATTCCCTTGCATGCTCACATCCATACCATAGCTACAGGTAACAAGACATTCTACTCCATTTAGCAATTGCTAGGTTGATTGACTTACCTTGAGGATGTGCCAGACTTGTGGATGGTGCTGAAGGGCTACCTATTTCGGATGCACATAGTACACTCCCTATACATGGTTCAGCACAGGTAGTGTCATATTTGGCATCCCTTTTACTGTATGTGTGAGTCAGAGAGAGGTGTTATTCCCTTGGTCCCTATTGTGTCAGTGCATGTGCTATGCGTTGCCTCTTTGCCAAGGCCAGGGCATACTGGCATGCCTCCTTCTGCCTACTGGGGCAGCTCAGGCTGTTCCTCCTCTGGGTTGCTCTGTGCCTGTGCAGGCCTTGGCATTGGTGGGGGGGGGGGGGCTGTGTGGCCCTGCCCCATGCTGTTCCTGCTGAAGCTGTTTCCACAGGATCATATTGTGTAGCATAGCACATACCATAACAATTTGGGTACATGTAGCTGGTGAATACTGCAAGGCTGTATTGGATGTGTCCAGACACCAGAACCATGACCTGAGCATCCAAAACACACACTCTATTATATGTCTGGCCTGTATGTGTGCCTCATTATGGCATTGTTGTTCAGGTGTTTGTGCATTTCGGATGGGTGTCATCAGCCACAGCTCCAGTGGATACCCAGCATCCCCCACTAGGTGATCGGAGGGGATGTCCACATTGGCAAATCTCTGGTACAGCTGCGTCTAATGCCATATGTGGGAATTGTCATAGCTTCCAGGGCAGCCAGCACACACATTCATTATAATGCCCTGGGCATCAAAAACAACCTGGCAGTTGATGGAGGGGATACCCCTGTGGTTGATGTAGGCCCTACCCTGCTCACCGGGTGGTGCTTTGATGTGTATGTGCGTGCAGTCTATAACACCAACTACCTCAGGGTATTCTGCTATTTGATGGAAGAGATGCATATTGCTGGTCAACACCTCATGGGTGTTGAGGAAACATACATGCTCACTCGCATGTGCTGACATGGCATCCAGGAACTGGTGGAATACTCTGGATGATGATGCCTGTGAGATCCCCATGATATCCCCAGTAGTGCTTTGGGATGTACCTGTCACTAGTATACCTAGGCCTACACATACCTTGGTGTGCACTGGGATGGGTTTTACTCGGACAGTTTGGTGTGTCAAGTGTGGCCGGCACAGCTCAACAATTTGCTGTAGGAGGTCTCTGTCCACCCTATAGTGCTCCACTATCTCCAGCTCATGTAGCCCCTGGGAGGTTACCCTGGGTATGTACTCTCTTCTCCATCTCCTCACTGTGGGTTGTTCGGCAGCATTCACATCCTCACCACTTTCAGCCTCTTGCACATTTTGTTCTATGTTGCCTGCTGCAGCCCTTCTTATTTTGTAGGTTTGTTTGTTAAAATTTCCCTGCTTGTATATACCAGTGGTGTAGTGTGTGGGAAAAATCAGAGGGAAAGGTGCTTGCTTGGTTTATAGTGGTGTTTTGGGCTGGGCTGGTCTGCTGCCTGTGTAATTTGCTGATTCTGATACATTTCACCTGCCAGCTAAGCTAGTTCTCCTTGAATACCTTCCTACTGCTGTTTTCCCTTCCCATTGCCTTGCTGTTTAACCTGTGTGCACGCCGAGCAAACAGAGTGCTCATATGTCAACACTGCTGCTATTTCTTGGTTTAACTTCTTTTTTCTTCCTGTAAAACCCAGTGTGTGGTGCACACATCAGTTTAGGCTTTGTAAAGAGTGCTAGGCAGGTTTAGACACCCCCCCTAGCTTAGCTGTGCTAAGCTAGGAGCTAACCCGAGCCACAGGGCTCCAATCCACTTACAGTATGGCTGACACACCCACCCATGATGTCACCTACCTCCTAGTCTGGCACTCAGCTATTCATACTCTTACACTGTTGAGACCTGCCTCACATGCGCAGGAAAACTGAGATTCACTATCCTTCCCCTCATCTGCATAGGATTGCCTGCTAATGCGTAGTTACATGTCTCACACTGAGCCTCCACCCTTAGAAACCACTATTCACTGGCCAGGTTGACTTCTGCCTGCTATTGACTTGCATGGCAGACCACTGATTTTAGTTAGAATGCTTATTTTAGGTTTATTTTATTATTTTCCCCTCAATCCCGTTTGCGCACCGCTGCCCTATGCTTAAACAGCCGAGATCGGCTTAACATAAAATAAAGGTTGATTTTTGTTTTTTTTTGGTATTGTTTGCAATGCCAATAGCCTTATACTTAGCCATTGGCATGCTTCCTCAATGATATACAGCCGTTATTTGGAGCTGTCATAGCTCAGTTTTGGATTTTGCAGTACCATACTCTGTTACTAACCAAGTACATTTCTACATATTACGCTAGGCCTGCATGCCCTGATTCCTGCTTCCTGGATGGCAGATTTGCCTGATTTGCATGTTTTTCACCTGCAAATGGGGTAATTTCCATATGGGGGCTGGGAAAGTGCAGTACTAGAGCACTCGTGCACATCAAACGAGCATGTACATGGATCGCTCAGCCGCCATATTGGCCAATTTTCCTCTTACACTAATCATGCACGCCATGCAAGCTTTTGAGAATCTGTGGGTATATCTTAGTAACATAATTAGAAGTAGGCACTTTGCAATTCCTGGGTTTCATGCTTCTAAAAGTACAAAAGGGGCAGAAGAGGTAAACTATAACTTCCCTACAAAATGATGCCCGGATGAAAAAAAAAAGTTTACAAGTTTTAATAAACCAGCACGAAGACTAGAGGAGTAAAACAAACTTGAGCTCTAAAGCATAGGTACACACACAGCTACTCTTACACAGGGGCAGCTCGTGCTACTGGACTGCAGCTCCCCCCCAGCTGTAAAAAGGAAAGAAAAAATAAATAAAAACACAAATACGAGTCACAGAACTTTGCACATGCATAGTCGGGCATTCTCGATATCCGGACTACTGCTGAACTAGTCAGGAACATGCACACAGGAATCCGGATTGTTGCTGAGACAGTCCGGATTAGGAAGCCAGCATTCAACAGCAGAGATCCCAAACATCTATACAGTTACAACTGCATAGATTGGAAGAGGATCAGACTGCAAGGTCTGCAGGCTGGATAGGAGCTTGCTCTTGCAGGAAGGGGGAAGGACTTTGCTCTCACAGGCTTCTAGTGCTGATGGATGGCAGGAACATCTTGAATGAAGCAGGAATGTTTATTTTGCAACAAAGGGTCTCCTACTCAGGTAGGGTGTGTGTGCGTGTTTGTGTGTGTGTGTGTGTGTGTGTGTGTGTGTGTGTGTGTGTGTGTGTGTGAAATGCCCCAATTAGATATACCTGGTGGCTAAAGAGAACCAAACCCTGTACCTTGGGAGCAGGTAGCAAGAGCATGAATTCCCTACCCACCACCACTTGTAAAATTTTTGCCTCATATTTTTGTTCTGTTCAGTTTTTCATAACATATGTGGTTTTCTGGATTTTGAATTCACTAAATAATGACAGGCATTTGAATTTCAGACATCATATTATTCAGAAAGTACATGGTAACACAACACCTTTTCTTATAGCAATTTTCTGTTTATAAGAACAGTATTTGAAATTTGTCCCTATTTTGGGGGTTGTATTACCCCATTATTGGCTTAGTCCAGGTTTTTTGTGCTAAAAGGTTGAGAGCTAAGTTGAGAATTGAATTAAATTCATTGAATATGTTTGGGGGCTGTATTCACCCATTACTGGCTTTGTCTGGGTGTTTTTTGCTAAGAGTTTGAGAGCTATGGTGAGAACTAAATTCATTAAATGATAGCCATTTGAGTTTCAGTCTATCTGTCTTTCAAGAAACAGCTGATCTGACATAGTGTGATGTTGCTCTGACTGTAGTGCACAGGGTCCTGAATCCAAGACTTGTCAGTAAAATGCATGGTGGTAACACAGCATTTTATTCTAGCAGCTTTCAAAAATTATACAAGCAATGCTTAAGATGTGTCCTAGTTTTGGGGGTTTTGTCCCTCCCCCCAATACAGTTTGGCTTTTTCCAGATTTCTTGTGCTTCAAAGTTGAGAGATACAGTTGAGTGTTGAGTGGATTTTACAAGGAGCTGAGAGCTTGAAGAGAAGTTTAATGCTGAGTCTGCTTGCATTGTTAATAGCACAACAGGTAGTATACTTCCTTTTGATGCAGAAGGCTGTGAGTTCTACTCCCACAGTATATAGATGCTTTATTGATACTGTACTGTGCTTTACTTTTAAATGAGGTGGATGCTGCAGTCCTGAGAATGTCCTCTTTGGTGGAGATACCTAGTAACGATGAACCTGTTATCAGTTTGCCATCCATACCCTATTGCAATATTACTAGCTTATCATTTTTAATGTAATACAGGCAATTTATTCCTCAAGGGCAAAAGGCACTTTATTTGTAGATGAAACAATGAAATATAAAGTTGTTTGCTAGCAGCAACCTCTTCATTAGTTACAGATCTCTTTCATGTGGAATTATTTAGATGACTTTTACTTCTGCAGAGATTGTGCATATTTAATGATACTGCTTGACTGTAGAAGTTTGAGTAGACTTTTATGATGGAAATGTTCTGAATTGGGCAGTTTTGTCATTATTGGTGCATGCATTTTGTTTCATTGTTTACTGGATAAAATGTTCAAAACAAAAATTTAAAATGCCCTCTAACAACTGTACTGTATTATACAAAGAATATAATTTAATACAATCAGGAAGGTGTATCAAAGAAAACACATGTTTCCCGTGCAAGGGGCCTATGATTTGAAAACAGCCCAAAGTTAATCTTTATCTGCCAATGACCAGATGTATTTTCTTTGAATGTGGGTTTCAATGAATGTGAGTTTCAAGGGCAGAGAAGTTTTAATGCTAAGTATATTTTCATGTGAGACTGCATTGCTTTGTTTAGCAGATGTCTATTAGTGTTTGTGCTATAAAATGTAAAATAAAACTTTTAAATGAAATCCAAATCACCATAGATGTAAAGGAGTATGCACATTACAGTGTATATGGTAAATGAGACGAAATAGCCAAGTAATGGGACATTGGAATAGCTGCAGGGTGGAGGACCCATTAGGCCATGATTTTGTGAGGGGGGATGTGTGGAAAACTCTGACAGCCCCAGTTGAACTATGCATCTTAACTGTCCAGATTTTTGAAGAATGAATACATTTTTGCTTCTTATTTTGGTTTGTTCCTCATAAAATTTGTGGTTTTCTGGCAAATCATTAAGGAATGAAGTCACTAAATAATGACAGACATTACGTTTCAGACTTCATACTCTTCAGAAAAATGCATGCTAAAAGCAAGACCTGTTATTCTGCAAACTGTCTAAGTTTATACAAGAGCAATTTGTAGCACTGTTTGTATGTTCCCCCAATATATTTGGCCTTGTCCAGATTTCCTGCATTAAGAGGTTGAGAGGTACGTGCAAATGAATCACTTTATAGAATTAGGTATATCCAAACCTCTCAACTGTCCCCAATTTTGGCTCAAAATGTTGCTCTCCCCCTAATAATCCCTCCACAAAATGGCAAATTTGGAAGAAAATGTGGAGGGTTTACAATTAATAAATAATTGTAATGATCAGGCTTATAGATTATTTTTCATTTCAGAAATGCATGTATAGTCTCTTATTTTGTCAGCTGCTCAAGTTAACAGTACTCATTTAAAAAAGTGTCCCTTCTTTGATAGGTTCCCAGCTGTATTGTGTGGCTATTTTATATTTTTGCATCACATTTTTGGTCCATTTTTCTCAAAATTGTGTTTTTCTGGCAAATTATTGCCAAATCATTAAAGATTGATGTTAGAAAATAATGACAAACATTTGAGTTTCAGATTTTATACCCTTCAGAAAATTCATACTAATGCAAGACCTACTATTTTATTATCTTTCTAAGTTTATAAGAGCAATATTTAAAAATTGTCCTTATTTTTGGGCCTTTGTCCCACTTCTGTTTATGACTTTGCCCAGATTTCTTGCTCTAAGGCTGAGAGGTATGACAAATGGGTCAAAGCCATCACCGTCAGCCACAGACATTTCAAATTGTGACATACTTGTCGCACCCCACTCCCCAACATAGTGACTCTGGATGTGTCCAAGCAAGACAAGGAGCAGTTATGCAGTGTAAGTGTGTAGAGTATCCCCCCCCCCCATCCAAGGTAGACACAAGTACTACAGTGGCTTTTTCATCTGTCCTTGATTTTGCAGAATGTTCTGGTTTTCTGTCATATCTGTTGATTTATGCTTCTTATTCAGAAAATGCATGTTGTTGCAGTGCCTATTGTTCTGTGTTTAAGTAGCAATGCTTTAACGACCGTCAGGTAAGCTTGTCTGAGACTGTAAGATGAAATTAACTTTTAATAAGCATACTTTTAAAGAATTACCAACATTGAAAGCCTTTTTGTTGTTGCCATGCAGAGAATATTTACATAACTAGATAGTGTATAAGCCTTAGATATTGAAATGCATATGACAGTATTTGTAATAAGGACAGGATTGCAGTATTTTCAGAAGCTCATTACATTTGTTGGAGACTTGCAGTCAACTTTGTAGGCTTTACCTGTAAACTAAACAGAATGTCAGTCTATCATGTGTGGTCCATAACCCGTGCAGTAATCCTTTAAGCAATTATCTTAAGCTTTTCTCTTGTTTGCTGTTCATTTTTTATTTTGATCATGTTTTCCCCAAGAAACATGTAGATAGTTGTTATCAGGCAGCAGGTCTTTTTTGGATAAGAAACATTTTTGCAAGTGAGGTATCACAGAGATTGTTATTTTCAGCATGTTACTTGGTACTTTTATAAAGCTGAATATAAATTATAATTAAAACTGCAGTGCAAGGAGAAGTGGTTTGAGTTGAGTGCTGCTTATTTTCTTATACTTGATTTTGACTGGCATTCCAGTAATGTATTTAAAAAGTAATTTATTTTTTCATGCCTTATAGCAATACACACACATACTTACTCTCTCACGAAGCAACACACACACACATATAATGTCTCTTTCATACAGCAACTAACGGTTAGTTTAAATTCCACACACTCCTACTCTCTCATACAACACAGAGACACGCACCTTTTCTCTCATACACACACCTACTCTCTCAAACAGTAAAACACGCACTTTATCTCTCATACAAACACAACTTAATTTAAATTCCATACATATACATACGTACATACACATACACATTCCCTCACATACAGAAGCCTGGTTTAAATAAGACAGACACATATACACTTACCTTTTTTTTAAAATGAATGGCCACATGCGCACACGTAGACTTAACCCCTCTCTTAACTGAACTACTAGTTTAACTTCTGCATGACTGCAGAACGTCTTTACATCTACGTTGGTGTGCATGTATGAGATGCACACATGTTCCTCCTTAAAGGAGAAGACTCGTCATTTAATTGTTGAAGCCTCCTAGCCAACCTGAAGGCTGCAGCTACAAAAGTGGAAGGGTGCTCGCCCCTCTCCCTCTCCCTCCCCCTATGGTTCCGCTGTCCGCATAATGAGAAAAGTAAATTAAAATGAATAAATACCTGCAAATTGCGCCCTTTACATGGCCAGCCTGTACAGCACTCTAGGCGGTTGCCTTGTTCGCTTATGCCTAAGGCCGTGGTTAAGGTACATGTTTACCAGAGTGTATCCACCTTATGAAGCACCATATAGACAGAAGGCCTCAGTGGCCCATCAAATAGGCCCCATACAGTTTAGTCAAGGAAGGAGACACAGAGAGATACTACAGGAGATGTTGGATCTGGGATTCATCCAGGATTCCAATAGTTTGCTTCTGTTTTAAGATGTCGTATAACAAAATATAAGCATATTGTTACACTTTTAATACACAGTAATAGCATACATTCAGAGTACTGAAACTGAAATAGACTTAAGTTCGAGAAAATGGCAACTGAAGGGAGACATGGAATGATAGATGGCAGGGGAGGGGGCAGCTGAGGGGCCCCAAAATTGCTAAATCTGGCCCTGATGAAAGTTATGGAAATAGGATTTAAAAGGACAGGCACTGTTGTCTAGGAAGTTTTTTACAATTCTGTAAGAAAGATGTTCAAAATATGTTTTATAAGAAATAGATTCAAAGCAATTGCTGGGTTTTCAATAAGTTTATGATAAGGAGGTTGTCTGTTAGCTTAGTTGAGTTAATTTAGTGAGTTACATAACTCATATTAAAAAAGGGGGGACCCTGAACTGACAGTAAAGTCCTACATATTGGAAAACAACATGCTGCATTGTTTTTCTATCATGATTGGGACAGGAATCATAGTGTCAGGTACACTATCACAGGTCAGAACATAATAGTTTAGGATTTGCATTCAGCATGTACATTATCTGAAACTAATATCCGTCTGGGAGTAAGAAAGCGGAGACGCCAGTTACCATGTCATGTCTCATATAACAAGGTGAACCTCCTGCACAGCACATCTTAATTTAACACAAACACACTGCATTACTCAAGTAATTCTGGAGTGTCTCTGACAATAGGAGGAAGGATGTCCCAAAGTGGTAGTCCAGGTGTCAAGACCTGCTCATCAAGGTTGAGCAGTATTCATGGCCTCCAAAGGGTAGCAGCAACTTTGGAGTGAACAATGTAGTTTTGAGTGGTTAGTGCTCTTGCTACTGCAACTCGTAATTCAGTTACCCTCAACCTGCACCTGAATACTGTGTGACTCTGAGCAGCCAGTTATCCATAGAAGAGCTCCCAAATTACTATCTCTAAGCTGATTATACCCATTTAAAGCATTTCACACTATATCATCATACCACACTCCTTTTTTTATAGGAATCGAATAGGAAATGTTAGCTACCTGCTTCCAAGACCAAGTACATTACCTTTTAATTACTAAGATAGTAATATGACACAGAGCTCAGTCACTCAATGTGAAAGCAATTATGTTAAATGTAATCAGTACCTGTCACCTGCTGCAGTTCTAGAATCACTAGCATGCTAACACTGTGTTGATGCAGAACACCACTGATGATGAATAAAAAAGCAATGCTTTTATCGCAGTGTTTGACTGTGAACATCCCCTTTGTTTGTCAACTAAGATGCATAGGTTTCCTTTCAGACTATGCATTAAGGCATAACAGTATCTAGGACTAATCAGAACTCATTAAAAATCTGACCTGCATCTTCGTATTACCATTTTGAAAATAAGGAGTGTATAATGTTTACATTTAGTAACCTGCAATTATGTCCTTCTACTTTGATTCTTCTGTCATTATTACTTTCTTTCCCACATTCTCTCTGCCTATGCCGTTTCGGTAAGCTGTCATCAAACCCACATTGCAGTCTCTTTCAAAGTAACATAAGCTACATAAGCTTAGCAAAGATAAGCAGCTTGGACAAATGGAAAACTCCAGCACTTACAATAAGTCTTGGCTTTGATCTCTGAAGGAAGAGACAGAAAAATAACAAAAAAAAAGTGAATTACAGCCCACTAACAAAACCTTGTTTTGATGTACTTGTTGACTGTGAAATCCTTCCCTTGGCATTCCTTGACCTTTGAGGGAGAACTGATGAAACTGAACAGGAGATTGTTTGGAAGAACACTACACAGGGGGGTGAGGTGGTGAAAAGATACAAAATTTAGGAGTTGTAAATTTATTCAGTGCACTCTGAAAAGGACTCGTCCCTATTCTTTTATTTCAGTTTCAGCCATGGTCTCTTGCCTACCCTCACAATTGGAGATGAATTGCTTTCAGTCTATAGCACTTCTTTGTATTGAAAGGAAAGTTCCGGACAAGTCCGATAAGAAAAGGAACAGAAGGGCTTCTGCTTATGTGCTAATTCTAATAAACATTTCCAGAGTCTTTTTTTTTGGAGGGGGGGTTGCAAATTTACAGATTCCATCATGTAACAAGCTACCAGCATTTGTTAGTATTCACTATATCCATTCTTTGTTTCTCTTTCACTTGAAGTAAAGACCACCCCCAGCATTTAGATGCCTGTATCCTCTCTTGCATGGTGTACTGCATTTGTATAGAGTTTGATAAAACAGTAAGCTAGAGACCTGCAGATGTTTCTTTTAATGGAGGAAGATATTTAAACATTTTCTCACAGCATTTATCTTACAGTGGTTTGTTGCTACTCAGTGGCATTTCACACCTGTTGTACTATGATATTCTGCTAATGCAACACAGACGTCCTGTATACGTGTCATTTCTTTCCTACAGTTTATGTATGTTTACTTGGCTCATATATTGTTAGCTAATTATACCACTGTATTTTTGCAACAATATGCCCAACAGTCATCTTATGAGATTTTAAAGATCATATGCAGAAACTCATTTTAACCCCCACCCATGAATGACAATCCTGGCAAGATCCCAGAGTTTATAGTGGATGTCTGCATGAAAATATAAAATAATAATTTTTAGCATTAACAATTATCACTTTCTGAGAGCTTGTGGGATGCAGATTCTGTTGTGCACGTGTAGAGGGCATTATGTTGGTGCAAGAAAGCTGGTGAATGGGAAAAATTACAAAACACACTGTGAGATAACTAACATTTAGTGACTATGTATTTACTAAAATATTACTTTTTTAAGTGTACCTGTGCTGTTACATTTTCACTTTTTCATGAATTTCCATTCAGCGAGACACCAAGCACTTCAGCAGAGGAGCCAAAAAAGTCAGCAGTAAAAAATGACATACCCACTTCCTTTCTTTGTTTTTAAGTTTGCACATCTTTTCATGTGTAAACAGATATGCCTGCTTACACATTTGCAGAACTTCATAAATTTACAAACTATAGCTTTCTCTTGGCTCCTGAATTATTTGCATCTCAGAAAGCAATCCATGTTATCAAAGCTGATTCTGCTCTCATGATCATATCTTTAAAGTCACACCCTGAACAGGGAAACAAAAGAAAGAGCTAAGATACTGTACATTACTGCACCATTTTAAGACATATTATAACATATAATCAATATTTGATGTGAAAATATAACCAGATCAGCTTCATACTCACTTGTGAACTGTGCAAAAAGGAAGAAATGAAATGCAGGTGCTGGATTTCATGTTATGCCTTTCACGTGAACTTTAACTGTTCTCTTAAAACAGACTTTCACATTTAACTAAAAAAAAAAAAAAAAAAAACTACAGTGCAGACATTTTGACTGAATGACTAAATCTGAAATTATGCAGTGTGCTAATGATGAGTGCCAGAGTTCTGGTCCCAAATCAGGAAAAAGATAAACCTGTTAAGTGCATTCGGAGCAACAGACCCAATTTTAACATTGCTTTAGGGTGCTTTATAAACATTTGTTAAAGGCATCTAGTTACTGTTAATATCAGATCTCTCTTAAGTAACTGACAGTGCTGAAAGCTGGCAAGCAAACAATGGCAGAAGATAAAACAGCATGACAACTTGTTAAAACTTCACTCTACCACACTTAGAAATCATGGCAAACTGAAGTTTCTAACATGTTTTAAACTATTAGTTCCACAGAGGATTAATTTGTTCTTGCCTGCCTGCCACCTGTTTCACACCTCTTAAGCAATTTATTAGCTTTGAAAGCTGGTGAAATGCATTTGACTCCTACTTTTTTCTGGAACTGGTAGCACATAGAACTGGTAAAGCTCCATTACCTAAAAAAATGATGTTTGGGTCTTAGATAAACATCTATTATGTGTTCGTAATTTACTTCTCAAATGAATGTCTTGGCATCCATAGCTTCCATAACCTGGTTATGACTGGAGATCTGAAAATAAATCTCTGTATGTCATTTATCCTTCAACAAGGCAACAGGAATGATAATATGATGGTCACTTCATTGAAACTTGAAGTCCAACTGAAAATATGTTACATTCAGACACCAAGGTAGACTGCATATGCTTAGTTTTGTATAATTTAAACATAGATTACTGATAATATTAGCATGTCTTTAACTTTAAAATTTCTGACATCTTGGTGACATAGGGATTAGGATAAATGGAAAGTAACCTAAGAAATGGGAAAGTAGCCAGCAAAGAGGAATTAATGGTGTTTGGAAGCTTTCAGCTGACCATATAATAACTGCAGATAAGTTGGGATAACCATAAAACTTCATGGTTTTGTGACACTGAAGCTGACCAAAACTCGGCAGGACAGTTGTTGTTGTCTGTGTGAGACAGTGTAGGCAAATACAAGATAAGAAACTAATAAGGCAATTAAGGCTCTAGTCAGGGGATTGAACTCAGGATCCCCACATTCTGTATGGTTTTCACTGCCACTGCACCAGCATGCAGTCTCTGAACAGTTAGGTATCGGCCTTCCCCGAACAGCAGCCTTTCAACTACAGAATCTCCATGAAGGTGATTTTAAACACTGGTGCTTTTTTGTTTCAATTAAAAAAAAAAATATACCAGTACCACTGACAGCTGCACAGAATGCGAGAGGTCCAGGGTTCAATCCTCAGACAAGGTTCAGAGTTTTCTTTTCTTGCTGAGTTGTTAACACAATACTAGGTTTACAGTTTATACTGCAAGGCAAAAAATATTCTTTCTATAAATGAACAGAGGTAACTTGTTACAAATGACAATCAATGCATTTGCAGTATTACAGCAAACCCCAAAATAAAGGGAAAAGTCAATGACAAATAAAGACACCATCAGCAGTTATACAAGAAAAATAATTTTTGGTGGGAGCTTACCCTCACATTTGCAGTTATACTAACTCTGTTACTGTGCAGACTTTGGTGGTAAGGAAGAACTACATTACCACCACAGTTTTGCAATCTCAGTGTTTACATGATCCAATCTTCGCTGTAAATGGGAGCTCATTACATCTGGTCAGCTAATCCTGTGTTAGAGATATCCATATTGATCAAACCTGTGTACCTTGATTCACCTGACTATAGAAATTCCACCTGACATTAATGTAGCAGATTTTGTTAGGGCTATGAAATGCTTATCATTTGTTAAAGTTTTTTTTTTTCTAAATATAGGTCCTTTTACTGCAGTCATAGGTAAACAAGATGAAGGAGCAAAACCACGTTAATAAACTGTTTGTTTTTTGAAGAAGATGATGATTCTTCTATTATTTAATTTTCAAGACCATTCAAATGGCATTCACATCATGACTATTCTTGATCTGGAAAATGTTTCCAAAGGCTTTCTATTCACATTTTCCTGAAAACATACAGTAAACATGCCCCTTTTAAGTAACACAAGATTCCAGTAACTACTGTTCCTGGCAGTAATCATACTTACACAAGATATGTAACACAAGAAACTGAAATTAGTACAAAAAATCTTAAATTAACTGGCAACATTGACTTTGTGCATAATATATTTTAAGTAAACAAGTGAAATAAAAAAATACTTCAAAACTGCTGGTAATGAAGACGAAGAATAAAGGAAACATGAATCCTTTGATCTTGCAAAATTGGCCTGCATGTAATAATTTTCCGTGGTGCATCCCAGGACTTGTAGTGGTCATCTGATTGGCAGAAGCCTGAACTGTGAGATCACAGATGCTTATAATATGTATTCAAGCAGTTTGGACAGTCATACCAAAAGTAACATTTAGCAACATTCTTTCACCTATAGTTGACATGTACACGGACACGCCCTTCAAAGTACTTTTCAC
This sequence comes from Protopterus annectens, assembly GCF_019279795.1. Lineage (NCBI taxonomy): Eukaryota > Metazoa > Chordata > Ceratodontiformes > Protopteridae > Protopterus > Protopterus annectens. The sequence goes on along the minus strand of NC_056737.1, from coordinate 355,853,402 downwards.
TGTATCTTCTAATCAGTCAAAATGTGTGTCACCTTGCAACAAAGTACCTTTGAGCTCTCAAAAGCTGTTTAAAATCTGACAGTATTGTTGGTTGCATATGGCATGGAAATTGACAGCAAATTTGGAATTACAAATCTGAAATAATCATCAGGTAATATAATCAATACAGACCCCTTAAATGGCACTGATCTTTTGACATGGCCCATGTACTCAACCATCTCCTTCTGGTGTAGCTGTGCACCTAAATATTTTTGATGAGAAACTACCATTATACTGCAGTTAATAAATTGTGTGTGTGTGTGTATGTGGGGGGGGGGGGGGGTGTTGATATTTTGATCCTGCCCTAATCTAGAAATCTAATTCCAGATCAAACTATTTCTGTTAGGGATAAGCTGAGAAAAAGTTAATTAAAAGTAATCCATCAATACTGAGGGTCCGAGCCTTTGTGTCGTTGTAAGATGATGTCATCTACACTGCTTGCAGAAAATGTAAGAGCACGACATCAGCATACAGAAGAATTATAGACTTAGCAGTGACTCACATTGGATTGAGGATAAGTCCTGCATTAATCACAAATGAATGGGATTTATTGTTATTATACAATTAGTTAAGACACACATTTCTTAACTTTTTAAATTACGTCATTGTATTTCCTTTTACTTATTCATCCTTTGCTGACCAGGTCAACCCTGTGAGGCTAATGGCCTCTTTTTAGTGGAGACTCAAGGTGGCATTTAAACTTCTGTGGGAAATCTGGCCAGGCATTGGGAGAACATTCCCTACTCATTTTGATAGGTACCATGGAATCTTTTTCATCCACCTGAGCTACCACCAACTCAAACAATTGAGATTTCAGTTAAATGTCTTATTTGAAGGATGACACACTATGGAGTACAGCATCCTTCCCTGTCTATGCTACACTGCATTATCAGCAATCCAATTACTTGGAGTGGGAATAGAACACAGTGTTCTGGTTTTACAGCACCAAAGGCATATGTGGTACCTGCTTAGCCATTAACACTACAATGGTTGGCTTTTAATCTCCCTTCACTACTGTACTGTGCATGTATGTGGCACATACGTGAAGATGTTTGCGCAATAACGCCAATTAACTCTCAGAAAAAAGTATTGATATGAAAGAAATATTTTATTTTTTAATGCTGGCATGGTACCCCTTACTTACCCTCAAATCAAAATGTAACTGTGAACAAAGATATCCTGTGTGGGCTATTATAGCAATAACCCATGCCTGGGCGTGGTTATTGCTGGATTTATCAAAGGGTGGTGTGGTTTGATCATGAGGGCGAAGCCCGAGTGGCCAAACAAAGCCAACTGTGGGTAAATCCAGCATTACCCACACCCAGGCATGGGTTATTGCTATTATACAGTGACATTATTTAAGAAAAAAATAATTACTTTTCTTAAATAATAGCATTGTATAATGCCTCCTTGCTGCCCTTCCACAGCTGTCTGATATTCTGCAGCAGTTCTGATGTACTGCGCATGCGTATGCCTACGCAGTACATCAGAGCTGTGGGCAAAAGCAATGGAGAAAGCAAGATCTCCGTTGCTTTTTACAAACTGTTTCGCTATGTTAAAGGAGTTTAACATAGCGAGGCAGCTTTAAAAAAAGCAATGAAGAATCTCCGTTGCTTTTTTTAAAGCTGTCACGCTATGTTAAACGAGTTTAACATAGCAAGACAGTGTGAAGCAATGGAGATCTTGCTTTCTCCATTGCTGTAAAAAAAGAGTTATAGTAATGGAAAAAGTCCAGATGACTGGACCTTCTTCCATTACTATAACTCTGATTTACAATGTGCACGCTGACCAATCAGTGTGCACGTTTTTGAATATTAATGGAGGGTCGTTGTATAATAGGGTTTTCCTATTCTAAAAGTAATATATAACCATGTAATTCATGATGATTTCATCACACTCTCCAAGCCCACCACAAAATGCTAATGTAACATCCTTAGCATCTTTTCTTTCACCATTTTTAAAGTAAATGGATCACATTAAGTGCATCTCCTTCTGTATGAGACCCTAAATCTTTCACAAATTATGTATCTGGAATGCACCACAGTTACTGTTGTTTATGGAGCTGATGGACTATTAATGGGTAATGCTCAGTTTACATACTTTTGCTGAATGTTATGTCCAATCAGAGTGCACTGTTTTGAATAGAAATGAGGTTTAATTGTCCAGTTCTCAATATGCTACCAGCATTTATTAGAGAAAAAAATAAGAGAGAAATGAGTACAGAAACTCAGGAACTGTCACTCTATCTGCTCAAAAGCTTATATTAACCTTTCATTTAGCAACCTGACCTCTTCAATATGTGCTTCATGACCACAGCCTAACAGAGTGTTCCGAAAGGCTCATAAGTGTATCCAGGAACAGTTCATAGTTTACAAGATCATGATTTTAATAAATCAAGAAGGATTAATATTTCTTTCTCTCCACGTGACCTGTACCTCTGAGGCCATAATTATCAAATATGACAACAGCTGTTTTCAGTGCATGACCAGGTCAAAAGCAGGAGCATATTTGTGAAAAGAATAGGGTATAGTGACAGCTTCAGTTCATTACACAAAGATTACTCTTTCCATGACTTTGATAAAATGACAAAGAACACACCATGTTCTTATTCATTCAGCAGCTGAGAAAGTAAATGAATTAACTGATGTCTGTATACTGACCACAATGAATGCTTTGTTCTTAGAAAATATTTACTTTTCCTTATAATGATCCAAAATAACCCTGTGCAACACATACAAAAACAGTTATTTAACTAATTTAAAAAGTTTAATTTGATGCAAAACAAAGTACTAGAAAAGACATTAGCAATGATCCATAACTAGGTAAAACATTAAGAAAATAGTTGAGTAATTAGTAATACATCATATTACAGAATAGACACATAGTAACATTATTTCTGTACTTTACAGTGGTTAAGAAAGAAGGAAACACAATACATAGTGATAGTCTCCTAAGCATTGTGAAGAGAATTATGATAGGCTCATTCAACAGTCACAATTGTGGAAAATCCAGAAGAAAATTATACAAATTCAATAGTCAAAAGAGAAAAAAAAAACTCTTTAAATGAAGAGTCATTGTAGATTATTTCATTACAAAAATATCATTATCTTTGAAAACTCATACAAAGTTACCTCATAGCAGGAAACTGGACAAATAATAAGGCTGCCTGGTAGCATGAAGGGATTATGTCCAACAATGATGCAGGGGATCCGAGTATGATCAGTGTCTGGGACACTTGAAATTGATACAGACTAGAACTGAGGCACAAAACGCAGGGCTGGGGATGGTTAGACAGAAAGATGTGACCACCCTAGGGGCTCAGGTTATTTTACAAACTCAGGCTAGTCCCCCCATGCTTGACCAGCCTAACAATAATATTAGTACATAGGGGAGGGGATTAGGGCTTGAAATAAATCCCTAGCATATGTGACAGCATATATGATGCTGTCATTTGTATCCCTTCTTGTTCCACTTCCTTTCTCAACCATTCATTGGCTTAATAGTTCAGACATGTAGGATTTGTACAAGGAATAAGCTGTATATCTTACTCTCCATTAACTGTATGTGAAGCCAGAGGAGTCCCTATCTTGGGGACAGTTCCAAGGAAGGCTATAGCAGCTCTGGGGCAGTCAAAGCAGCTAATGACCAATTATGGGGCACGGGGGAAAATTACAAACTAGACAAACAATAAGGGGAATGTCTATGCAAGAGACAATAGACTGATGAGACTAGGATTTATAAAAAATGTTAACAAGGATACTAAATGCAAAATATGATGTCCTAAATATCATTATGAACCTATCTTGGGAGTTAAAGTTGGCTCAGGTAATACAGTGAATGTTACGCATGGATGAGAAAAGAATATCTGGTTATAATAAGACATTATCATCTTAGAAATCTGGGTAGTAAGAACTGCCCCTAGAAATAGTGAAGTAGTAAGCATTTTAGGTGGTCTCTTAATAAAAAAAAAGTTTGGTTATAAGGGGAAAACAAATGCCATTTTACAGTTTTAGCTATGATGTATGAAGTGCTCTTATGCACGTTAATGAGTAGGAGTCTATGTGCTGTTATATGATGCCTTATCTGGAACGGTATATTTGTTCAGGGTGTACCTGAAGGATGGTGCTAGATTTGTTAATTAGTTTGCATATCTTAAATTTTGTGATGAATAATCTTGTGTTGCTTTCTAAGTAGAGTGATCATTCCAAACTCAATGCACTAGTAATGCTATTAATGACACCAACTATTCATTAAGACTGGATCTAGTGCTAAACCCTATTCAAATCATGTTTAGGAGAATGCCCCATGAGTTAGAGCAAAAGAAGTAAAAGTCAGAAGTTAAGAAGTGCTAGAGAATATTAACAGTTCTACAGAATACACTGTAGAGAGGGTTGGTATGGAAGGACAGCGAACTGAATCAAAGAAAAGGGACTGAAGAAGGGAAGTGACATTGGGACACGTGCCCAAGAGCACAGAGAGACAAAGATGCAGCTAATGATGTATAATGCCAATAGTATAGTAATGTGATAAATGTGATGATGAATAATACTAATAGTATAGCAATGTGGTAGAGCTGATAATATATAATACAAATGGTATATCAATGCGATAGAGCTAGTAATGAATACTACCAATGGTATATCACTGTAACAGAGCTGATAATATATAATATAATACAAATGGTATATCAATGTGACAGAGCTAGTATTGAATACTATCAATGGTATATCAATGTAACTGAGCTGATAATATATAATTCAAGTGGTGTATCAATGTGATAGATCTAATAATGAATACTATCAGTGATATATCAATGTGACAGAGCTGATAATATATAATACAAATGGTGTATCAATGTGACAGAGTTGATAATATGTAATACAAATGGTATTCAATGTGACAGAGCTGATAATATATAATACAAATGGTATATCAATGTGATAGATCTGATAATGAATGATACCAGTAGTATGTCTCAGTTCAATTTCTCCAAGTCTTTTGAGTTTCTAAATACCACGGCAAGAATGGACCGCATTCCTAAGTCAAAGTATTTTTAAAGTTCAACAAAATTAGTATTATTTCAGTCTTTGACGTTAGCAAAAAGTGTTCCTTGCTGCACCCACAATGAGCCCAGAATTGACACCTTCTGCAGTTCATATGAAGTTACATTTGTCAGTAGCATATCTAAATAAGACTGTATTTTTTATGAGATCCATTGCTCTACAACAGCTGGAACTGGCTGAGTATCTTTTTTACAAATTGCCATAATTTCTGCCTGCAAATCCTGGGAGTTTATAAATTTGTCTCTCTCTCTCTGTACAAAAGACAGTGTAATCACTGGGTGTAGCTATTTCAGTGATCAGTGCTACCTTTATCTTCTTTTCATGGACTACTATATTTGGTTTTCTCGCATCTATTTTGTGAACTTTTGGTAATGGCTAGTCCCATAGGATATAAACTTCATCATTCTCTATAATGCTCTGAGGCTCATCTTTCCAATGCTTTTCAGCTACTTCAGTATTGTAATGTATGCAAGAGTTCTGTCACATTTTTCTGCTTTCAGCATACAGACCCTCTGCCATTAGTGTATCATACCTAGCAATAGGATGTGTGACTGTTTCAAGTTCTATTTTACAGAACCTGCATTCGTCTATTTCTTCCACATTCTCAGTGGACTTTGTAAACCAATGTGTATGTAATCCACTATCTTGGGCCGCCAATATTAACCTTTCATCTTTTGGTTTCAGTTTACCTCTCTTTAACTATTCCTGCATCAGATCCTGATTGATGTGATGTTCCAATAGTTTTCTGTAGTTGCAATTATATTTATGCCTTTTCCACATGCCTTGCCTTCTCATCTGATCTTTCTCCTTATACTCTTTCTTTTATTTTTGGCAAATGCAGTTACTTCCTGATTTTTATCTACTTCTGGTTTGGTTTCCATTCCTGCTTGACAGTGATATGCTTCTGTTAAGCTAAGCGGAGAAATCTTAGAATTGTTCTCTTCAGATTTCAAATCTTTCATTATACTTGGATCTAATGAGTCAGCAGATATGTATACAGTCCTCTGACTGGAGATCTATACATGTAAACAGTTTTGAGAAGGCCCATACCTCTTCAGAATGAGGAATATATAATTGTGGCATACACTGATTTTTATATATCATTTGATAAACGTGAAACATTTTTCTTATTTCTCTGTCCAAATGATCCAATACCTTTTGGGACCAATCAATCACCCCAAAACTGTACGTTAGAACAGGAACAGCAAACTTGTTTATAATTTGAACTTTGTTCCTAGATGTCAGGGCTGTTTTCAGTACTAATTTTAGTCTTCTAAAATATTCTTTAATGAGTTTTGTTCACATTTGTTCAGATTTTATTATCAATCCTTCATCAATTCCCAAATATTTATACACTTCTTACTCTTCAAGTTCCATTAAATCACATTTCTTTCCCAGATTAATATTTTCTTTGTGCTGCAGCTTTCCTGCTTTAACTCTTACTTTTGCACAATTATCAAGCCCAAATGACATTCTTATATCATCTGAGAATGTTTGGACCGTTTCCTCTTGTGCTTTCAGCTCCTCATATGATGAACAATACCGTTTAAATCACCTACTAAAAGACTTTGTTGTTTTCTGGGAGACAAATTGTAGCCATGACCTAATATATTTAGTAAACAGTGTAATAGGTTAAGGCCAAGACAAAAGAGCAACCGTGACACAGAGTGACCCTGGAATATCCCCTTCTGAATTTTTATCCCGGGGATAATAATTTATCTTTTATCATGGCTTATGCAAAGTGGTTTGTCACTGTTTCAGTGTAACTTTAATGCAATTGATCAATGTAGGGTGTGTGATGATTGGGGAGAGCATTTTGATCTTCAATATCCAACTTACCAGCACTCTGCCTTATGCTCACATGTAAGTTTTAGCACTGTGATTTCTTGTAGGAATAGTTAAAGCTAGTAAAGATTAATTAGGCATTTTTCTTTGAAATTAGACCTATCCTACTGTATTATTTTAAGTTTCTGTGTGATCTCTAAACTCTTAGATATCTCTGTGGTGTAGTAGTTTTGTCTTGTGTTTTAATTATTTATTATTAAATATTTTTAAAACCTTCTACCGGTGGCTGCTTTGTGTAGAGATAAGCTCTAGAGTACATTGCATATTTATAGAGGTTATTGTAATAGGCCACTCTAAAGTAAGCCTTGACTGTTAGTCATACTACCATTGGATAATAATATTGCACAGTAATAACTGGACACCATTTTAAGTTTTTTTTACTAGCTGATATTATCAACTGGGTGGTGGCAGTAATTACTACCATATAGTCTGGGTAAAGGGGCACAGTTGGAGAATCTGTGTCAGCCTTTCCCAGAAGTGTCTGTGAAGTTGTATAAATACTTATCTCAAAGTGTGTGTGTGTGTTGTGTCAGCTACTTGGCAGAGACACGAAATACTGGTGTGACAGAGAGGGTACTGTAGGTTTTAGCTTGCCCAGTTAGGCTGAGACCTGGACACTATAGCTGTGCCAGTGGGGAGTCTTATTGGAGACCTGGTGAGTAGGGGAGCAACCAGCCCCAGACTGACTGTGATCTCTGTGTGCACTTAAGGGAAATTGTACTTTACTGTGTGTATTAGTTATCCTTTTCTCTTCTATGAGACAACCTCCCTGGTGATAGTGGTGATGATTGAGGCTCCTTGATTGCTGGGCCAGGGCACGGTCGTCACAGGGTGTATCTTATACATCTCTAAGGACTCCTTTATCCATGATTGTGGGATGTTGTCAAATGCTTTTTTGTAATCTAGCCATGCCATACTTAGCTTCTTCTCCTTTTTGCAAATCTCCAATAACACTTAAAAAAATGGTCCTTTGTTTCATACGACTCCCTTCTGTTACCCTTTTGTTTTACTGCCATGAGTGACTTTTCTTATAAATGACTATAAACTCTGTTGATATAAATTCAAGTATATAGATTATACATCTTTAAAAGGCATGTTACTGGTCTGTAGGTTTTTGGATAGCTTGTAGGTTCACTCTTAAGGAGGAATATCATTTTTTCCTGTTGTTAACCTGGTTGTTGTCCATTCAGGATAAACATATAAGTAGTGCTTACCTGGGACTAAATCTTCATGAAAAGATGCTAATACTTCATATTTGCTGTATATCAATGTGATAGATTTAATAAGATATGTGACATCCCTCCTCTGAGACAGTGATCAAGGAGCCTCAATCCCTGCCACTGACACTGGTGGTAAACATTCACTTTGAGAGAAAAATAGGCACGCACAATATTTACAGATGCAGCTCTTTGCACCCAGTACAATTTCCCTTAAGACCACACAGAGAATGCACTCTCCAGTCCTGGGGCTGGACTTCTTCTCCAGGCCGCAAACAGAACTCCACATTAACCTCCTCAGAGTTGAGTCCAAAGCCGGATGTTCTAAGCCAAGTTTTGCACAACCCTATGTGTGAAATCAGTGCTCTGTGTCCCTTTTCCAAGTAGATGACACACACGATCTTTGAGATTTGATTTTCAGACACAAACACACACACACACACACACACACACACACACACACACACACACACACACACACACACACACACACACACACACACACACACACACACACAACTGGGAAAGGCTGGCACAGATTTACCTGCTATGCCACCTCCACCCAAACTATAAGGTAGATACTGCCACCAGAACACCACAAAGCCAGCTACTCTAAGGCTCTTACCAGTGTACCCAATTGCACTTCACAAAATTAATACTTATACAAATGGTAGTGTTTCTAAGCAGTAATGCTTTCAAGAACGTGAAACCACAGTGGCACTAAATAAATGCAAGTGCTCTCTAAGGTTAAAATATTTTCTAAAAGACCAGCCAAAATGAAAGTTTAGATACATTTAATAAAAAATAAATAAATACAACAATACTGAATACCTACTTGCAATAAAAAACAGAGTTTCAATTCACAGAAAACATAAACAGCAACACAGATGGAAAGATTCAGACAGATACAGAAAAACAATATTTAACTAATCTCACTATATTTTCATAACTGACTGAAAACACACTGTTCCATACTTACTTGCTAGATCAAGACAAGATGAAATGGATAGGTATCTTTGTTGTCAGTTCCAATAACAGAGTGCTGAGTGCCTGTATCACATCTCTCACTAGTATTCAAAAACAATTTCAGTGCTGGCTACAGAATGACATAACATCTGGTCACCGGAATATGTGGTTCCCACACTACCTCCTAACTAGCAACTGAGCCAGGATTTGGCACAGGTGTATCACAATACACATACAGAACTTTTCTAAAGTTTAATACAGCAGCTGTAAGCTATAAAACAATTCCAGCACTTCTTCTCTTCCTACAGAAATATTTTTTTCATAGACGTGTCTCTGGCTGCATTCAAACCTGTAAGATAGAATCTTTATGGCCTAAGCCAAGTCATTTAATTCAGGTTATTTTTCTTAAGATTAGCTGGGCTGAGCTTAACCCCTTACCTTCCAGTATCCTCTGTTAAAATGTATACATTTCAGCAGTTACAACAATAGAGCCTGACATACATGTATATTTCTTTTCTGTCAAGCAGGACTCACTATTGATGCATTTTTAACACAAGCAGCTTTACAAATCAATTTGATATTCAAATGACATACAATTCTTTACAAAAATCCAGATAGCTTGCATATGTTACACATGCACTGCCCTTCTCTCTCTGGAATAGCTGACACTAACTTCCTTCATCACAAGGTATAATCCCAACAATACAACAATGTGATAGATCTGGTCAAGTATACTATCAATGGTATATCAATGTGATAGAGATGATCATCTATAATACAAAGGTTTTATCAATGTGTTGGCATCTGATAATGTGTAATACAGTGGGTACTCTAACCTGATGATATATGATAAATGAAAATGCCACAACTATATTAATATGATGATATATGGTAATGTATAGAAGAAAGGGTATATCAATATGATGATATCAGATCAAGTTTAATACCAAAAGTATATTAATGGTAATATCAGATAATGTACAATGTCACAAGTATATTTATATGAGAATATCTGCTAAAAGTAAAATGTCACAGGTATATTAATATAATGATATCTGATAATGCATAATGCCATGGTATTATTAATGTCATATCTGATATGTAATGCCATGGGTATATAATTTCAGTGATATCTGATTATGTATAATGCCATGGGTATATCATAGGATCATAGGAGGTTACTAGGCTAAAGGTCCTAGAGTATTTTTAAAGCCTAGCCATTCATGCCCCAGTTTTCCCAATTATCAATGTCACAAGCTAGAAATGCATTAGAATATGACTGTGCCTTATGGCATCTACAACTGTCCCTGTACATAATGGCCACAGATGACAAGCCAGGGGTGAATTTGTGATTTCTTATCCATTTGCCCAAATTGCATTTGAATAGGCTTAGGGAAGACCTCTATTTCACATGAATGGGGACTCTATTCCAGAGAATGAGTCATTTCTGAGAAATGTACCTGTCCCTCCAACATGTTTTGTTTATGTCATAGGTGAGGTTTAGTTCCTTAGATCAGGTAATTTTAGAGCTGTGTGCCTTGCAAAAATATAGCAGATCCATCAGGACTGGACCACAAATGCCTTGTAGGTTAGACAAAGATTGGCCCTCAGTAGTTTGTAGCAAAAGAACCTCTGTGGCCTCTCCATCTGTTGCAAATGCCTGGTCAGGTACATGTTGAAGGGTGCACTGTATTTGATTATTGGACTAATGAGGGCTGAGTATAGTGTGACTGTGATCTCCTTAGATCTGGATGCCATGCCTTTACTTATAGGTTGCGCCACTTAGAATGATTTTCTTACTACAGTAGACACATGGTGATCAAAGTTCAAGTTATTGTCAACTTGAGTTCTCAAGTAACTTAACACTCATTTAAGAATAGACCCAGTGGTATCAATGTTATAATTTGCAGGGGTGGTTGTCTTCCCAAAGCGCATGCTTATCTATTTTTGCAAAAAGGTTAGACCATGGCTTTGGCACCAGTTGTTTATTTGTGTCAGACCCTCCTGGAGGATATCTACATCTTTGGAGGATTCAATGATTGCACCGAGGTTGCAGACATTAGCAAAGCTGTTCAGCCAAAGGACCTCTACATTTTCCTTGACTTCAAAGAAGTATGTTTCAAAGCAGAGAGGACCCAGTACTGAGTCTTGTGGGATACCACTAGTAACAGCCTCTTGGTGGAGGTGGATTGCCCCACACTAACTTCTTGTGTCCTGTCTGTGAGCCATGTGGCTGTCCATTGGGTGACATGAGGATTTATGCCTAAATGTGTGAGTTTGTATATAATACCTGAGTGAGGTATTGCGTCAGATACCTTTTCCAAGTCAAGGTAGACAGTATGTACTGTTTTGCCCTTTTTCATGTCTCTAATGACATTTTTGAAGAGTCCACCAAGTTTAGTAGGCATGACCTACTCTTGACAAAACCGAACTGGGATGCATTCTTTGTTTGAACGTATCCTATGTCTTCATTTATCAGGTCCAAAATAATTCTATTCATGGCCTTGAATATAACATTAGTCAAACTTATGGGTCTGAAGTTCCCCGAGTCTGTTGATGGTCTGTCTTTGTGTAGAGGAATGACTGCTGCAGTCCTTCATTCCCTAGATAAGAAGACTGTCTGGAGGCCAAAGAATAGATGCCATTTTTTGGAACCTGCAGAAATAACTGCAGAATCAAAAAAACCCATTTAAAACAAATTTTAATGAATGTTGAGCTCTTTTGTTCCTATCACCAGGGACTTCATCAGAATGAATAACATAACAGTCTACATCTTCCATTTAATTTAAATATTTTTTTGATATGTATGCAGCCTTGTGACTTGATTGATACTTAACAGTTAAATTTATTTTAGATTTTAGTGCTCATTTTAACAAGTTTATTTTACAAATTCATTATTTAATGAATTCAAAACTACACCATTCATTCATTTTTTTATGTCTAAGGTTTATTGTATGTACTTCAGTCTACACAAATATGTGTAGAATGAACTACATCTTTAAAGTTTTAACTTTACTTGTGTTTAATATTGTAACTAATTTGAGAATGTGATTGGATCTAACTCTAACAGAGGGGTATATAAATGGAAAATGTAAACTGTTATATTATTCATTTTGATGAAGTCCCTAGCGATAGGGATGAAAGCAGTCAACATTCATTAAAATTTGTTTTTAATCTGTTTTTTTTTATTCTGCAGTTATTTCCACAGGTTCCAAAAAATAGAGTCTATTCTTTGGTTACTAGTTTTAGTTAGATGCTACATCATACTTTTAGTTGTTTTCTTTATCCTGTCTGGAGGCTGTGGTTGAATAACGATTCTAGTGGGCTTGATCTGTCATGTCATGTTTCAAGTTATTTAGGATGTGTCCTGGGATATTATCAGGACTCAATCATGCAGTGTTTTTAGCTCTAGACAGTACAATGAAAACTTGTTCTTTAGTGATAGTTTGAGAAATGGTAGAGGGTATTTCCTGGGAGTAGGGAACTGGGGTGATGGGGTGAAATTGGAACTAAACTTATCAGCCAGGAAATTTGCTATATCCCCCGGTTCAGTATAGCAAGTTCAACTTACTATTAGTTCAGCATACTGTAGGGTGTTCCTTTTACCACCTGATAATGTATAACGTCACGGTTATATTAATGTAATTATATCTGATAATGTATAATACCATGGATATTTTAATGTGAAGATATCTAATCATATATAATACCATAGGTATATTAATGTGAAGTTATCTGGGTATATTAATGTGATTATATTTGGTAATGAACAATTGCCTTACTGTTAATGAACAAAATGAGAAATAGGAATGTCTGCACATGTTTAGCTACTGTAATGTTGGGCAATAAAAGGATTTAATACTGGAAAGCTATAAATAGCTCTTTCATTTTTTAGGTTTATGCAAACAGACCAGAGTGACATTTTTTTATCATGGGTATATATTAGCACTTTATAAAATGTGCCTTATGTAAAATAGATCATGATTATTGCACACATGGACTATAATAATATTTCGCTAGTTAGTTAATATTTGATAAATATGAAGTTCTGACTGGGTAAACCTCATTTGCAGCAGAAACCCAAGAGGAAAGCTCTACAAAAGATATGAATGCATTTGATACTTGCAACATGATGCCACAGGTAATAGCTCTGTAGCAATCTAATCATTCTGAAAATCTTTCAAAGAACCCATCAGAACACTCCAACATTTCCACTCACTTCACAAAAATAGCTAAACCTGACAATCTATGAACCAACAATTTTCCTTAAACTAGATGTAACATAACTCCCATGAGCTTTAAATTGTATTGCCTCTCCTTCTTCATTAACCTTCCAGATCCTCCAGTATGCTACTCTCCTTCCTCCCCTGCTCATCAGCACCCTTCTCTCAGCTTTACTGTAGCATTCCATCTACACTGTCCTAAGGCCTATGTCCCCCCGTCTCGAGATGTGCCTGGCAACTAATTACGTCCAACATACCTTTGCTGTAATAAAATTGACTGAAACCACCTGTAATAGTCCAATCTTAGCTGATTCTCTCCAGACCCCCAATACTACCTTCTCCTTAGCCCTATGTCTCTAGCAATATACTCTAACCAGTTGTCCGCTCTGTTTTCTTTAACCCATCCTACCTTTCTTCTGCCACCAATTCTGTTGCTTCATTACTGTGCCTCTCTTGTAGAATCCTACCTCTCTTCACCCATCCTTACTCTTTGCAGTTAGTTATATGCAGATCAGTCGTGTGCTACTTGTACTGCAATAATTATTTGCATGCTTTGCATAAACAGTTGTTTCAGATGTATACGAATCATGCTTAAATGTTCATTATATCAAAACGTTCAGCTGCTACTGTTTTCCTTTTTTGATAAACGCTGTTAAATAGTAACATGTACAATACTTACATGAAATGAAGATGATCAGTAACAAATAACAGTAAATAGCAACAAGTTATTTCAATTAATTAGAATTCAAAAATAATTTTATATTTTAGCTTACAGTATGATTATTAATTAAGGTATCAAGACTATCCAATCAGCTATGCAGCTTCTTTTTTTAAACAAATCAGCAGCTAACTCTAAGAACTCCTTAAAAAGAGGAACAGCATTTGATTACTACTTGCTAGTAATTACTTTTCTGGCACCATCTAGAAAGGTCCAGAACATCAGATATTTTCTTTTACTTATTACATGTGGAACTAGTACATTTATTAGAATTTTTTTTCTTAATTTACAATTTTCAGACCATAACTCCTTAAAAATGTTTAATCTGTACCCAAAAGGTGACAACTTTTTCACAGTCTGAAAAACACAAGTCCAGGCTACCTTAACTGTGTTATTGCACCTCTAAGAGGCTGAGATTTCAGACTTTGTCAACTTATACAATTTATAGGGAGTAACAAAGTTCTATGTAGATATGCCCACAAGAAAAAAATTCCAGTGCAAGCTTGTTGTTGTTAAATCACTTGATTTCAATGACCAACTCTTCTCCTCTTCACTAATCAAATGCTTCAGATCATTAGTTTCAAGGAAGTTCCAATCATTTTTCTCAAAGTAGTATTGGAGATAATCATCCTATAAACTTTAGATTAACTCCCTTTTTTGAGATATCACCATAATAATGGAGATTATATACTCATATCTTTGGTACAATCTTCCATTACTAATGACTTAAGATCATCAAGAAACTGCTCATTTTTTCTCTTATTGTGAATAATAAAAACAATCTATATGAAGTATAAAGACTGAAATTATTTATTTTTTTTATGTATTTATTTTACATTTGTTTACCAGGATAGTCCAACTGGACATGTGTCCTTTTCCAGTGGAGGCCCGGGGAGATAAACTCTAAGTCATAAAATAATAGTAGTAACAGTACAACATGTTAACAATTTAAAGCATTTCACAATAACAAAGAAAAATAAATAAAACAGTGTTAGACATTGTTACTAATGATATAACATCAAGTAGAACTTGTAATAATAATAATAATAATAATAATAATAATAACAAAGACAATAAATCAGTGTTAGACATTACAACTATAGATATAATGCCTAGTAGAGCATATAGTTATATACGAAATATAATCAATATGCAGAAATATTTCCATTTAAATTACAGGTGATATATACACATAACTGTCAGTGAGGTGCAAAGAGCATTTAGCTTTTAGCTTCAAGAACTGGTCATAAATCCTTTAAGCAAGGTTTAGAAGGTGTGTTAGTAGACAAGAGTGGTATGTGGAAGTGGGCTATCCTGGGTGGGGGTGGGGGGGCAACAGGGGCAGAGCCAGGAGTTTGCAAGATATGTTTTTAGGTGTATTTTGAATTGTTTAGATGAGGGAAGGGCCACTATTGAATTTGGTAGGACATTCCGGAGCTTTGATGTGTAGTTGGAGAAAAGGGATTCTCCCGCTGAGTTCTTTGCTTTAGTAACTTGTCGTAGAAGTTTATTGTTGGAGCGGAGGAATCTTGATGCTGAGTACATCTGAATGAAGTCTTTGAGGACTGGTGTTTTATTTGGGTGGTGGAGAATTCTATGGGCTAAGGTTAGACGATTAAAGTGTAGGAGTTGTGGGAGTTCGAGCCAGTTGAGCTGTTTAAGATATAAGCAGTGATGTGACTTGTAAGATGTGTTGGTGGCAAATTTAGAGATTTTATTGTAACAGACTTCCAGTTTAGCCAGGTCAGTGTTACGCAGGTTGGATAGGACTAGGGATGCATAGAGGAGTGTAGATAGCAGGTGGGTTCTGGCAATGGTTACTTTTGTTGTGTTAGAAATTGCTTGTTCCTATATAGGAGGCCAAGTTTTTTATGTACTTTTTTGACGGTTTGATCTATATGGAGATCAAATTTTAGGTTGTTGTCAGTTATGGCCCCTAGGAGTTTGGTATGATCAGTAGGGGTGATCAAGGTTTTGTTTTTGGAGTAAATGTGGAAGGTTTGGGATGGGAGGGTAGTCTTAGTGAAGCAGAAGAGGAGGAGATTTGTTTTAGTGGGATTTAGTATAAGTTGGGAGTTGGTTAGCCAGTCTTCTACAGACAAGAGGGAGTCTTGGGTTATGGTTTGAGGGATGTTCAGGGAGGAGGCAGAGGAGGTCAGGGTCGAGTCATCTGCATATTGAATTACGGTGGTATGTGGAGTGGCAGAATGAAGCTGGTTGGTAAATAGGGACAATAGACGGGGTCCAAGGATAGAGCCTTAGGGAGCTCCTAAGGTGACTGGGAGTAGGTGGGACAGGGATTCATAAAACCAGGTTTGAATGATGTGTGCTCTATCACCAGCGTGTTATAGATGACAAGTTTACAAAGATGTCTATTTGTTACTTTGCACTTACACCATTCTCTGCCTCCCCTTCTTCATCTCCCTCTTATTTCTTATCTTGTGGTGCTTTGTCTCCATTGACAATTTTCATGCTTCAATGTATAAATGATTTATGAATTTCTACTTAGGTAGTTTAGTGAATGTGTATTTAGGATGTATGCTTTAAGTGTTAAGTTTTTAAAGATATAGGTGGCATTTTATTTAATGCTAAATATATGTGCATGTTTTTAAGAATTAATAGATGAGTATGCCATGTGACCTTTTAGGTGTGATATTTAAACTAATTTGTCTTGCTTCACTTTTGTCTGAAGAAGCTGAGTGGGATAAAACTTGATGAAAGCGCTAATCTTTTATACTTGAAAATCCAGTGTCTGCCTTTTTTGTTTGTTTTTTACTAGTTTGTTTTTGGCTTTGTTTGTTTTTTTGGGAGAGGGATTGTTGCCATTGGACTGCTTTTTGCCGATCAGATAAGTAGCTTTGGACCCATGTGATAGGGGTATGGCTGAGATTAAGGGAGAAAAGGATGCTAATGAGCTATTTGCAGAAATTCTCAAAAAAAATTAAAATTGAAATTATAATACTGAAGTTACACAGTACTTTATTTAAAGGGATTAGATCTACATTGTCCAACCAGATGTGCCACATTATTAGGCAATATTTTTCAGAGTTTTCATATCTTTAATATTATGACTGCCAATAAAAAAGAAAACCTATACAATCTATACAACAGGCACAGGTGCACAAACCATACTCAACCAAAATCAAAATTATCCTGACTTTTTCAGAATATTTGTAGACTCATGAATAAGATACCAATAAATATAGACTGATTCATCTCACATGACCAGTAATTAGCAATTACACATAATTAAAATATAATTTACTTTTAATTTTTTTAAACATTTTAATTATTTGTAATTGTTAGTTATTGGTCATGTGTCATGAATCATTCTATATTTATTGGCATGTTTTCACACTGTTAGCGTATGTTTGGATGATAAGCATCAGACTAGAAGAACTATTTAGTTTTGTTGTTTTTTTTTTGTGTGTTTGTTTTTTTATAAACATTTTCTTTTATTCTCAATATTCAATAAACTCAATTGCCCCAGGGCTTTACTAAAAAGAGTCTTAATACCAGTGCGCTTACCTGATATAAAAATAAAATAAATAACAGAAAATGGGTAAAAGAGAAGACAGCAAACAGCAGTACAATTAACATTGAAAACCTGGAAACATTTAAGGTACTAAACTGACCTTGTCATGGTTCATGCAATGTAGATTTAGCACTTTCACCCCTCTTTGCACTGCTGTGCACCTCAAAGGTAGTTTATATTATAGCAATAACCGACGCCTGGGTGTGGGTAATGCTAAATTTACCCACGGTTGGCGTGGTTTGGTCCCGAGGCGCCCAGGGACCAAACAAAGCCAACCGTGGTAAATTTAGCATTACCCACACCCAGAAGTGGGTTATTGCTATTATACCATGACATTATTTAAGAAAAGAAACTATTACTTTTCTTAAATAATGGCATAGTATAATGCCTGTTTACTGCCCTTCCGCAGATGTCTGGCATCCGCGGCAGTTCTGATGTACTGTGCGCCTCGCAGTACATCAGAGTTGAGCAAAAGCAACGGAGAAAGCAAGATCTCCGTTGCTTTTTTTTTAGTGTTTCACTATGTTAAATGAGTTTAACATAGCGAGACAGTTTTAAAATAAGCAACGGAGATGTCCGTTGCTTATTTTAAAGCTGTCTCGCTATGTTAAACCCATTTAACATAGCGAGACAGTGTTTTAAAAAATCGAGTTATACTAATGGATAAAAGTCCGGCGACGGACCTTTTTCCATTAGTATAACTCGATTTACAACGGGCACGCTGGCCAATCAGCGTGCACGTTTTGGGGTGGTCATGGTATAATAAGCAACCCCCTACATATTTCAGTGTTATAAAGGTCAGGCTCTGCTAACAAACTTTATTTAACAGTTTTCATATCACAAATTCCTGTTTTGATGAGATGAATTGTGATGAGCTCTATGAATTCCAAAAAAAAAAGATACATAGAATGACTTGAAAAATATTATAATACATAATTGAAAGCCTGTATGTCATGTGCTAATAATACTGAAGATTACACAGAAATGAAAATATGGATTTTCTAAAATGTTGTTTGAACAATATTTACTAGATGGAGATGGATGAATATTCCAGTTCCAAAACTAAAAGCAAATACATACAATTTTTATGAAGTTATAGTTGCTACTATTTTGAGTGAATTATAATTCGTTAGTTAGTAAAGACAGGATAATTGAAATAAGAAGTGCAGAATATTTTATAAAAATTATATAGGATTTAGAAATTTCAGCCTGTGAAAGGGCACAAGAGAAAGACAATGATTTAAAACAAATGCATCTGAATAAAACATAACTAGCAGCACTTATGTTGGTATAAAGCCTAATCATTGTAATGTCACTGTAAAATGGAATCTAATATCACATAATAAACTGACTAATTATATTATAACTTTACTATTAGGAAGTAGTACATTTTTACTAACTTTGACAGATGACTAGCAAAGGCCAATTTGAAGAGGTGGTAAAAGTTTCATTCCTGAAATAAGAGTTCATTGATACAGTTCATAGGTAGTCACTAGACATGCAGTCTAGAAGACCATTGAAGAGCCCAGCCTAAATTTTCAACTGATAATAGTGCTGTCTGACAAAGTGACTTGCTCAAGGTCATACACTGGGCAAATGAAGGCAGAGGAAACCAAACTCTGTGACACTGGAAATAGCTCATTAACAGTTCAGCTTTAATCCCCAGTACAAACTGCCATTGTAATTGCACTTTAGAAAAATAAAGAAGAACTTTCTGGAATTCTAGCTATGTAAACCAGCTAGAGTATTATCCAGATCTAAAAGCAAGAAAAGCCTTGCCTGAGACTTTATGGAAAGGTGTACATTGTTTAATGAAATAGAATAGATTGGGGAGATAAAATTGCAAAGAAAGTAAGGTTAAAAAATAACATGTAAGTTAGGGAGATTTTGTAAAACTGCAAAGAAAGTAGGATTAAAAGAATAATGTATTTATTGATACTTGGATGCGTGATTCCTTTGGGTAATATTGCTTTTTTAGTGCTTGTTCATACCACTATGTATATTTTGCCAGGATTTATAAATTTAACATTCTGTGACTTAGTTTCATTCATTTATTCTTCAATACCTAGTTTATCCAACTGAAGACCCTGAGTTAAATGTACCCTGTCCCAAAAATGAATGGGTACAAAGTAAGGAAAAAAAGTAATCCTAGATACGATACCAGTCCATCTCAGGTGTGTGTGCACAAATATGCTGTACAATGGGGTACAATACAAATTTGAATAAACATTGCACAGTGTCTCTGTTTCTTTACATAACCTACTGGTTTATTCCATGTAGTCTTTAAGCCAGCGTTTTTCACCCATTGCAGAGCTTGGAAATATGACTTTATATTTACTGTGGTGTACTTGTGAAAGGCTATTCTCTTTTTTTCTTAATAAACAAATATGAATTAAACAAAAAGTATAATGCTTACCTAAAGTTGACATTAATGTTTCCTAAAATGATTCCTTTTCAAAACTGTGGCAATAGTTAGCATGACACACCCCTAGAAGTTACAAAGTCACAGTTCAGACTGCTTTTGGTCTTTCTTAACTTTCAAAATTATCTTAAAACAAATGTATTAATCATCAGTATCTGTATAATATCTGTCATTATAAGAGTTTGATGGTAAAATTACACACAATACTGAAAATGGACTATTGTTAAAGTGAAAGCTGAACTACAATCTCTGTACTGAAACAAAGTATAGTATCTTCAAGGTTATTTATTTGTGATTATGGGACCAGAACATATGCTGTCTTGTTGAAAACACATTACTGATGGTTATAAGTGTTACAAAATGAAGTGCTCCATTTATTCTTTCTCACCAAATGCAAAGGCATCATTGTGCTGTGTAAAACTAAACCATTCATTCATTCGTTGCCTCTGAATGAAGAATGGTGCATATAT
The DNA here is from genome assembly GCF_019279795.1 of Protopterus annectens. Lineage (NCBI taxonomy): Eukaryota > Metazoa > Chordata > Ceratodontiformes > Protopteridae > Protopterus > Protopterus annectens. The sequence goes on along the minus strand of NC_056737.1, from coordinate 355,832,904 downwards.
TAACTGTCATGCACAAATATGTCAGACAAAAGGCTACTGTTAACGTTATGGATTTTTTCTCTTATCAGCCCTTTAAGCAATGACTAAGGTCACTGTACGTCTTCAAAGATGAGATTCTGAGACAGAATTCTTTAGCAGTTGAAGTCTGTTAGCTATTTTGAAATCGATATGGAATTACTAACTGCCTCCCATGTGACATAGAGTCTCGTTTTGACAATACTCATTTACTGGAGACCTTGAAATTCCATTCCACATGTACTATAGCCCTTGTAAAATATAATAATGTTTCTTATTTTATGCATTGCAATACATTGATTGTTTACTGTTTTTCCACATCATATTTTTAAACATTTAGGAAAAATCGATGAATTCCATGACAGCTTTTTAGTCTGAAATAAAAATGTCAATTTGCAGACAGATTTGCATTTAACCTGAGTAGGGCAATTATATTAAATTGAGTCACTTTTAAGAAAAATGTATCAAAAGTAAAATCTACCTGTACAAAAATCACTGACAACAAGGATTTTTTGATTTGTAAACAGGGAAATACTGAGTATTGATAAACAAATTCAAGTGGACATTCAAAGATCTGAGTTTGTGTGTGTGTGTGTGTGTGTGTGTGTGTGTGTGTGTGTGTGTGTCTATATTTTGGGGGTATTAATAATCTAGTATTCTTGTTGCTGCTGTGTAAAACACACACACACACACACACACACACACACACACACACACACACACAACTAGTAACAAAGTTTCTAATTAGTATAGGATGCTAAATAGTAAAGCAGTAGAAAACAATGCTAATGGATAGCAAGCAGATTGCACAGATTCATTTTTTTGAATGGGATAAGTAACCAGCTGGGTGCTGCATAAAACAGCCATGGAATCAGTCCTTTTCAACGTTTATGTCTGTGGCACGGCGCACTGGTAGTAGTTCAGCTAATTAAGGCTACGGCTGCTAGCAAGCTTCCTTACACAGTTTTGGTTTTCATTCTGTATGTTTCCATTTGCCTGCAGTGTGAAATTAAGTCACTTAAGTAGGTAATGCTCCCACATAGCAAGTACTAATAAATGCGTCAGTACATCAACATGCTCTACACTGAAATACAAATGACACTGAAATTGATGCAATAAAATGAAACCTGTAGCTACTGTAGATGGGCATTAGAATCTCATTAGACATTATATAGAAGCAAACAAATGATTGCCATGCAGAAAGAGCAAAACGTACCAAAAGTTTTTGAAGACGTTTACACCTCCTGCACCCTTCATGTACATGCCCTTGTGCGTATATGTTTACTTCTCAGCTGCATGGCCTCCATGTCATCTGATACACCATGAACTGAGCAGTTTATTTCACTAAAAAGGTATATTTAGAGTTTCAGCACAGAAGCTCTTTTTATACCTGTATCAGTAATCAAACATTGCAATAAGTTGTTGTTGACAATCTTATGTATTTATGTATATGTACATTTGTAGAGAGAGAAAACTACAATAAAGGTACACAGTAAGGTATGATGAACTGTAAGTATCAATAAATGTAATAAGTTATGTATTCAGACAGATTACACTACATCTCCTTACAGACACCAAATTGGCTGACTACTGCAAGTCCAGAAAGCAGCACATTGTGAAGTCATCTGGATACAAAAATACATAAGACCTACATTAACTGTATGGCTTCCACATCTCCATCAGAATTCCAGCTGGAGATACCCCTCTGTATAGGAGTAAGGGACAGGAATGACACAACATGGGCTACAGTGTTGCAGCAGGTGCATCCCACCACAGTGTGGAACAATAATTGTACATTGGCCGTACAACTTAAACATCAGCTCAGTATATAAGCCATGAGACATGCTTTCAGAAGGCTAAGGCACAAGTGAAAACAGTATTTACATGTATAAGGTTTAATGAGTACAGACTTCACTGCTGACATAAAGTGCATATTTTAGCAGCTTTGCCTGAGGTATCAATAGCATAGCTGTGGTTTGAGAGGTTATGTCAGCTACCATTGTTCTCATGTGGTGAACAGACTGAGTATCTTGGTGTTTCAAATCACGAGGACTGCTGTGTCACCTAATATTAGCTTTTCATGCTGAATAAGGTTATCCTTCACAAGCAGTTGTTTACACTAGTTGCTTACATGATACAGTTTTGTAATGCAAAGAACAAGGTTTTGTATAACTCCAGTGATTTATTGGTTCACTCTGTTTTCATTATGCAATACATGAATAAATTGTACGACTCCTATGTGCTTTTCAAGTGAAAGATCACTCATACGATGCAATATCAGAACCCGTGCTTTCATATCCCATTATGTATTCTATCATTTTAGGGAATTTGTTCTGGACTTTTACATGTGAGATCAGCTCGCTGTAGGATGTTTGTGGCCTTACAAGCTGCCTAGAGAATCTCCAGTACCCAAGAACTACATGTAGTAAAACATGCATACACAACAAATTAAGTGAAATGGAAGAAAACATAACTGCATGAAAGCACACATTCGGACAAAGCATTGTATAGATGATTGATTCTTCTCCCTTTCAGCTGCTTATTGACTTACACACATGTGACCCAGTACCTTGAAGTTTTTACCCAGTACTGTTTAATACGATTTGAGTGTAGCCACTCCTTTTTCATGGACTAATAAATTAGCCATTCTGAAAGGATGGAGAATACATGTAGGAAAAAACAAGTCATAATTAGGGTTGATGGATTTAATTGGATTACGGTATTATATAAAATGCAGTAAACACAGCAGTATGGTCACTCCTCTAGTTCCAGTCATATCTTAGTATCTAAAACCTGATTGGTTCTGAATGCTTTAGCAGACGGTATCAAGAATTAACATTTATGTATTTTCATACTTGTATAAATCACAGAAAATACAAAACATAAATATCTGAGGTCAGTCAAGCATGTGTATTTTCATAGGTGTGCAACCACTGACAAGCACGGAAGAGAAGCTTTAACCATCAGGGTACCTCACCCTGTTTGCTCTGTCATTGTATAGATACACGAAGACAGAAGCATCACTACTATAATCTGAACACGAGGTTTTAGGAGGCATGATTGTCAGATCCTTTCTTATTTTTCTTTTTTGCTCCTTGCATCGACATGAGGATGTGATACAGAAGATCTGGAACTCCCTTTTTTTTCTGAGACAGGGAAGACTATTAGATCAGAAAAATTATATTTTTTGGCTCCACAACTTAATATTGAGGGGAAACAGTCTGGAAAGTAGAACCAGGCTCCAGATGAGATGGCAATGGCTCTGCACATAGAGGACCCCTTTCTGGCCCATGTCCAGGGTTCACCCTTTTACTAGAAACCTTAGCCATGTACTTGTGATTTCAGGTTGTGTCCCCTCCCTCTTCTTTTCTAATCATGTGGTAGTGGTATAGGCTGGCAGCGTAGCTCTACCTACCTTGACCTTTTTTTACTCTGTTAACTTAAAGCAGCAGTGTGCCTGGAAGACTCAGTTTGAACAAATACAGTTCAACAACTAACAGACACATTTATCTCCACTGTACAAACTTAACTCCTGAATACTTTTAACACTATGGCATACCACCCTCTTCTCTCAAACATTTCCTTATTAATTCTCTACTAGCTCACACAGTTTCGCCCATTTAGTATTATTTCCCTCAGATGACTCCATAATATGTAAGGCAGCATTCAAACCCTTCGGATAGGATATTAAACATAGATGGCATCTATGTGAGTTGGTGGTAGCTCAGGTGGATGTAAAAGATCCCACAGCTCTGATCAAGAAACAGCAAGGCAATTTCCTTGGTGTACTCACCAAATTGTTCCTAGTCAGTATGAAAACCATCTTGTGTCTCCTCTGAAAATAGCTATGCACAGTGAGAGTAACCCAATCAATTAATAAATTAAAAAAATAATTAATAATAAGGAAACTATGAACTTTTATTGCAACCACTGGTTCCAAACTATTTCCATATCTTTCATTGCACATATTTGTAACTGAATGAATTATGAGCACCAAACGGTTACCCTCAACAGTACCAAACTGCTACCCTCAATGTATGATAATGATATTAGCAGAAATTGCCCCCCTGAAATCCACTGAAGCTGAACCTATACACCGTTGATTTCCTCTACCTTAACCCCCAGCTGTCATTCTTAATGCATTAAAAACCTATAGCAGTACCTACCCTGCTGACCCGAAACTGGCAAAAAAGTAAAAATACTGTCAGCACAAAAAAGCTGATACCTGAAAGAGTTCTCCCAAATGATGTAATAATATATACCTGATAACGTTACTTCATGCAGCTTGATTTCTTATGATGAGACAATGTCATACTTAGTATGTTGTATTCTTTTTTTATTTTAAGAGTGTCACTTGCAGGCCTCCCTTGATAGTATCCACTTGTCAGCCTTAAGCATGAAAACAAGAAAATGGATTCCTAGTGAAGGATGCAAAGTTTGATGTCAGAATATGGTATCTCTTAATGCATCTCCTGTTTTTCCACTCTTTGATTAGGTCCTGTCTCAATTGGATCTGTCAGGTATTATCTCCTTTCTGGTTCCCACTGTAAATATGCTAACCATCTGAGATGATTATGATTTGTTGATTTCTATTACTACCTGTCACTATGAGCTTGTCACAGGAAAGACCCACTCTGGCTCAGCTCATTTGGACAAGGCTGGGGGTGAAGGAGGAGTAGGTAGACACACCCAACAATGTATGTGGGCACTAGAACTGCCAACATGAGTAAACAGGAAGGAGGGGGAAAACGGAATCCCTGCTACTGTATAAACATAAACTACACTGGTAGTCATTTTCTGTTAGAAATGCAGTCAAGGAGTGTAAAATATGGGATAAAATCAATAAGTTTAAATTCATTCACTTTCCAAAGATTAGGGAGAGCTTTGCCAGATATGGAACTGGAAATGAGCCAGGGAATCATCCACTGAATTACTGATTCTAGGCATATCTTCTGACTGTCTGCCAAAAATATTACATACTGTACAGGTTATCACAAGATCACTTACACAAGCCATGCTCTACCTGAGATGCTGGTCCTATATTTACTGTATTTATAGCCCTGTTATTATCTGAAAGGAACTTGATTTGGCTGTTTCCTCACCTTCTCTGTGTATATGGGTAGCTCATCAAAAAAAAAAAAAAATACCCACTATGAAATTAAAAACACAAAGAGGTATCATTTTGTATAAGCATTGTTCAAAACTATACCATTTATAATCATGGATATTGCGGATAATGAGACGTTTTAGAAAGACTATTAAAGATAAAAGAGCAAATATTTTTCTTAGCATTACAGAATCAAATTATATTTAATACGTCTTAGACAGAGTTGACATTACATATCTAGAATTACTTGAATCCATCGAGATTCAACCCTCTACTCTTATCCTGGGCAATTTTACCTACCCAACCATAAAGTGGAAGACTTATTTTGGTCCAAGAATGAGTGCCCAAAGATTCCTCAACTTTGTCAGTGTCAATGCATTGGATCAGCTGGTTGATACCTCCACAACAGCTGAAAATATCCTGGACCACGTAGTAACCATCATGAATAACCACTGTAGCACCCCTTCAGTTTCATCCTCTTTGGTAAGATCTGACCATAAAGCAATCACTTTTGAAGTCACCATTTCCCCTGATCCCCCCCCCCCTCTTTGCCAGGGTCAAACAAAAAATCTTTTCCAAATCTGACTACAATCTCCTGAATGCAGGTATAAGCAGCTTCACATCCACCAACCCTTCACTTGGAGCTAGCACTAATGTCCAAGCCTGCACAAAAAAAAAACTATATGAGCACCTACATAGCAGCATGGACTCAGCAATACCTGACAGGGCAAAATCATCTTCCTCAAGGAAGAGTAAACCTGTCTGGTAGAGAGCAGCAATAAACAAATTCTATAATAAAAGGAAAACAATTGCTGTCCAGGACTAAAAAGGAGCAGGCACCAAGTTGGAAGCAATCTCTACTTTGTCTGAACAATCAAATAAGGTCACTGGTGAAATCCTCTAAGGCTAACTTCAAGTCCAAATTGGCCACATCCACTAAGGACAATAACAAAGCCTTCTTCAAATTTGTCTGCTATCTCAAAGGCAACACCCAAATCTGCTCTGAAATTGTGGTGAATAACACCACATACACAAATGCTGTAGATATTGCCAACCTGCTGGCAGACAGGTTCAGTGAAAACTTCACCCCACTGTCCCCCCATCAGAAAACCAGGACATCCACAGCACCTGCCCACTTCCCCTTATCTTCAGGGAGCAGGTCTTTAATGCCCTCTCAAAGGCAAAAAATACATTTTCCATGGGACCCGACAACATCTCTGGCTGTGTCCTACATGAACTTGGGCATTAGCTCTCAGGACCATTAGGCACTCTATTCAACCAAAGCCTGAGCACCAGCTTCATCCCAGCTGAATGGAGGATATTTGCTGTCATCTCTCTACACAAAGTTGGACTGTCCACTGACCCAGGCAATTACAGGCCCATCAGCCTAACTAGCCTGATCAGCAAGGCCATGGAGTGCATTATCATGGACCTTATAAACAAGGACATTGGCAAACTCCAAACGCTTGACCCCACACAGTTTGGTTTTGTCAGAAGGATATCATGCCTGTTAAACTTGGTAGACTTCTTCTAAACAATCACCAAAGCCATGGATGAGGGAAAGAAAGTACACACCACCTACCTTGACCTAGCCAAAGCCTTCAACACTATTCCCTACTTGGGCATAATAGATAAACTCTACCAGCTAGGCATCAAGCCATATGTTACCAGATGGGTAGCTAACTGGCTCACCGATAGAACCCACTCAGTCAAAATAGGGGGAGCCACCTCTAGTAGTAGACATGTAATGAGTGGTGTACCCCAAGGACCAGTCTTTGGGCATCTAACATTTGGTATATACTTTTCTGAGGTGCAACCCAAAACCAGTGGTCTGTGGCTGAACAAGTTTCCAGATGATTTCAAGCTGGGTGCTGTCTTAAATTCCCCTAGTGATGTGAACATCCTCCAAGAGGGCCTTACCCAAACCAATGACTGGTGCCAGAAGCATGACCTCAAACTGAATACCAAGAAATGCATCATTATACCCTTTGGGGAAAATGGCATCTCCAATAATTATCACATTAATAACAACATACTAAGCATGCAATCAGTAGTGAGGGACTTGGGCATGCAGGCTGATAGCAACCTGACGTTTGACCACCACATTGCCTCTGCTGTATGGAAGGCTTTCTACATGGCGCACCTCATAAGTAAGGGTATTTCATCCAGGAACAAGGAGGTCATAATGTCCCTGTACTGCTCCCTTATCAGACCCATTATTGAGTGCAATGCTCCTTTCAGCAAGTACCTTGCCAAGCACATACAGCAGCTGGAGAGACCACAGAGGTTCCTGACCAGGAAAATCCAGGGTCTCAAACACCTATCCTGTACAGATAGGGTAAATGCCCTGTCCCTTTACTCAGTCTCATACAGACTGCTCAGAGGTGACCTGTAAAAAATTATATGGTGCTGCTTACTGTGATGGATTTGAAGTCTTCTTAAGACACTCAGTCTTGCTGGCTGGATTCTGCTGAAATCATAGTCTGGTTACATTTGCATTCACGGTCTGTTGCATACAGAAATGTGCAGAATGTGCACTGATGAGAGAATATACTTTGCAGCATCAACTTAGAGCAGTAACAAATAACTTTTTATAATAAACCAAATGGACTAATGTTGCATTTTAAATTACTGTTCCACTTTGCTTCTCATATAGTACAGATGATGTGAGAGATATAACATTTACCTCGAGACAAATGTGTCTCTACCAATAACCCTAACATAACTGGATTCATACAGATCTTTATAAACAATTTTAGTCATGCACATACATATACATTTCCTCTTGGTATTCTGTTTTGGAGAACTGCTCATCCTGTAGAAACAATACTAATTGTTGTAGATGCTGAAACAAATGCTGACTTAATAATATTATTTTTAAGCTTCCTTGTTTAACAATGTCTTGTCACGTTTTTTGCTGAATTTATAAGAGGCCAGCTTTTCTGACAGTGTGAACATCCTGTATTCTATTTGGATCTTTGTATAAGAACATCTGTTCTTGTGCCAATGCTGATGTCCTGTTGTCTATTCTTTTTATATGCAGAAAAACATGTTTTTAAGGAAACAGATTGTCACAGTGTTCTTTAAAAGCAGATTTTGCATTTTTGCACTTGCATACATTCTGTTTTTAAGTCTGTAAGGGAAAAATGTCCATTCAGCAGATTCCTTATTTTCCAAGCCATGGTCATTTAGTCTGGATGCTGATCACATATTACTAAACTCTGTTTCTGCATTTAAGCAAGCTTTATCTTATACCTAATTTATATTACATATTTTTAACAAAACTACTTTCAACCTTAAAACCCTGTTGAGCATAATCTTACAACCTGTGTCTGACATACAAACCCATCTCAGACCCAGCTTTAATAGAGTTTTTGCTTATCCATAAGTCAAACTCCACTCGCACAACCCACAAGCAAGGCCTCACCTAGTCTGTGACATTAATAGAACTTGTTGGTGGGATAGATTTGTGTCCTAAAGACTCCTCCATCTGTGGATTAGACTCCATCTCTCTGTCAAGCAGAGCACCTCACTAGCCCTCTTTAAGAAGAGCCTGGACCACTGGATGGGAAACATAAAATACACCCCTGGGATCCTACCACTGTCCCTGCTGGACAGGAGGAACAGGTGCCGACTTTGTGGGAACATGGGTGAAATTCTTTGCTAGGCTTATAAGGACCTCTGGGCCATTAGCCTAGTTTTGTCCTATGAACATATGAACCTATGAGAAGGTAATTTATCAAATTCTGCTAGGTCATTATGAAATAAACCATCACTGAATACATTTTGGGTAAGGCAATAGTGTACATCTGTTCTGTCAGTTTAATTGCCATTTACAAAAATATATGTATTTCTTTTAAATGAGAGCCACAGTAATATGCACATGAGCTTAGAGAAATATTTGCACTCTATAATGCAGTTAGATGAGAGATAACCTTTTTTTGTTGTAGTTAATCAAAAAAGAATGGAGTTCAGGTGTATCTTTACTGCGTTTAAGTACAGTCAACTTTAGTGCAGCAATTCTGATCAAGTTTAAAAGAAGGTAAGTCAAAGTTTCTTAAGTTCCCCTTTGACAGCAAAATGCTGCCAGAAATTATTCTGTTGTTTTTAGATTGTATAGGAAAGGTACACAACAACCAACATGGGAAGATGAACAGCCTAAAGTGGTTCATTATTTATTGTGATGTTTGGGTTGCCGAATAGGAATTTTTTAAAGATATCCATTTTCTTTAATTGTAAATGAAACTCTAGGGAAATATATTTTAAATAAAAAGGCAGCAATGTAAAATGTTTTGAGATTTTGTAAAATAATGGAATAAAGTGAGAGTGAGAAAACTAAATCATCAATTTGAGACTTTAAAGAATATATCCACAATGGGTTGGATTCATTCTACCGTGAAATAGTTAACGTTTTATTGTTCTAGATGAAAGTAAAATAACTGAAGGTTTGGTAACTCCAAACAACCTTTGATTTTAGGATCAGAGTATTATCATGTTAATTCTTGGAGTCGTATTATTTCAAAGAAAACTAATATAGTGGTTAAAACACATAGAGCATCCTTATGCCTTAGAAAGTGATCTTGTGCAAATAGTGGAATTTGTTAAAAATCTAAGAGTTACTATGGACAGGCAATTGAAGTTTGAAACAAATGTGGCTGTTATCATGAGCAAATGTTATGAGATAATGAGGGATTTGTTATATACTATCTCTATCAGACATACTGAGGTATTGATTCCACAGTCTGTTACAAGACCACATACAGAATACAGTGCACCTGCTTGTATCTGCAGTGTGATTCATGTGTGGAAGCTGGAAAGATTCAAAGATTATATACTAAGGAAAACTAGGAAGGAGTGGTATTTATACTATATTGAACGCTTAAAAATTTTGAAATGGTTTTCAGTCAGTTATCTCCTGCTGATATGTGATTTTATATTAGTTTATTCATCTTTATTTCTTTCGGCTGCTCCTGTTAGGGGTTGCCACAGTGGATCATCTGTTGCCATTTCTTCCTGTCCTCTGCATCTTGCCCTGTCACACCAGCCACCTGCATGTCCTGTCTCATCACACCCATAAACATTTTACTCAGGCCTTCTTCTTTTCCTCTTACCTAGCAGCTCCATCCTTAGCATCCTTCTCCCAGTATACCCAACATCCCATCTCAGCATGTCTAAACCAACATAATCTCACCTCTCTGGCATTGTCTCTAAACAGTCTAACCTGTGCTGACCCTCTAATATACACATTTCTAATCCTGTCCATCCTCATCATACCAAGTGCAGATTTTAACATCTTTAACTTTACCACATCCAGCTCTGACTCTTGTCTTTTCTTCACTGCCACTATCTCCAACCCATATAACATAGCTGGTCTCACCACCATTTTGTAGACCATCCTTTCACTCTTACTGGTATCCTTCTGTCCCAAATCACTCCTGACACTCTTCTCCATCCACTGCACCCTGCCTGCACTCTGTTCTTCACCTCTCTTCCACACTCACTATTACTCTGAACTGTTGCTCCCAAGTATTTAAACTCATCCACCTTTGCCAGCTCTACTTCATGCATTCTCACCATTCCTCTGTCCTCCCTCTCACTTATTCATGTATATTCTGTCTTAGTCCTGCTGAACTTCATTCCTCGCCTCCCTAGAGCATATCTTCACCTCTCCAGGGTCTCCTCAGCCTGTTCTCTTCTCTCACTACAGACCGCAATGTCATCCATAAACACCATTGTCCACTGGGACTCCTGTCTGATCTCATCTGTCAACCTGTCCATCACCATTGCAAATAAGAAAGTGCTCAGAGCTTATCCTTGATGTAATTCCACCTCCATCTTAAATGAATCTGTCACTCCTACCGCAGACTTCATCACTGTCACACACTGACCTCGTACATATCCTGTACCACTCTTAGATACTTCTCTGCAACTACAGACTTCCTCATACAATACCACAACTCCTCTCTAGGCACCCTGCAATATGTTTTCTGTAAGTTCACAAAGACACAATGCAACTCCTTCTGACCTTCTCTATACTTCTACACCAACACCCTCAGAGCAAACCTTGCATTGGTAGTGCTCTGTCCCAGCATGAAACCGTACTGCTTATTATCACTATTATTATTATTATTATTATTATTATTATTATTATTATTATTGTTGTTATTGTTGTTGTTGTTGTTATTAACATTATTATTATTATTATTATTGTTGTTATTATTATTATTGTTGTTATTAACATTATTATTATTATTATATTCATCTTACTTTATAAATTATTTATTTTTATCATTATTATTATTATTGTTATTATTATTATTATTGTTGTTGTTGTTATTAACATTATTATTATTATATTCATCTTACTTTATAAATTATTTATTTTTATCATTATTATTATTATTGTCATTATTATCATTAGTTTATTCATCTTTGTTTAGAAATGCTTATGTCATGAAAATTTGGCATCTGCTATTGGAATATCATTTACAACTCATGGTCTAGGTACAAGAAACAAATTACTAGTTGGCACAACACATTTTAAAACCATTCTAGAAAAGAAAGGCTTTCATAGCAGAGATGAAAAAACGTAGAAGGGATGGTTAGAATATCTGATAACATAAGCATTTTAAGCTTAGGTTAGATTTCTGGTTTGGTGAGAAGGATTATGATCCCAGTCATACTAACTGCAAACTCCCCAATGGCTTATGGCTTTGAGTCTGACTTATCCTACAATGAACACTGCACATTGAACTTTGTTGATATAGCTAAAATTGTATTCTTATAAAAGGAAAAATATAAGCTGCAACATTCATTTTAATTATTGAGAATTTTGCCAATAAGTTAAATCTAAATTTGGACCATGATATCAAATCATATTTTATTTTACTAACTGACTTGTCTAATTTAAAACGGATGAGTGATATGCATCCTGCTTTATATCTGACCCTTATATATTACTTTTTTGAGTGATATATATTTAGGGATTAAATCTTTGTAAATAGAAATATTTAAACTTATGTGCAGAAGAAGTGTTGATTTGTCAATGCCTAACCTCTAGTTAGAAGTACTTCTATAGTCTACCATGGTTTTCAAAATCATAGGAATTACGTGTTTGGGGTTATTTAGATATAACAATATACAAGCAAAATGAGTGATATTACCCATATAGCTTAATCTTGTACAGTGTAATAAATGAGATTCAAGAGATAATATAAAAATGTAGAGCAGTAAGAGTCATTGCTGTCCAGCTCAAGATATGATTGTGATTAGAAGAGAAATAGTCCAATTGGCTGACAAACAAATAGCTGCAGATTCTTAATGGTTTCTTGTGGCATGTATATATTTGACAGGATAAACATTTTTTCTAAGATCTTCAAAAAGAAAGGGAATGTGTACTTAGTCAAATGCTTTACCGGGGTATCATATAAGTGTATTCATAATCCTGTCAGAATTCTATTATGCTACAGAATTAATTCTATATAATATTGTCATGGGTATGACTCCCTTTCATGAGTTCTAGCTGAATCTTAAAGTACTTCTATAAGTCACTCACCTAAAATTTTAACTAAGATTGTAGCACAGAGTTGAACATCAAAGTAAAACAGAGTGATAATATTTAATTGAAAGAAGGTGCTGTATTTGGCTTGTGGATAAAGATCAGATTGGTTCATGTATTTGTCTGAAAACCTGTTTTTAATGTCACCAAATAACTTCTGGAGAACAGGAACCAACTTCAGATTCAAGTTTTCTTAAAAGGATGCTTCAAATCCATTTCTGCCAGAGACCTTAACAAGTTTTAGAGGGGTAGTTCATCCTGCCTGAGCTATAAAAAGAAACACCCATAATATTTGCAACACCAATTAAAACATAATTCCAACTAAGATATTTGCAGCTAGGACAAAACAATGGCAAAAACTAGCCCCTTTACTAAATGACCCTGCACATCAGAGTCATAGCTAGGTCACCTGGCACTCAGCCATTCCCCACAACCTAAACTTTAAGGGTCAAAACGTCTTCTTGAAGTTGAGGGCCAAAAAAAAATTTCTGTTTTTGTAGCAAGCAGCTTGCTCCATCTGTAACAAGTTTTTGTGGCCTTTTTGCTTTACTGCACATCAAAGCAAGAAGGAAAGATAAAGCAACAAATTTCTAACAATAGAGAACATTTATCAGAACTAAAGTTTGATTTCTAGTTACAGCATCAACAGTACCTATTTCCTTTACTCATAAAATAATTAGATGTCTAATGCTATGGAGTAAAACAGAATCATGGGCAATGACAAATTGAAGTAATAATATTATAATGCTGTTGAAATCCCAGGTCGTCAGACTAACTTTTGGTATCATATAACCATATTTGAATGGGTATGCCTTTATAATATGTAATTATGAATTTGCTAGTGTATATCTTTATACTTATTTCTTTTGAAAGAGCAAAATCCTATATTACTTACTACACCAGAATATCTTCAATTATTATATAAAAAGTTTCTGTTTCTATATCTGGACTTAACACTTGTGTAATATTACAAGCTATAATGCAAAAAAGCTAGTAACATTTAGATAACACAGCATCGTGATTTGAACTAAAGTTTATGCTCCTGTTTACCCAAAATACTATATGTTATACCTATTGGTATAAAACACACTTTGGACCTTAATTCAACTTTAAACCAACAACAAAAGTCATAAGCATTTTTAAAACTAGCAGAGCACAGAATACATTTTCAAATTTCATATCTGTATCTCAGTAGCCATTCAGAGTCCTTGCCATGTAACAATTATTTAATTCATGCATTTTGTTCTGCTAGTACACAGAATCATATTGGTTATCCTACCAAAATAACCAAGGCTATTATACAGAGCATATTCTGTTACAAAGTCATCTTCTTCTCCTGCTATACACAATAACAGACCAATATGGAAACTGGACAACATCCTCCTCCTTTACTAATGTTATACATTATACATACTTTGGGAAATTATGACTAATAGAAGACATGCAGCCATATAGTAAAATAATTTGTTTTCATTCAAATAGCTATCCAATAGACCACCTTGATATTTTTATGTATACAGAAGTTTAGACTCAAGAAGTAAAAAGAACGGCGCAGTAGAGATTTTATCAAAAGCAAGCACTTTTCAATACACTGAAGCTAGGGGGTATTAACTGACTTGCTTATTTAATTAAAAAAACATTGGTCAGAGTTAACTTTTCATATAATTAGTATTGAAGGGTCCTGCCCCCCCCCCCCCGACACAGACCTGCAAAGCACACATTACAGAAAGATACCATTGAATCAGTACGTATTTATATTGACCTTACTTGACATGGTGTTTCAAATGAAAACTGAGCAGTTCTCTCTTCTTCCAAATGCCATTATGAGTTTTAAGTCATTAAATTACCATTCCTTAGTGTAACCAAACAAGTTCTAGTCAGAGGGTAACTCACCAGGTGCACTCTTCAATCATACTTCAAAAGTGCAACCTGCTCTATGTCTGTATTCTAGAAGCTGCTCCCTATGTAACATAACACATTCAGTAGATTTGTATGCCTCATTGTGCAGCTGATGCACATTTTATCAAAAATTCAAAGGAAGGAGTTACTGGGATGTTCAATATGCACAACACTTGAACTGCAGATTCATAATGAGTGTGAAAATATACAGATAAAGCAGCAAGGATTATAAATGGCTAGCACTGTTAAAGCAGACAAGGCATATCATTCAAACACACCATACATAGTGGTTTGCATCAAAGAACAAGTTGAATATATCATTTTAAAACAAAAAATGTATTATTATACAGAGAGGCTGAAATACTCTACTTGTCTGCTGGGACATTGGTAGATCTTCTCCATAACAATACATAACAAACTGTTTATCAATGCAGAAAATAATTTAGTTTTGAATGTAGGGGTTTACTGAAGGTCAATCATTCCTTAGCTGAAAGGCTTTCCTTACAATCAGTCGGAGAAGTAGAACAAAGCCACTAGTAAGGTTATTTAAAGTTAGTACATCTGAGAATACTACTACATACTCCTTTGAGTTCAAATGACACCCAGATGGTACACAAGGAATGTTACACTTAATGCATATCCACTAAAAACTTATGGGTATCAAATGACCCAAACATGATGTCCCCTGCTATTTATGGATTCCAAAACATCTATAATGGAAAAAAAACAACAGTTAATTGGAATTATTGAAATATTATTTTACCTGATATGGTCAATATAGCAGAAAATGATCTATGGAAGAAAACTGTACTTGGTATTAGCCAGGAAATTATTCAGGTTTGTCTGGTGTAACAGTATGGAGGTTTAGCCGAACTTATTATGAAGTACTACCATATATTTGTTTTCCACAAGTTGAAAGCATCTTTTTAATCCCACGTTTTGTATTAAAAATACTGATACTTTTTTGCTTCAGTCTTGTAAGAAATGATGCATCTGGTTTGGATCGATGAGACATAAATTGTTATGGTAGTTGACATAATTAATAACAATGGTCAGTTAAACAGTTTGTTCAAATCTACAATGGTTGCCCATGGTTCAATGGCATCTATTAAGTTTCACGTCCATGTCTGTTTTAAGTAAAATGTTTGATGAGTACTGTTAACTATTTTGTGAAAGGTCAGAAATGTAGGGTCCATTCTAGTTCAGAAGGACATAAATCAGTAATCAAGATAATTTATAAAGAGAATAGCTACTAAACAGTTTATAAAAAAATCCTTGACAGTTACTCAGATTTTGAGGCTTGTACTGAGTCTCATTCCATGAAAATGGTGATACCAGGTTTGAGTAACCATCAGTGATGAACCCATCGGTCTGAGCAAAAGGCATCAGCATTGGATAAGGGCTACTGGGGGCTATCAAGAGGTGACCAAGACTGTTACTGTTGCTGTTGAAAATTTCAATAAAAAAAGATTAGCAAAAAAAAAAAAAGAGGCGCCTGAGATAATGATATGACAGGTCAAATGTGGGAGCAACTCTGGGGAGGAAAATACATATAAAATGATAATAAAAAAAGAGAGAGAGAGAGAGAGAGGCTTCTTATGCTGGTAATACTGAAAAACTAGGAGTTTACACTACGTTTGCAAATGCTGGCTACCACATCGTATATTGACTATCCAGCAGATTCCATGTAGTGAAAGTTGCCGATACACTTTCTGAACACAAAATTATAACTAGAAGAGTATCACAGGGATTAGTGTTGGGCTCTTTCCTATTTGATACTTAATTTACAAACACCAAGGACAATATCCTACAAGTGTTGTTGATCGGGTTTCTTAATGACTGCAAGTTTAGCAGTATTATCTCCTCATTGGTTGCTACAAAACAGCTCCAGCAAAGAGCTGAAAATGCACAAGCCTGGTATACTGAATGGTAGTGCAAGAAAGTGCAGAACAGTACCATTCAGAAAAACAGCTTTTCCAACATCACATGTTACAAATACTACTCCTCTAAAGATAAATATGATCATAAGACACTTGGATACTTATGTGGACAACACTCTTTCATTTGATTATCATGTTTCCACAATAGTCAGTTTTCTTGGTGGTCCAGTTAATTTCTAAGGGAATACCCAAAAAGTCCAGAAGGTCCTCCTACCACAGTATTATTTCCTTATCGGGCCCACCCTTCAAATACAAATTCCCCTTTGGTATGTACAATTCCAATTTACAATAAAAAAAACAAAGGCCTTCAACTATCTAAGTAGATTAGTACAACTTTCTTTGTACTCAGCAGTCTGCCACCTGCACTAAGGTGAACCATGTCTTGTTTTTCAAGCCATGTAAGAGCTATTCCTATTTTGTCTCTTATTTCCTGTAGAAAACAGTCGGTCTCCAAACACCCATACTAAGCACTTAAATGTACACAAACAAACAAGACTAACTGGAAGGATCGGTTCCTCATTGAAGGTATTTCCAGACAATGGAAAAAGTTAGCACTACAGGTGAAATAAAGTACTACTTTGCCTACCTTTAAGGCTAGTCTCAATGATTGCTAAGTAGAAACGCACATAAGCCAGATTTATCATATACAGCACCACATGCTTTAGGAGGTGAGCTCTATTAAGTGCTTGAAAAGGGTGACAGCGGCAAAAATTATTGTCTGTCTCCTGAAAAGTGTATATAGCTTGGCATCTTATCTCCATCATCGCTCATCTTGTATTATTTCTTTATTCCTGTGATGTAGTCCCCAAAATAATCAGACTAAAATGTTCTTCCAGAAAAATTTTAAATCATGATAAAGCTGGCATTGTATTCAAACTTTAGACTGAATTTCTTATCATATTACTGTTTGCATCTTATTTTAATTTATTTTTTTCTGTTTCTGTTTTACTACAGTAATATCTTATTTAACTATTTTCAAGCGCCATTTTGTTGTCCCTTTAACATATGAGATAAATATTCTGTGGTGACACATATTTATACTCATCAAGCAGTTGGAACAGAAATGACAGTCTAGGTCACTACCAAGGCTCTGCAGATTGCAAAGCCAGAATTATTATTAGATGACAACAAGATGAATAACAAAATAAATGTTCCCATGAAACAACCCAGGTCAAGAAAAAAAGCCTATGTTACTAACTACACCAGAATGTTTTCACATATTACATATAAAGTTAACATTTGTATATCTGTCCTTCTACTCATGTAATATCACAAGCTATAACACAAAAAAGCCAGTAATATTTAAATAACAGAGCATAGTTATGTGAAGTACTGTTTATGTACCTGATTACCCAAAATAATGTTATACCTAGTGGTAAAAAGCACACTTTGAACTTTAATTCAGTCTATGACTAGTATCAAAAGTCATATGTATTTTTAAGACTAGTAGAGCATACAATAAATTTCAAATTTCACATCTGTATGTCAATAGCCATTCAGTGTCCCTGCCAAGTAATGATTATTTAATGATTATGTGTTTTGTTCTGCTTGTGCACAGAATCATATCGATTGCCCCGCCAAAATAACCAAGGCTATTATACAGAGTATAAAATACAGGCAGGGAATAAATTGCTAATTACCAGGGAAGTAAATAATGTGGGAAGAAATAGCCAGGGAATTGTTATGGCTAGGCTTGTATAGGCCCTAGGGCCAATAGCCTAGTACCAACCTATGAACCTATAAACATTTGATGAATATAGAGTTGTTAATCAGGTAATAAAGCTAATTGTAAGCTAAATACATGGTTAGTACTGGTATGATTCATCTTTCCCATGATTCATGATAACCATTTCAGAACTCAGTGCCTAAAGGAATATGGAACCCAACAAAGTGTTGGAATATTACTAGGCTAAATGAAAAAATCTTGTCTGTTGGTTTCATTGAAGAATTTGTGGAAACTTTAGAACTTACAAAATTATACATGCAGTGTTTAATATCATATAACTGCTCAGTAATGCATACAATTAAATAAATGGGCTATGCTAATTTCATTTTTATTTCATTACTGTAATACAGTTGTACTGCAAGCAACCTTTGTTTTGCTGAATACTTGAATGCCTGCTCATTTTTGCTTCGGACTGATGCAGTTGCTGCCTCTTAATAGAAGCTCTTTCACATTTTAAACTTTCTATGCTGCTCTTTGTTTGGAGTTGTTACTAGAAGCTGATAACATCCACATCGGATTTTAAAAGTAATGAATACATGGAATGTCTGGAATATTTCTTTATAATCTCATGAACATTTCAGTACAATACCGTTTAACATATACCATCAAGTAAGACACAGTGTAACACAGACATTATTCAACATTCTGGATAAAACATAAAACAATATGACTTATTCACTGTTATAATTCAAAATTCTAATAATCCTCTGCCCAACTCTTTTCTCCCACAGGATTTGCCATCCATAGTTAAGCCTTCCAGCTAGCCCTACAGGTATTCCAAACTCGAGTCCTACATTTCTATATTACAATAAAGCCTCATTTTTTGCCACTCTCTTTAAACCTTCTTTTACCTGCCCTGCCTTAGCTTTCCTCTTGCAAAGTGGTAGGGTAGAAAAAATACTTGACCAGGGACTGCCTGCTAAATTAAATCAATATTTATATTAAACCAATAGATGTGTGTAAAAATAAAAAAGACAAGTTTATCAACCAATAAAGGAGGAAGACATACATCCCCTTAGGGTTCCCAAATAGGTGTCTTACCCTGCAGCATTAGAATCATTATGACATAACAACAGGCAACAACTGACTTACTACTTTGGCAGAAATTAAATATAAAAATCGTATTGTTTTAGACTGCTCTGTGATCTCTTACTGCCAATAAGATGAATCCTCACAATCCACACTAAAAATGGGGGATCTGAGTTTTTTTTTTTTCCATTTTCCTTTTTAGTCTTTAGGTAATTTTCATGGAACTGTTCCTGCAATACAATCAGTCACCAGAAAAGTTTTACCTTGTCCAGCAGCACTTGATTATACATACACACAGTATAAGCAAATGCTTTTCTATGAGGTTTCTTTCTCTCTGTTTGCCAACCACAGAGTCCAATATTTCCGTAAGACTGCTGGGAATCCCCTTTCACAGATCAATTTGGATAAGAAACATCCAGAGGGGCCATTATCCAAGCATCCTTTGGGAAGTTTGGTGCTCTCACACTATTCCAACAATGAGAGATATTTTTGGATGAATGGTCCTAATTTCTCTCCTTGATGGTGTCAAGAGCACCTAGATCATTGTAGAGCCCAGCTATGCCCCTCTAACAGCTCACAGCATGCTGCCACACATATGGCTGCAAAGGGCTATCAACATAGCTTGTATGGCCATGCCTACATTGTCCCTGGAACAGTCCTTGCAGCTATGAATCATTCTTGCCCTCAAGCAGGGGATGAGTCTGGAAGCAGTGCATAACTACAGGTAGGACCCCTTCATCCATGCTGGATGGGCAAACTGGTTCTCCCCTACAATGTTGTCAAGTGCCTAAGCCATTTTTGAACCCAGGTCACTCGAGTCATAGTCAGGGCTTTATTCCTCCATGCCACTAGAGTAGCAACAAACTAAACAAGATTTGAATGATACGCTGTACAGAATATAGTCATTCTGATATCATAAATATGTCTAATTCAATATTAAGACTTAACAGAAGACTTGACAGAAAAAAAGACTGCCCTATATTTCTAATAGCATCTTTAATGGACAAAGCCTTCTTAGCATCTTGTTAAGATTGAACATATAAAGCAAAGCAGAACTGATCCTTCTGAACTGTTTCTAGAAACATTGGTTGAGGGTAGCCTGCCAAAACAGATACAAACATGTTGCTGTCCAGATTAAGGAGGGTTAAATGTCAACACAACAAGTAATAATTTGATTTTTTTCTTGGATTTAAAACAGTTTTTAACAAATAGTAACTGTAACTATGTTATGTTACATATAAGTGTACTTTTAGAAAGAAGAGTGTATTAGCTTATAGAAGCATTAATTAAAAAATCTCAGAGGAGAGAATATCTAGATGATAATGTGCCATGGTTTTGTGGTTTTTATTTTCAGTTAGAGTTTTAGCCAGAGAATGACTCCTGTAAAGAATAAGCCTGGTCAAAACTAAAAACTTTTAGAGAACAAAGAAACTTTCCTGTATTATTATTATTCATTTGAGCTACAGAAGAGTTATAACACTCTGTATAATATAACAGAAATAAAGCTAGCCTATTATTAATGTTGCATTGATGTTGCAAATGCTTTTGATATTATACTGAGAAGCCTGACATTTCATTCTGCTTGCCAAAGTTTATAAGTTTACAGTTGCAGGCAATACATTTTAAGTTTGAATTTCACCAAGGGAATAGCAGTTTTGTGGAATATTTCAGAAGATATTTTATTTTAAGAGCATGACTAAAATATTTACAGTTGTGTCCTGAATGTACTCAACAAAGTGCAATTTAAAACCAGGTTTGAGGGTAATCATATTCTTCCAACCATTTCATAATTTTAGAAATATTTTATTTTCCAATCAATAACACATTTTAGGGTGTCCCAAAGTATATCTGATTTTGTTGAGTTTGAAAGTTAATATTTCTATCATTTTTCATGTAGCCATGACTGAAATTATTTCATCTTTTTTAAGAGGTAAGAATAAAATTACAAATGGGTAGGACCAAATTTGATTTCTATTTGTAGTGAGCCATTTGTGGAGATACTGTTAGGATTAGTTAATGAATGAGTGATATTACTTTGTAGATAGATAAAAGTTACTATTTGGGCTGCATGTGTTGTAAGCCATAGAGCAGTTTGTTTAATGCAATTTATTAAGTTTGGCAGGGGTCACACTCTATGTCTTTCATTAATAACTGGCAGGTTGATTTATTTATATGTTTGGTTACTGCCAAAATTGTAGAGGGGTTGCAAAAATTATCAGTTGCTAATGATAAACACTCAAAAGTGTCAACCTGTGATTCACTGGCCCTGACATATGTTCAGGATTATACCTAATAAAGGTTTAATTTCTTTGCTACTCATGGTTGGATGAAGATACATGTTTGCCATAATATATAATGTTGACCATTTGGTAAGAATTTAAAAGTTGTGGATGACTCAAATAAATCTGCTGGAGAGCCCATTGATGCATTTTCACTACTGCATTTACTTTTCTTTTTCCATCAAAGATAAGACGATGAACTCATTCTTCCCTTATTTCATTCCTCCTTTTCATTAATTAATTTCCGAATATATGCTTTATCTTATTTATAGCTGCAAGGGAACCAGAGTCAGGCCTGACAATCAGTCATCATAAGGCAAATAACTAATATCATTAAAGGACACATAACCAGCACACATAAACTTTTTTGCAATTTAAGTAATTCTAAAGTTTGAATCATGAAATGAGACAAGTGCAGCCTGTGAGAACTCATATGGCATAGGGGCAACTATGGAGACTTCACAAAGCAGGAATCTGAGGCAGAAATCAAACCAGAGAGTGATGCACCATAAGACAGCAGTTGAGGAGGAATGAAATAATAGAAGAATGAGTCCATCTTCTTATCATTGATTGGAAAAGAAAAGTCATTGCAGTACAGAAACTGCATCACTGGGCTCTCTGGCACATTTATTTGGGAATCCATAACTATTCCAATTCATCTGAAACAGAGCTCCTCCCTTACCCTCTTCAAATGCAACCTAGATCAATGGATGGGTGACTGCAGATTCACTTCTGGGGTGCTGGCCATTTCCCCTCACGGACAGAGAAAGTTGGTATTAACTACCATAGACCTGTACCTCTGAGAACTTCACTCTCCTAACCAAGAACTGGGGCAAGCTGGGATAAATATGGCTAGACTTGTAAGGGCTCTAAGGCCATTAGTCTAGTAACCTCCTATGAATCTATGAACCATGTCCAACTAAAAATGTAAAGCTATTTTTTTAAATTATGATTAACCACATAAAGATAAACCAGTTTCTTGGAGAGAAGGAAGTGGAAAGTTTAGCCTGATCTCCTTCTTGGTAGTAACAATAGATTGGATGTCTTTGAAGGGAACATAGAACATTGACAATGAGGGACACACTATTCAGTGCCATTATAAAAAGTGTAAAAAAAGTAACTAAATGGTATCCATATATATAAACTAGAAAAGGAATGCAGATATCTGGTGCCAACATGAATAATTATTTACAAGTTATAACATTTTGAATTTTTAGGCACACTTACACCTTAAGAAATTAATTTTGTGTACAGGACTGGCAAACATCTTTTTATAACTGTTAAGAGCTGGGAAATTCTTTACAAACAAAGAAAACAGTGTATAAACACCTAGGTCTTACAATTGTGAAGACTTCATTTGACCTCATTACACCCAACATATGTTGTTGGTGAAAGAACATAGCTTCCTGGTAGCTTCCATGTATCATGTCACTCAATGGAATCTGAGTGGGATTCCTAGGGACAGACAGGACAGCTCTCCACCCAGTGCAGTAAAGACTAATATTAAATGAAATGAGCATCACCCAATAAAACAATCAGTATTATAGACTTTATATTTAAAGTATTGTGACTTAAGTGAGATCTGGCCAACATGGAAAACAAAATAAGGATTTAACCAGAATGGAAGGTAAGGAGGAAAGAGATCTGAGAGCACCAAACCAGGAAGGACTGTGGGGTGGGGTGGGGGGACAAACCATCACAGTTTATAGAAATTAATCTTCCTCTTCTTTCGGCTTTTTTCTGGTTAGGGGTCGCCATAGCGGATCACCTGTCTGCTCATAATTGGCGGTGGAGTTTTACGGTGTCTAATTGCCTGCCTGGCGCCCAACCTTCCATAGAAGGCACATGCATGCACACATTCATGCCTAGGGCCAATTTAGAGTGTCCAATCCACCTACAGCATGTCTTTGGGATGTGGGAGGAAACTGGAGCACCCAGAGGAAGCCCACGCGACAACGCGGAGGACATGCAGACTCCATGAAGGCACCCCAGCCAAGGATCTAACGGGAGAACCTCTTGCTGTGAGGCAGTTTATAGAAATTAATAAACTAAATAAAATGTAGTGGTGAGCAAGACCTTTTTCACTTTATAGTAGTGTAATGAATAGTAGCATCATATTTGTTTTAAATTTCCAATAGAAATATCATTTTGAAGTCTCCCGTTCAACCATGTTGTTTTTAATTAGTACCCTCTTCCAACTATGTCTCCTTCCAAAACAAACCCAGTAAAGTATTAATGATATAGATGAGGTATATGTATCATCTGAAACCACCTTAGATTACTGATAGAGGATATGATCTACTCAGCCCCCTCTCTTTACATTCTCCAACAACAGACCCAGGAATCCTTTAGCTTTGTGGAAAGTTGGATCACAAATATACAACTCATCCTTAACCCTAATAAAACTAAATTTAATTTATTTACCCCCAACAAATCAAAGTCTGCTCCTCTTTCTTTTTCTATTACTTCCAAAAATGGTACTATCAATTCTTCATCTGCCCATACAAAACTCCTTGTTGTTAAGATTGACAAAAACCTTCTCTTTGATGTCCATATCTCTCAAACCATCAAAAAGGTTCACAAGAAAAAATGGGCTCATTATACAGACACAAAAACTTCCTCTCAGATCAAGCACAGATCACCCTAGCCCAAGCTCACCTTTTGTCCACACTAATGTATTCTGCACCAACTCTTAGCCATATCAGAAAACTTGACCTTGATAAACTTGAGTCATGCTATAATAATATTGCTAAATTTGCTAACAGTGTCACCTTCAGATCCCATCATTGTCTAGCTCTAAGGGATTTAAAATGGCTAGAATTTCCTCAACTACTAAATTACCACCAACTGATTACTGCCCATAACATTCTGAAGTATCCTGACAAAACCCCATCACTAAGTCAACTACTTACCTACTATGCAACAAATCGCACACTCCACTCTAGTGACAAATCACTTCTATGCATGTCTAGGGCTAACAACACTGCTGGAAAACACTATTTTCCCACACTGTTGCTAAAAACTGGAACAACCTCCCACCATCATTGACCTCTATTCCCACCACCTTCCACTTCAAAAGCTCTTTAAAATTGCTTCTCATAAGCACCTGGCTTTGCCCATGCATAACCTAAAAATACTGCTTATGCTCTGTGGAAAATTGAAAGGCTTTTCACTTGTCTAATGTATATGCTACAGTTGTTTACTTCCAATATTTCCTTTATCCCTTTAATATAGGTACTTCTTTTTATCATGATGTACGTCATGAATCCCATTGCTAAATGTATTTAGTCTGTTTAACTGTTGAGTTGTATCCTCTGTTTTATATTTCAGTCTTACTAGCTGGATTTTTGCTGTTATAATGTGTTATTATCAGTTTTTACTACTATTTATTAAATTCTAGTATTTCTGTTAATATATGTGGAGCTTTTCTCCCCAGGCCTCCGCTGTAAATGGACCTGGTCCATTTGGACTGTCTCGGTTAACAAATGTAAAATAAATAAATAAATGTCACTGTATACTGCAAAACCAATGAACCAGTAGCAGGTTGCACTGTTATTACAAGCATTCACCAAATAAAGATCATAGCTGTTTTAATCTCATTGTATCGAATAGCAGCAGATTAACTATGGAAAGTGTCAAAAAGGTATAAGCATATAACCTAGGTGAATTTTCTCCAGAATCTGTGTGTCAGACAGTTAAATATGAAAAAAGGGAGGGGGGGATGAGGAGACATCAGAAGCAAAGATAATAGATGGTCAGATATATTTTATATGAAAAGGGATGAGAACCCAAAACAAATTTGCCAAGAATATAAAAAAGTAATACTGAGGTATAATTTTGTAATTCTGATATGTTCAGAAATGATGACCACTGCAATATCTGGATGTACATGAGAAAGAAAGCTTCTCTAAGGAAATGGGTTGGTGCTTGTGGGTACCATCAGTGTGGACGTTTGAAAGAAGTCTCCATTATCTGCTAACATCCTTGTGTCACCACTTCAAGCCAAATCAGATTCGACAACTGAATTCAACTCTTCACAGGCTGCCTCAGTTCCCACCCACATCCGATCATGAAAGCACTTCTTTCATCTGAAGCTCCTTTGACTAAGAATATAACTGGTTATTAGAAACTGAATCATTTTTTAAACAAGATATGCACATGCGTGGAGCTGAAGACACTTAAGGATTTGTTAATGTTCCTGCTAGGTGAGAAGTTTTTCTGTGATGTTAGAAAAAAAAGCATGCAGTGAAATATAAGGAGAATGCTTGGCCTTATCGTAACTCTCTTTACCACCATTCACCCTTAGGAAATGCTTTCCCTAAATCTTCACGCAGTTGGAAGTTTATGCACTTGGATTTATTTCAAAAATAACTTAATCTTTACACAATAATTACATACTTAAGGCACTAAAAAATGTCTTTACAGTGAAAGAATTTCTGTTTACCATACGTGCTTTAATGCTAAGTTTCAAATTTAATGAAGCAGAAAGAACACTGTGAGACAACAGTCTCCTCAGAAATTATGGCACAATAAATTTGGGACATAAAGTTATGATACATTTAAAATGGTCTGCATAAATGAAGAAGAAAACCAGCAAAAGGTGGAATTAACCAACCTCATTATTTGTCACATTAATGTAAGTGAAGGTAGACAGACATGTAATTACATAATTACACAGTGCTGCTGTTAACCATATTCAATGTTTATTAAGTCCTGTAAAAGCATCCACTGTCTTAAATATGTATTCAATGTATCTGCCAACTATGTGTAGCTAGTGAATATATCAAGTGGGTATAGTCTCTCCATTCTAAGGAAAATTAATGTGACTACAGAATAATTCTGCACTGACTTGGCAAAATCCAGAAATTAATAATGATAATAATAATAATAATAATAATAATAATAATAATAATAATAATATTTGATATATATTGGTTACCTACACATAAATGAGAACACCCACTGTTGACTGCCTTAATAGTGATCTCATATGGTCAAAACACATGGAAGTTGACACCAAACTGCACATTTGCCAATAAACAGTCTTGATACATGCAATTTCAGACAATTAAATAAAGAAGATCTTTTTTTTTCCATGGGGAAAGTCCTCCTGCACCTACCACACCCCCTGCTAATTATAAATACTAACTACAAGATCGCACAGTCCCAAGACAAAGAGAATATTCACCTTCCTGGGGATTGTCAATCTCACACACCTGTCAAACAGCTGCTTAGTGTTGAAACACATTTGACACTCATACACACACACACACACACACACACACACACACACACACACACACACACACACACACACACACACACACACACACACACACATATACAGCATATACATACATACTTTGTTTAAAAGTCACATCTGAAAGATATGTCTGGAGATTCAATAAACTTTGTGTAGGTTTGGTGGGAAGACTACATGGAGTTTATGTGTTTATATATGCATGCCAGGCCCCATGTTTAAAGATAAATAAGCACAGTTTCATGGCTAGCAATGGTGTTGCTGAGCAGAAAACCTGGTAAAGCAACACAGACATCAGCAGAGATGTAAACCTGCTTAACTACCTGCAAACTAGGTCTGCATGTTTGCATAGACCACCACAATGATTACCAGGGTTATTCATAAAGCATGTAGTTCTAAGATTTTATATGGAAGTGCATATAGTGCAGAAACCTGTTTCAGATATACTCAATAATCATTGTGTAAATGATCCATAAGGGTAGATAGACTGCATTATAAATAAACAGTCAGGGGAAGTTTGTCTATTGAATAGGGACACACAGATGAATTGAAGGAATACACACAGGGAAAGAAGACAGGTGAAACATGGTAATGTACAGCAGATGAGGGCATGTCAATGAAGACAGTTATAGCATAAGCACTAATCACATATCAACATAATACAGTATGGACTGTACAGTGAATGTATATTATGCAACTACCACACAAGATAACATAACAATGGAGAAGATTCTTTGTGATAGAAGCATTCTGACATGAGCAATGGCGAGGACATATATCAGAGATGGTATATACAATAGGAGTTAGGTGTCTATTGTGAAGCTGTGCAAAATGAGTTGCCTGTATATGAATGTAATATCAGCAGAGGTCTCAACCAAGCAGGACGCTCATGGACAACAGTAGACAGAAGCATGGACAATCATGGACAATATAAGAATAACAGTACCAATAATCCCATGTCTCTGACATAGCAAATGTAAGTGTGAGTGATCATAGATGGTTCTGCAAGAACACACTTGTACAGCTATTATGAGTTGCCAGCAATCTTTGAGGGGAATCAAAAACACCATCCTGAAGATTTGAGATATGAGACCGAGTTAAGGGAGATTCTTGAAATATCTACATAATACAACCTCATTTTTGGAGTTTACTATGAAGTCATCTCTGTGTGAGAGTGACTTTCTTGATGTAAAGGTGTTTAAGACTCAGGACAATAAGCTTTCAACTAGTCTGTTTAGAAAGGAATGTTATCATCCTGCTTATGTACATCAGAATAGTATGCAACCCTCACATATATTTCAAAACTTTATTAAGGGGCAAGCCATGAGGGCATCATGACTCCACATTGATGAAACTGATTTTGAGAATAGTATGTGTGTTTTATACAATGACTTCATGAAGACGAGGTACAAAGTTGAAGAAATAGAGAAGGGTATTAAGGAAGCCACTATGCTAAGAAATGATAGGGCTAAGCTTTTCTTTGCTACACCAGTAAAAGATAACGTTAGGAATACTAGAGTCAGCAGTGCAGTGCAAGTTCCCCTCACTTTCAGTAGTGATACAAATGCACTTAGGAACATAATTTCTAAAAATTGGCATATTTTATATACAGATCCCTCTACATCTGAGATAGTTGGAGGGTACCCTACTTTTTATTTCAAGTTTGGCTAGGCTTATATAGGCCCTAGGGCCAATAGCCTAGTACCTACCTATGAACCTATAAGAAAACTGAAAAGGATACTTTGTTACCTGAAAAGGCACCAAAACAGGCATTTTGGTTTAGGTACCCATAGATATGGAGAGAGTAATTATTGTGATTTTGTAAGTATTGATGGAAAATTTTTCATCTTGATATGGAATGAGAGTTTCATTTTTCTGCTTCAGCTGATTGCATTACCATCAATGTGGTGTACCTCACTTTTTTCTTCATTTTATGTTGGCAAAACAAACTGCGAGTATAAAGAAAGGGTCAGCGATCATCTTTATTGTATACATAGGGGGAACGTGGTTAATCCACTTGCAAAACACGTAAATACATTTGGAGTTAACCACACTTTTATGTTTATAGCTATAAATGTGGTGGAGACTGATATTAGAATGGGAGGTGTAGAAAATGAGACTGAGTTAAGGGAGATTAGATGTATAATCTCACTGCAGTCTCATAAGGGCCATGGATTAAATGAACATATCCCTCTATGCCTGGTTTTAAAATCTAGGGATTTGAGGAAGAAGTAATTTCTACACACTTATATGATGTTTTTATTTTTTAGATTTTTTTTTTATATATTTCTTAGAAGTATGTTTTTTGTTTCATGTTTCATAGAAATCAAGTGCATGTATCTTTAAATATGTGATTCCTAAGATTGGTTAGTTATGTAATAGGTAGTGATGTAATTCTATTTAAATGCATATGTTGTATGTTCTCACTTTTGGTCTGAAGAAGCTATTTTATATAGCGAAAGTGCTTACCAGGTTTACTATTAAAAACTTTCATTTTTACATGGTGGTTGTTTTACTCAGTCATGTTTCTGTGTGTGTGTGCTTTTTTATTGCTTATCTTTGATTTACTTCACACCACACAGTTAATTCTTTGGACTTTCCTTGCTTGTTTTGCTGTAACAAGTAGCATTATGACTCTGCCATAGTTCATGTTGGGGTGAATTACCTGAGATGTATCTCTCTGGACTATATGTGGAGAGACATGACTGAAATCTCAGATCATGTTTCCCAAGAAGGTATGACCCTAACCCTAAGCAGCATTCTCCCTTCACCCAGGATGATGCCATAATATAAACAAAAAATGATTGACTTCAACAACTGGCTTAGCTTCTGGTGTCAATCCAAGGTTGACAGAATACATTGCTTTGCCATAGATGGTCTATACCTGTGTTCTCTTGGTTTTCAGATACAGGCAAAGGCACTTTCACCCCCCCATAGTGCCTTTTTTAGCAATGTCAAAGGAAAAGCTTTGACATAACAAAATCTACTTGTGGCAAACTCAAGGCTGTGCTGCTTAATGCTATGAATGTAAACATGAAGCTGCACCAGAGGACATTGCTAACCTGCTAGCTGACAGATTTGGCACAAACTTCACCCTGGCCCCGCCACTCATACCCCAAAGCATACTTGACACCAGCTCTCTGCTAGTATCTACAGAAATCAGATTATATCTGCACTCTCCAAGGCTAAAAACATGGCCTCAGTGGTACCAGGTAATGTCTAAGGTTGCTTACTAAGCAATCTAAAACAGGATTGAGTGGACCCACGTAGCATCCTCTTTAGCCATAGCCTCAGAACTGAATTTGTTCCAGCAGAGAGGAAAACAGCAACGCTAATCCCCTTGCACAAAGGGTGGCCATCAACTGACCCTGGAAACTATACACCCATAAGTCTAACCAGTCTCATTTGGAAGGGTATGGAAAGAATCATCATGGACTTTATCAACAAGGACATAGGTGACCTTCAAACTCTAGATCCAACACAGCTTGGCTTTGTTAATGATAGATCATGCTTACTAAACCAAATAGACTTCTTCAAGAAAGTCACCAAAGCCCTGGATGAAGGTAAGACAGTGCATACCACTTATCCAGACCTGGCAAAGGTTTTTGACACAATCCCTCACTCTCCCAGATGAGGAATAACCCTTACATCACTAGATGGGTAGTCAGTTGGCTCACCCACAGAACACATGCTGTCAAAGTTGGTGATGCAACCTGTAGCAGCAGACCCTTCACCAGTGGCATCCCAAAAGGATCTGTGCTGGGCCCTTTAATGTTCAGAATCTATTTCTCAGAAGTCCAGGCTAAAGTAGATGGCCTTTGGCTTACCAACTGTGCTGATAATTGCCAAGTGGGTGCAATCAAAAAGTCTCCCAATGATGTTAAACTATTACAGGAGGGGCTAACAGAGACAAATGATTGGTGCCAAAGCCACGGTCTAAAACTAAATGCAAAAAAGTACCATTATTATTGCCTTTGGTAAAGTTGAATTCCCTGCAATGAGAACATTGACAACACACCCCAATGCTCACACCCAGTGTTGCGAGATCTGGGAAGACAGGTAGATAGCAATCTGAACTTCAACCACCAAGTTTCTACAGTGGTAAGGAAAGCCTTCAATGTCATGCACCTTATAAGTCAGGGCATCACATCCAGGTCTGAGAATGTTATAACACCATTATACTTGACCCTTATCAGATCACTAATAGAGTACAATGCTCCCTTTGGCATGTACCTCACTCACCAGACACTTGCAGTAGCTGGAGAGACCATGGGGGTTTCTCACCAAGAAAATACAGGGCCTCCAAACCATACCATGACATATGTGGATAAAATGAAAGCCCTGTCACTGTACAGTGTATCATAAAGCCTGCAGAGAAGTGACTTGTAGCTGGCCTACAGGGCAAACGCTGACCCTGCCCTGATGGAAATGCTGCACATCCCCATATCTAATGGCACAAGAGTTAGTCACTCTAGGGATCTTAACCTAGTCTCTGACATTAACAGAAAATACTTGAGAGACAGATATATCTCCTAGAGACTGACACTCCTCTGGAATAAACTTCCAAATCACATGTAGCAGAGCTCCCCACTGACCCTATTCAAGTATAACCTAGACAAATGGATGGGAGACTGCAAATTTACCCTAGGTATGGCACCAATGTCCCTCATGGACAGGGGTTAGTTAGTGTTGACCACAGACTTGTTCTGCAAATTATGTCCAGCTAATAAGGACAATTGGGGCTACTTGGGATGTACATGGCTAGGCTTGTAAGGGTTTTAAAGCTGCTAGACTAGTCATTTTCTATACACCTAAGAATCTATTTTAATAGTTCTCAGTTGGCATATTACTACAGCTGTTATAGCAGGAGCATGTAATACAATGACAGCAATGGCCATCAATGCATTTGTTCACATCACAGATTGTATACCCTGTTGTAGCCATTCTGCACATCCACACCTCAATATAGCACATGTCAATGACAGCAGTATTGACATGTCAACTAATTATAGGGTCATAGGACACTATTAGGTTGATGGCCAATATCATATGACATCCTAGCCATTATTATACCATGTAAATAAAATGCCTATATGCATATTATAGCAGACAGTAAGACTATTGTGTGTATGTGTATATTTTTTGGATTGCATTACATTCGGACATTGTCCATATTGAACATATGCACCACACAATGATAGAATTCGCAGTCGCACATTCAGTGGACTGGAGGTGGCTTGCATAGGCTCACGGAAGAACTCTGCTTCATGATCTGTGTAGGCATATTTTACATGAGGGCATGCTCCACTCCTCTGCAGGAAGGATATCATATGGCCAAGGGACAAAGTAGGATGTTTGGAGCTAAGTGTACGGTACCCTATTTGATAATGTAATGAAAAAGTAGTCTAAAGATCACACAATGACTATAGTATACCAGCAACCAGACACACAGCAAAACACTGGGCCTGATATGAACATTACACCTGTGTAGTCATAGAAAATGAATGTCATGCAATGTCACAGTAGCAACACTACATATATCTGACTAAAATACTGTCATATTGCAGTTTATGGAGTATAATAGCATCATTGAGAAGAACATGTTTTGAGCAGAGTAGGGCATGGGTGTGGAATGTAAAATTGTCTCAAAAGTGATAATTGCATGCACAGACATCTAAGTAACTTGATGTCAGATCAGAACACCTTTATGTGTAGTCAAAGTAGATTGCAAACACAGTAGTTAAAGTTACTGCCACAGAGCAGGTTTGTCTTGAATACAGTCAGAATGCATGTTACACAGGATGACATAATCATTGTATAATGCTACAACAAGATGTTTGGAAAAGTATTGGACAAAGATGTGAGCTTACATATCATTCTAAAACTACCTAACCATTTACAGAGCACAATACTTAACACAAGTGCCACAGCATTAGTCTGATTTAAAGGCACATTATAAGTGATGACATCAGCAGTGCCTGCTGAGAAGAAGATTTTAATAGCAGTATCCCACATACTGGTGTAAAATGCCCTCTCTAATGTCAACAAAATGAACATACACACACACACACACACAATAGCTACCAGCAGTGAGAGCAGAATGCCGTCCTAAGTACACTGACTAGAGACATCCATATGTA
This sequence comes from Protopterus annectens, assembly GCF_019279795.1. NCBI lineage: Eukaryota > Metazoa > Chordata > Ceratodontiformes > Protopteridae > Protopterus > Protopterus annectens. Next base: position 355,799,951 of record NC_056737.1, on the reverse strand, counting down.
ATGCAAGTGCTACTGCACAAGTCTGACTTGGAGAGTGTCAGACAACACTATATAAGTGATAACATCAGCAGTGTCTGATGTGGAGAAGATGGTAATAGCATTGTCCCACATGTTGGTGTAAAATACTTTCTCTAATGTCAGCCAAGTGAACAAACAAATGTACACACATCAGTTGACTGTAGTGAGATTAGAACCCCTAACTAAATACACAGACTAGAGAACTTAGTACTTAACACATGTGCCATGTCACAAGTTTGACTGTTACATGGCTGCATGGCAATTTATAGTGGATATCATCACTGGATGTTTGAGAGAAGATGTTGGGAGGCCTGAATGAAATGAATGTTTAGGCATATACAACTCTCAAAATATATGTACTCCATGAGCTTGCAGTGATGAGTGCAAGATACACAGTTATGCTCCTCTGACTAGACAGACACACACTAGATGATTGCGGTGAGATAAGAACCCCTACTTATTGAAGTACACAGACTATAAAACTCAGTATTTAATGCAAGCACCGTAGTACAAGTCTGACTTTTACAAGGCAGTAGGGTGATCTAACGTGGATGACTGGATGTTTGAGAGAAGATGTTGGGAGGCCTGAATGAAATGGATGTGTAGGCATATTAAACTGTCAAAATATTAGTACTCCTTGGGACTGTAGTCATGAATGCAGAATACAAAATTAGGTTCAGCTGACTAGAAAGATGAATACGAACACTCATACACACCAGTTGACTGCAGTGAGATTAAAACCCCTACAAAAGTGCACAGGCTAGAGAATTTAACACAAGCACCATGGCATAAGTCTGATTTTTATAAGGCTCCAGGGCAATTTATTGTGGATGACATCATCATTGGATGTTTGAGAGATGTTGTTGGGAGGCCTGTCTGAAATGAATAACTAGCCATGTACAACTGTTGATATATGATAGATCTGCATATTACCATATTGATGAGTGTGCAAAGCACTTGCTGTTGTGTTTCCAATGTGCAGGTACACCTTAAAAAGACATCTTTACAAGCTATTCGCAAACAGCTGTCCATACTAATACAAGTATTGGAAAAACTGAATGTGTATTTTCAGTTTAAAGATGCGCATGGTGTATAAGAAAACATTTTTTATTTATTTCTGTAATGTACTTGATATATTTGTGAACAAGTATTGAGAGACCAAGTTTCAAGTACATGGGTTTAGGTCAAACACACTGCAAACTAAGAAAACTCTGGAACAAACCAACCCATTCAAAGGTAAGGTTAAGCAGTTCCACGACAACAGTTTGTCTCAGATCCAATTGCAAACATTAAAAAATCATAATATAAGCAATTTCATCTACCTCGGCAGACTTCATCAGAAACAAATGGATAAAATCAAACAAATGGATTCAAATAAATAACACCCATCAATGTACTGGTACACACACACACCCCTGCTAACAGCATTTAAAGTGGCCAACAATATTTTTCCTTTAATCTGCACACCAAATAAATGCAATGTGTAACAATGTTAAAATATTTGTATTAAAGACACCTTTTTAGCATGTTGCTTCAATAAAACTTTCCTTCTTAAATTAATATTTTATAAAAATATGTGATGTAATTGAATATTTACAATCAATGCATATTTTTAATTTTTAAAGTCACAAAAATAAACATAAACCCAGTGGAAGGAATTATAGTATAATGAAGAAGATGCCCACCTCAAAAGCAAAATGTGCATGGTTTGACTCCACCATGGCAACCAGTCAAATCCACATAGTCAACAAGGACGCCAAATCTGATACCAACCCACTGACCCATAAATATATGCATGTCATTATAAATAATATCATTATTTGTACATATTTTATACTGCCTTGTCTCAGATAAAAAAATCATACCATGAATTAAATTTCAATAATATATATATATACATATATATATATATATATATATATATATATATATATATATATATATATATTATTCACCACCATCATCTTTCTAGTGACTTTAGCTTTAGGATACATCCACTGGATATATTTTCATTTAACCATGGCCAGGATCCTGCTTCTAGGTGTAATTGCCACATCAATTCTTTCTTTTCCAATAGTAGTGACCATGGTCCACCCCTTTCATTCTTTATCAGTCTATCAGTGCCAATAAACTTAAATATATGCTCTAGATTTTCCATAATGTGTTTAGTCAGTGCATTGTTTGAATTATCTTGCCTGATACTATATTGGTATACATAAATTCTTTCTTTCAATCTCCTATCCATTTTACCTACATAGTGTCTTGGGCAGAGGGTGGATTGTGCCAAACAGATTACTTGCTTTGTTTCACAACTAACATTTTCATTAACCTTATACTGTTTACCCTTACCTTGAAACAAGCCAGTTTTTATTTAGGATTCTTCTACGTGAACATGCCCCCTCAAAATATGTCATAATAAAACTATTCCTATAATTAACCCCCTCCGCTTCCTTGAAGGTATTTAAATCATGCATTTTTATTTTGTCTTCAACTGATTCTGTATGGGGTAATAGACTTAATTTCTTCAATATTAATATTATTCTCATTCATATTCATACATAATAATGGTTTATAAAACCCCCCTAATGTATTTCTGGATCACTTCACATGTCAAGTTCTAACTCTAGCTTCTCCAGGTAGCCTCTTTTTAAAAATAGGGACCTCATAAAATCACATTCTTTTTCAAACTCCTCTTCCCTTGTCACCATTCTCGTTGCACGTACCAATTGCCCTTTCACTTCTCCTCTTTTCTGGTGGTATGGGTGTGCACTGTCAAAGTGTAAAAAACTGTAAGAAAATGTCTCCTTCTGATGTATTTTTGCAATATACTGCTTGTTTTCATAATCCTTGTCTAATAATACATCCAAATAAGCTATTTGGTTTATTTATTTCATTAGAAAAACTCAAGAACTCTGTCATATTATTGATATATTTCAGAAAACTATATAATTCCACTAGGCTCCCTTTCCATAAAATGCATACATCATCTGGGAAGCATGTATAAAATCTTATACTTTGAAAATGATGGGAAGATTCTAGATATTCTTTTTCCCAATATGCCATTGCCATATTTGCCACTGCACCACCTCATAGGGACCCCATGGCTACTCCCTTTTTCTAAAGATAATACTGTCTCCCAAACATTAAATAATTGCTTTTCAAGACTATTTCTAATAATTCTTCTACTAAATTTATCTCATCTTGAGGGGCTCCTTTCCATAATAAAAATTCACAACCCCATTCTATCCCTAAATGCTGGGGTATTACACTGTATAAATGTTTAACATCTATAGTAACTAACAAATCCTGTGGCTCAAAAACACCTCCTAGGATCTTTGTCAAAGAATTCAAGGAGTCTTTGCAAATTCTTCCTTCCTCTTTCATATACCCTTTCAGCTTAGAGTCCAAAAATGTAGCTATTGCATATGTAACTGATCTCGTACCATTGACTATCGGCCATACTGGTTGATTTTTGAGTGACTTATGAATTTTAGTTACACCAAACATTATTGGTGCCATCGAGTGGGTTACACTAAGGTAGTTGAAAAAATCTCAATACTCGCATGTTGTTCTATAAATAAATCATTCAACTGCATATTTATTCTATGATATGCCCCATTAACCTCATTCAATGATGCTGATTCATAGGTATCACTCATCAAACTGCTCTCCATTCTTTTCATATAATCATCACTGTCTATTCCCCATTATCACTACCCGACCCACTTTATCTGGTTTCATTACACATACTTGACTTCTTTTTAGAAAATTCATTACCTGCCGCTCATCATCACCTGAATTCACTAATCCATATAGCCTCCTTTTATTTTTATTTCTACTCTTGTTGCATCAAATACACTCTTGTTTTTTATCAGACAGATTCTCTCAAATGTTGCTAACAAAGGGTTGAACTTTTGGCGAAGGGCTTAACATTCGTACCTACACATTCATCTAATATAGTTACTGTCTTACTTGATTTGAAATATTATGTAAGGAAGCTAAACTTAGCTATCTTATTGGGCAATCAAGAAACTTCTTGTGCTGAATTCAGGATTCCCAGCACATATAATCCCCCATTTCATCCTACATTGGCTTTATTTGATAGAATGTGTGAAGCTGATATTATAACATTGCTGTACAGTAAAAATATAAAACACAAGTTTAGAAATGTGACTAGACGTGAAGTTGCATCTTTAAATCATTTGAGACACTTACCAGTGAGAGTAATGAAGCCGGACAAAGGGAGAGGGTTAGTAGTAATGAGTATTGATGAATACATACACAAGATGAAACAACTATTAGTAAGTCCCACTTACGAGATGGTCAGTATTAATGAACTTAACACGACATATGGTCGCATTAATTCATACTTTAACGATATGTTTATTCAAACAACCATAGATATCAATACATTTAACTACATGTCTAAATCATTCCCTAGAATTCCTAAGTTATTCAGTGTACCGAAAATACATAAAGGTACAGAAAATCCCATAATGCGTGCTTTAGTTGATGCAAGACACTCTTATAAATAAGCAAGTGCAAAATTAATTGATTCCATCTTAAAGAACTATATTAGTATGGAAATCCATATTTGTCAGGATTCTTGGTCCTTCTTGGAAGACATTAACAAAATTAACTTTAAGGAAGAATATAACTTCCTGACAATCGATGTCATGGACCTTTATACCTCAGTACCCTATGTAGAAGGAACTGAATGGGTTTCAGCCCAAATTATAAAAAATGGAGCCCCCTTGGATGAAATTAATCTTATAGAAGAACTATTAGATATCATCCTTACATGTAATTTTATTTCCTTTGACAAGGAGATTTACTTACAAAAAATAGGGGTGGCAAAGAGCTCATCATGTGGGTGAGTTTCACGAAATTTGTGTTGGCCCATTGGGAAAGTGAGTTTATATTTAAGAACAGTAACATTAAAACCCAGTTACATTATTACACCAGATTTCTGGATAATATTTTTATCATCCTGAGGGGGTAAGAAAAATGCAGCTACAGAATTGTTGCACTATTTAAATAACATGACTCCCTTCTTACATTTTACAAGTAACTTTGACACAGAGACCATAACATACTTAGATGTCGAACTCAAGAAAGACAGAAGTCAGCTGAGATATACAGCAAGGATTCATAGAAAAAACACATATTCTAACAAGTTTGCATTTTACCAGCTCACACCCTTTCCAACAAAAAAAGTCCGTTATAAAAGGACAGTTGGTCAGGGAAGCAAGAATGGTATCACTAGAAAAAGGCTTCTTAGAAGAATGTGAGAATTTAAGATACATGTTTTTGAAAAGAGGTTATCCAAACCAACTAATCCTAGAACTGACTATGGAAGTTCAAAGAAAAAGAAGTAATGGGACATACAAACCAATTCTTAACACAAGAATTAGGAAATAAAGACTAGTCAATAGTGTCAACTCTAATCTAACTGAATTGAATAATATGAACCAACCTAATATACCTAACATAAATAATCAAACATTTAGGTTGAGCTTCATAACTACATTTAGTATTGATGCTTTGGAGGTCAAAAAAGTTATTATAAAAAATTGGAACCTCCTAAGTAGTGACAGAGAAATAGTGAATAAGTTAAGTGATTTTCCTACAGTAATATTCAAAAGAGAGATGAACTTAAAAAAATCGATTGGAGAGACCAACACCTTGCATAATACGAAACCCTGGAATGTATATGTGTGAAACATGCAACTACTGTAAATTTGTGGAAACGGCACACATTTTATATAAGAAACATTAGTTACTATATATAACAGAAGTTTAATTGCAATTCAAAAATGATTGTTTATGTGGCTTTATGCCAGTCATGCCCTGCCTTCTACACTGGAAAGACTGACCGGAGGTTCAGGGACCATGTGTATGAGCATATTTATTGTATCAACAATAAAAACATAGAAAATGCATTAGCTAGACACATTATGAACTTTCATATGCATCAGTTTAAATTCAGAGTTATAGACCAAGTGTCTTTGGACACGAGAGGGGTCCCAAGCTCAATTCTTTTAGAGAAACTAGAATTAATGTGGAAACTTCGAGTTAATGCCTGTCAACATCCTGGCTTAAATGAAACATGTTCAATATTATGTTATTTGAAATTGAAAAGCCTCACTAGATAAGTAGAACGTAGAGGAATGTATCAGTTTATTATCTAAGAATAAGCTTCAGTTGTTGTTGTTGTTGTATCTTTCAGCTTTTCCCGGTTAGGGGTTGCCACAGCGGAACTCAGGTCTGCTAATGATTGGCAGTAGATTTTTACATGCCAAGTTGCCAGCCCTGATGCACAACCTTCAACGAAGGTACGCCCATTCACGCATGTCTCCACACAGAAGACCCTCTAGCTAACAATCGAACAGGACAACATCTTACTGTGAGGCGACAATGCTACTGCAGCACCACCACCGCATAAGCTTCAGTACATACCTAATATTACAGTTTTGTTTATCCTGTCAATTAATTAGTTATTATATTTAATTTTATATTGACTGTATTATTTTAAAGTCAGTCAGTATGTGCTGCTAAATGTTTGAGAGTAAATGCTTGTGCTGCCAAAACAATAGTAATTTTAAAGTCTTTCATGGTTTTACTGTTTTTCACAAAAGGTAGGATAGGGTTGACAGTTTTAATTAAGTATGGTAATTATTTGTGACACATGACCTTGTTGTATTTAAACAGTGTAATGTTCAAAGTTTTTTATCTGAAGAAGTTTGAGTTACTAAACAAAATAAAAAGCGCTTTGTGTTCATTGTTTTTTAACATATAAATCTGTGGACCGAGAACTGAGGACTGTTTCTGCAGTTGCTGTTGTTATTTTTTGTATTTTGGTGGTAGTACTTGTGGATTTATTAACAATGGGTGTAATGGTGGGCTGAATTAACTAGAAACATAATATTCCTTCATGGTATTACTATTATTTTCAAACATGATATTAAAATTGACTTTCCTTAAAAATAATTTTAAATCCAAGTACAGATTAGCTAAGTTTGGGCCCCTATTGGGTACATAAGTCATATCTCTTGCTAAGGTGTTTGCCACTCTTACATCCAGATTCAGAGTTGAATAATTATATACATGAAAATCTCTTTGTTCATTATCAGTTACAACCACATACCCCTCCCCTCTAGCTTGTCAATTCAGTTCATTTATATTATGTATAGTCCTCATTGTCTCCATGCCCGATATCCCCCTCTCTTCTGGTATATGGTTGTGGGCATGGTCCCATATGATGACCTGTTCTGGTACGACTGCTGGGGAATCTGAAAATTTTGGTGCTGCTCCTCAAGAAAAAGTCTCCCTTGGTTCATATTTAATTGTCTATTATGTATTCTCTACAAACACCTTGGTAGGGAGTGATAATTAGGCTGTTCAGACTGTTGTGGTGGCAATGGGGGAATTCCTCCTTCTCATCATTCGGTTCACCTTTTCCAGTTACACCAATCACCACTTTATGATCATTCACACCCCAATTCCTTAGCTGATGTCTTGGGCCCATACCCAGAGATCTAGAGGGCTTAGGGTATGCAACCCCATTGGCATATTCATTAATGTCTTTATCTAACTTTCTCTCCTTTCCTCCCTGCAGCATATTTAAATGGGCATCTATACTTTTGTATATCTGCCCATGTTCATATTTAAATGACTGGTAATTTTCATCTTCCACAATAATTTTTTCCAGTCTTGTTAGTTCAGATCCCAGTCAATTAATTTCTTTCATATTGTATTTTATTAACAGTTCTAAAAGTTCACAACCATGTCTAGCAAACATTTGCAATAGTTCCAGATGTAATGGGGAAGTCTCTACAAGTTCTGTAGGAAATCCTTCTACGTGGCACACCTCATCACAAAAGGTTTCTCATCCAGAAAAAAAGAGGTAATTGTTCCCCTCTACTCATCACTCATTAGACCCATTATAGAGTACAATGCCCCTTTTGGTATGTACCTCACAAGACATCTACAACAACTGGAAAGGCCACAAAAATACCTCACAAAGAGGATTACTGGCCTCAAACAGATGCCTTATGCAGACCGTCTCAAAAAAACTCCAGTTTTACTCCGTCGCATATCGCCTACTCAGAGGTGATCTCTGCCTAACATACAAAGCTTTGTCAAACCCAGAGCTGTTGGGTATGCTCCACTTAAAGAAATCCCAATCCCTCCGAGCTACATGCTCTAGGGACCTAAACCTTGTCACCACAATAAACCGAACATGCTGGAGGGATAAATTCCTGTCCCAGAGACTTCCCATACTCTGGAACAGGCTACCTATCTATGTCAAACAGAGTTCCTCATTAGCACTCTTCAAAAAATCTCTTGTTGATTGGATGGGCAATAGGTAATTCAACCCGGGGATCACTTCTGTGGTTCTGCTTGACAGAGGCACAGGAAAATAATTTTCTTGGGTGGCGAAAGCCAGGGTACCTTTTTGGCTAGGCTTGTATAGGCCCTAGGGCCAATAGCCTAGTACCTACCTATGAACCTATGAACCTATGAAATTTCCATCTTCTTAGTCTTTTAGGAACTATTCTGGAACCAACACATAGCTTAAAATACTAATTTTCACGCTGTAAATTTTTGTATTTCAATAACTTTTGGTCAAAATCAGTCAATTTAATCTCCATTTCCCCATCCTGCATATTTACATTAGCATTACCAAATTCAAAACTTTTTTACAGCCGATGACCCATCACTGGAATGTCCATTGCTGGCAGCTGGTTTATATCAAGCATCCCTTCAATATTATCACAGTCATTTACTCCTCTACTAATATTAAAGCCAATACCTTGATTGATTTGTTGGTAATTTGAGGAGTTTAGGTGCTGCTCCTGATTCATTTCAGCATTTTCAAACATATTCATGCTGTTGCTGCCTTCTCCATATCTCTTATCACTCCTGCTGGTTCCCAGGCGTGTGCCACAACTGTTTGCTGTTAATAAATCCACTCTTTTCGTTAACTATTCAACAAGCAATGTTAAGTTCCCCACAGGAGCTCAAATGTCATCAGCATCACTATTTCTTGCTAAAAACAAGTCCTGTGAGGAATTTCCACTGCTTTCCACCATAACAGACAAAGCCAAACACACTGCAAACTAAGAAAACTCTGAAAAAATCAGTCCATCTAAAAGTGAGATAAAGCAGCTCTATGGCAACAGCTTGTCTCAGATCCAATTTTTATTAAATACAAATGTTAAAAAGTCATAATATAAGCATTTTTGTCTGCCTCTGCAAACTTCATCAGATACAAATGGATAAAATCAAACAAATGGATTTAAATAAATATCACCAAGCAACGTACTGGTTTATACCCACCACTTCTAACAGCATTTAAAGTGGCCAGCACCTTTTCTCCTTTAATTTGCACACCAAATAAATACAATGTATAACAATGTTAAAATACTTGCAGTAAAGACCCCTTTTTTAGCATGTTGATTCAATAACACTTTCCTACTTAAATTAATATTTTATAAAAATATAAGATGTAAATAAGTATTCACAATCAATATATATGTTTAACTTTTAAAGTCACAAAAATAAGAATAAACCCAACAGAAGGAATTATAGCATAATGGATAAGGTGCCTACCTCAAAAGCAAAAGGTGCAGGGTTTGACTTCCACCAAGGCAACCAGTCAAACCCACAACGGCACCAAACCTGACATCAACCCAACGACCCATAAATATATACGTCATTATAAAACTATCATTGTTTGTGCATATTTTATACAGCCTTGTCTCAGATAAAAAAAAAAATCACACCATGAATTAAATTTCAGTATCTGTATAATGTAACCACCATCACCTTTCTAGTGCCTTTAGCTTTAGGATACACCCAAGGGATACATTTTCATTTAACCCCACCCAGAATCCTGCTTCTCGACATAATTGCCACATCAGTTCTTTCTTTTCCAATAACAGTGACCATGGTCCACCACCTTCATTCCTTATCAGTCTAGCTATGCCCATAAACTTAAATGCATGCTCTGAATTTTTCATAATTTGTTTAACCAGTACTTTGTTTGAATTCACTTTCCTGATACTATATAGGTGTTCATAAATTCTTTCTCTCAATCTCCTTTTGGTTTTACCTACAAAGTATCCTGGGCAAAGGGTGCATTGTGCCAAATAGATTACTTGCTTTGTTTCACAACTAACATTGCCATTAATCTTATACTGTTTACCCTTAACTTGAAATGTTGTTCCTTCATGCAAATGTTTGCAATAATGGCATCACCTACATTTAATGGTCCCTTTTTGTTCCAATTCCATCCCCCTATTATTATTCACTGCTTCCAAAATCATTTTAATATTTGTATCCCATCTATACACAATATTAGGGGCTAGGTCCAATTTTACCTTAAGTATGATATTGTCTCTTAGTAACTGTCAGTTTTTATTTAGGATTCTTCTAAGTGAAAATGCTCCCTCAAAATATGTTATTTATTTAACTACATTTGTTTGATTTTATCCATTTGTATCTGATAAAGTCTGCAGAGGCAGACAAAAGCGCTTATATTCTGATTTTTTTAACGTTTGCATTTAATAAAAAATTGGATCTGAGACAAGCTGTTGCTGTGGAGATACATGGGTTTAGGTAACAGATAGCTGCAGTGTAAATATGTGTTCTTTCCTTAAAAATAGCCTTCGCTTTGTGTTTTTACATGTACTTTCATGGGATGAAGACTAAATGGACACTAAACATATGTAATACATGTAAATATGAACTTTCCATCGCACGTTAGTGAGCAGCTGGTTTGCACAATCAATGGCAAAATGTTTGTGCATGTGAGATACACACTTATACTGCTTTCCCCATTTGCTTGTAGTTAACTGGTGAGCAAACATGACCCTCAGCCTCATTGATAAAATGATGAGAGTTATATTGGTTTGTTGAACTTCATGCAATCATGTTAACGGAAGAAGCATGGCAGTCAGCAGTGTGGATAATACTGAGTGTAAGAAACACACCTGCTCCATAGCTGACTCTGTGGCAACATGTGTAAATGCATTGATACATTTATTTTCCAATCCAGATGATACAGGGTTCAATTTCAGATCTATGTAATAGTTTAAAATATGTATTTATAATGCAATGAAATCATTCTTTATTCTACATTCACTGTGTGTTACCTTAGCACAGTGTGTTTATGTGGCATTGTGCAGAGTGAACTGCTCCATTAAAGAGCTGTTCACCATCAGTTGGCATTAATGCACAGGGCCAAACTCTGTGCAAATACAGAGGATAAAAAGTGAAGGCCTCCATTGTTTTTTTTAACTTATGTGTGTTGTATGTGATTCTACTTTTTAGCAAAATTAAAGATGTTAAAACGGGGTAGATAGGCAATTGGTGAAATGAGGGCAAGTAGGGAGAAGAACAAAGAGAAAGCAATATAGGAATGTGCAGGAGTGAGGTAGTAAAGAACTATTGCTATCCATTTCTTCAACAGTGTAGAATAAAAATATGTATAGAATATTAGCTGAATTTGGACTGTCACCTCAACAAAGAGGGATGACAATAATGCAACCATGTTATATAGCCAATAGAAATGAATCAAGTGTATCAAAAAGACATGTGTATGAAGTGTAGAGCTATGTATGGGATGATATATTTTTTGTGGGACAGGTGCCTTTTTTCACTTCAGTAAGAGAGGAATGTTGGGTAAGAGATGTAGGTATTTCTGAGTCAGGTAAGCAGATGCTAACATCACAAATAAGACACAAAGACAGTGTAGCACATGACAGGTTGGAGGACACCATGACTCGGGTTAGGGAGGGGACAACAGATATTCATGTGCATCAAACATGGGGGCAGTGAGAATCTAGTCCTCAACCACAGGACTGCCCTTACTGTCCCCTTACTCCACTAGTTATTGGAGTGATTGGCATCTTCTCCTACAGACCATAAGTGAGAGCAGCCTCTCCATCCAACATAGGCATGCACCAATGATACTGTGCATGACCCTATGTGCCAACCCTGACAACTCCTGGTTGGTGGTAAAATCCTCACCTCAGCCAATACTCTTGAAGGGTACCACAGCACCAGCTACCTGATGTGGAGGGCTCAGGTAGTACAGGTGCAGAGAAGACAGTACCATTTTATGACCTGATACATTTTTGTGTGGCTTTACACAGTGATAAAATTAATTTTTACAATGTGGGATTCAAACCTATGCATTAGAGACAAAATATTTTCTTCTGCAGTGGTGATTTTTTTCATCCTTTCCATGTGTATCTCAGACATACACATGAATTATATATAAATACACATGACAGACTGAGGGGTTAACCATGTACGTGTGTGACCTGCCATGGTCCTGGTTTATGCATTCCTGTGTGCATGAGTATTGAATTCTGAAAACCATCCAAGGTCAGAGAAGACAACTATAGTTACAGAAACAGAAAAGTCAGTTTACCCTCAGTCATACAAATAATTAATATGAGCTCCACTATTGTTATTTATAATTATGTTTAATTTTTTATGCGTTTATTAAAATTGAGTGTACAACCCTTAATAAAATTGGGAGTGTGTAATGACTTTTTTCATGTGAATTTTAGTATAAATTAATTGGTACAACAGTAAAAATATTTGGAATTTACTGTATTCAAACCAAGCACTATTTGTATTGCTGCCCTACACTTACACGTGCTGCCACAGGCATACTTAAAAAACAGTTGGATATTTCCATATTCATTATTAACTTCTGTGTATTAACTGCCACACAGTGTTCTTTAGCGTGTTTTTGTGGTGCATAACTTAGGTGATAGAATGTATCCATTTTGAAAATGTTTACTTTCTGTTTCCTCTCTGCAGGTGTTCTAGACCTGTAGATTTTGGGGAAGGTTGCTAACTGCCACACAATGCCAATTACTGCATTTGTGTGATGGAAAACAAAAAATGCTACAATGTATCCTTTTTGAAATTGAGAATATCTGCATCCTGTCTGTCTCATGTGTGAACTATTAGTCTAGGTTTATGCGACTGTAACTGGTGAGCAAACATGAAAAGCAAAGCTAAACGTGTTTTATCAATGTGAGCAGTGTTTCTTAGGTTTTATCCTTAAAAGACAAATGTAAGGGGGGCATGGCCAAGATGACCACTGAGTAGCAGCAGATTTTATCAGCTCCACTAAGGCAACTACTAATTTAAGGAATTTTTGTCTTTTTTTTTAAAACCTGGAATTCAATTTTATTTATCTTCCTAAAGGACTAAATTTGCTACAATAATATCCAAAAAAGAATCTTGAAGAGGGCAGATTTTCCTGTCAAATATTATGCTGGATTTATTCTACTCAGCTGAAATCTCCACAATGAGCTTTTCAAAAACCAGCAGTCAGGACTCCATCCTAAAAAGGGAGTTTCAAACTTTATTAACCAACCTACAAGAATTAACAATCAAAATTGACAAAGCAGACTCCAAAATTGACAATTTTAAAGAAAAATGTACTAAATAGATGGACATACTGCATGAAGACTTACAACAGCAAAAACTTTAGATTACTGCAATTGAGGAGGCACTCAATGACATGGACTGCAGAATTAAATAGAATGAGAACAACACTGAATTCCTGCTTAAACAAAACACCTTACTACAAACCAAATTAGATGGTTTAGAGAATAGATCACATCACAACAACATAAGGATTTTTGGGTTACCAGAAAACATTGAGGGAAACAATATGGTAAGCTTCTTAACATCTTGGCTTCCAAAAACTCTAGATTTACCAGAAGCATTATCATTTGGTATCAAAAGAGCCCATAGGTCATTATCCTGTGCTAACACAAATAAGAAAATTCCCAGATCTGTGATAGTCAGATTCCTGTCTTCATTTGATAAGGAAATGGTTCTTAAATCTGTGTGGGCAAAGGCACCAATTAAAGTTAATGAGGCAGTTATACACTTTGATAATGACTATACTACCATGGTAATAACAAAGAGAAAAACATTCTTACCAATAATTAAAGAACTTAAAATGTGAGGTTGATTTTTCAATGCATTATACATTGCTTTATTCTATGTGATTCATACCTTATTTAGAATTTTATAAAGTAGCTAATGTGTCATGACTATATTACAGAATTATGATTACACAGAGATCCAACTGTTATTTTGCTAGCTAGGTTACTTGTTCTTAAATACTATAATACTGGGTTATTGCTAGTAGGCTTAGAAAAATGATAGGTTTCCTGAGTACTCTTTTAGGCTTACCAATATCAGATTGAGTGTCTCTGTATTTAATTTTTAATAGAATGTGCTTCTATCTGCTTAAGTGATAGTAATAACTTACTGTGTCAATATGTACAGATGTTCATAGTTATATATAATTCTTACATATTAAGAAAAGACACATCTAAGGGTAATATGGTAAAAAAGACTATGAAAAAGACTTTTGAAATGCATGATTTGATGTATTCATAGTAGCATATAGATAATGGTCTTGTAGTTCATTGTTTTATTCTTATCTAGTCAACTGGTCAATTGAGATTGAATATGTAATTTATAAAGTTAAAAATAACATATTTGTACATTACTATTGTGTTTTTTTTTTCTTTTCTCTCTCTCTCTCTCTCTCTTTCATACATATGGTACATAAGTATACATAGTGATGAATACTTTCTTTACTGTTTTTTAATGAGGCTTGATAAATAGCTCTTGAATTTATTTTATTCTATTAGGAATAAATATTTTCATAATTTCGTTAAAGAATGACGTCTCTTTAACTATTTAATTGATTTAAATGATTTTCTTTGATCTAGTTTGGTGAAGCAAACTTTTCTCAATTAAGTAAAGTCACTTTAACCTTAGTTTTGATAATATTTTATTAATCATTGAGATAGAAACTTTTATGTTTACTTGAAATTTTAAAGATCTCTTTTTACGGAAGTCATGCATGAGTATGATCACTTAGCAACTTAAAATTATTATACTTACATTAATATATGTTGTTTATTGATAGATGAGTGGTATATTTGTATAGTTAAACAATTAAAAGGAACAGTTCTTTTAGTAATTTTGAAAACAATACTAAACATATAATTAATGGTGGTAGCCGATATTCTGTTGTTACCAATGGGGGTAATCTGAGTGGTTGTCACTACTCAGATTGGGAATTTATAACTCCAGGCTGGTAGCTGTTTTAGGTTTTAAAATCTTATACTATGTACATAGTTATAAAGTTATTTCTCATTTAGCATCCACTTTATTCATCATATGTATGCATATGATTTACAATAACCCTAACGTCTGTTACACCAACATTAAACTAATGCTTATAACTTTGAGATTCAGCACAATTGGTACAGGAGGGAGAACTATTAGTAAATTACTAGGTAATAATGTGAATTATATTTTACTCAACATATATTTAAGATGGTTACATTAAAAGGTATCTCGATTAACATTCACGGTCTAAACAATCCTTGTAAAAGAGAAAGTTTGTTTAGATATCTATCATTACATAAATCCATTTGATCTTTTTACTAGAGACTCATTTGCTGAAAGACAACATCAATAATTTAAATACTAATAAATACATTGCCTTAATGAGTTCAGAACATTGTAAAAAAAAGGTGTTGCCATCCTTTGGCTCAAATCATTACCAACTCCTAAGTTAATAAAAACATATGAAGACACTAAGGGAATGTTTTGTCTAGCCATAGCAGAAATCAGTAGAAAAATCTTCACATTGATTAATGTATATTCGATGCCAGGTATAGGTATCAATACTGTAAAGTAACATCTAAACCAAACTGTTCTCCTATCAAAAGGAAATATCATCATGGCAGAAGACTTTAATTGTATATTAAATGATGGTGAGTCTAGTAGACAGGGAAAACGAAAAATAAATTTTCAAGCTAAACATTTAAATAACTTCATTGATTCATATCATCTATATGATATATGTATGAGCAAGCTGACCCTAACTAATTACAATATACTTTTTTCTCACATAGGCATAATTCCTATTCTAGGATAGATAAAATATTGATTTCTAATCAAATAGTTAATGATTTAACTAAATCCAAGATTATTTCTTGCCCACTCTCTGACCATAACTCAATTACTTTTGAACTCTTCATTAATACAACATTCAGTGTACAGATTAGAAGAATTCAGCATATCTTTCTCAACTACAAGACTTTAGAGATTTCCTAATTCAAGAAACCCAGAACTTTTTACAAACTAATAACACCTCAAATCCTTTAGATATATACATATGGGATGCCCTTAAAGGATATGTATTTGGACAAATTAATAGATGGTACTATAATAAAAGGAAAGCTTGGAATAAAGACTTAAAAGACATACAGTACAAATTAGACAAACTAAAACTAAAACACAAAGATAAACCTATCAAAATAAATGCAAGGGAAGAGATTGATAAATTAAATAATGAGTATAAGGAAATATTAAGTGACAAAACTAGAATTTGTTTGGAAAAATATAAATTTCTATCATTGTCTATGAATCCTAAACATTTAAATTATCTCAAAAACAAGACAAAAAGACTTAACAACCATATTCATATTAAACAGATCTATTCTATAAGATAAAATATAAAAAATTTTATCTATCTGACATATTAAATGAATTTAGAGAACATTTTCCTAAATTCAATCAAAATAAAATCAAAATGGAATCTAAAGGTAAAATAAAATAATATATTAATAAAAATATTAATAAAAAACTTAGCAAGCTACAAAAAGAGTTTATAGACAAACCTATAACCTTTATTGATGTTCAGACCCAAATTAATAAACTTAAACTTAACAAAGCACCAGGCAATGATGGTATCATTCCAGAAATCTATAAAATGTTGCCCAAGACAGCCCTGATTTTACTCCAAAAAGTGTTCTTAATGGTCCAAAATGAATCCAAACCTCCCCCATCCTGGAAATACATATTTATTTCACCTATATTGAAGTCTAATAAAGACCCAAAGAACTGTTCTTTGTATAGCCCTATTTCATTACTGAACATTGACTATAAAATGTTTATGAATATTTACACTGAAAGACTGCAAAAATTCCTTCCACAATTAATATATGACGATCAAACTGGCTTTATTACTAATATACATACTTTTGATAACATTAAAAGAACCTTAGCATGAATAGACTATTCCCAAAAAAAAAAAAAAAAAGAGACCTGACTTTAATTAGCTTGTATATTAACTCTGTCTTTGATTCAGTAATTTGGGATTATTTATTCATTTTACTTGAATGTTTAAATTTCTCAAATATCTTTATAATCTTAATAGAACACTTATATATAGGGACATTAACATATATTAAAATTAGTATATATATCTCACAACATATCCCCATTATTAAAGGAACTAAACAGGGCTGCCCATTATCTCCATTGATATTTATGCTGGTAATGGAACCCTGGGAGAATGAAATACAAAATACTGAAAATATAGAAGGATTAAACATTAATGCTGATACCTCATCTAAAATTCAGCTCTTTGATGATGATGTCCTTATAACTACAAAAGGGAATGATTCATCCATTGCATCTCTATTTGAATCTATGGATAGGTTTCAAAAAATATCTGGGTTAGCTTTCAATGAAGATAAAACCAAAATACTTCCCATCTATACAACTAAAAATAAAATTAAAAGAAAACCTTATAGATATGATTTACTTACTGATTAACTTACATATTTAGGAATTATTCTAGCCAATGACATCAAGACTATATCACATTTAAATTATAATAGATGTTTTGAAAATATACAGACAATTAGATCTAGATGGAACACAATATTTTTTACAATGGAAGGAAGACTATAATCAAGATGAAAATCCTTCCCAAGTGTCTTTACATTATTCAATCTTTATTACTATTACCTTCTAAATCTATAATGAAGAAACTAAATTCAATGTTATTAGGTTTTTGTGGACACCCAAAAGACCTTGGATAGCTCTTAATTATCATATAAATAGCTGGACTAAAGGAGGAATAGCTTTCCCAAATCTAGACCCATATTGCATTTCGGCCATAATCAAGACTTTATCTCTATTAGTGGACTCAATGTACGCAGCCAAATGAAAATTTTACTGGGAATTAATACGTGCTGAACTTATCACAAAACCACAGATCTACAAAACTGATTTACTTAATAATCCTATGTTATAGATTATAAAATATTTCATTACCACCCATACTATATCAAAACACTCTTCAAATTACATTTCCAATATCTTAATAACCTTTAGAAGCTTTATATACAAATATCCAATTTATAAAAAAATGGATTTTTTTTATATTTCCTATAGCATTTACACAAGATATCATAATATCTTCTGATCTAAATAAAAACTTACTTCTTAAACAAAAAGAGTTAATTTATTAGTTTTAGATGATGTCTAATAGAAAAGTCAAAATTTTACAGTTGCTTACACAAGAATTTAATTTAGATGAGTCTATTTGGCTACATATACAAACTTTGAGACAGATACTATTAATCAAAACTGACAGTAAGTATACTGTGGCAGGACAAAATACTTCCATTTTGGTGGATTATCTGGCATTGAATATACAACATAAATTCACTCATAAAGGTAAACTTTCTCATATTTACAGGATCATAAGAGAAGAATCCTATAGTAGTCCAGATAGCTATTGGAAATATTATCACACTATCAATAATGAATTACATAAAGAACAAGATAAAGTATATATGTTGGAACAAGCTGGTAAAACTACATCTTCTCTTAAGTGGAAATTATACACATGGAGGTTTATGTATAGATCATTTTACACACCTCAAATTATGAACAAAATCAATAACAAAAATAACATATGTAAAAGATGTAAATCAGAAATAAATATCGGATGGACACATATGTTTTATGATTGCTCTTAACTGAAAGTTTATTGGGAAAATAGTAGCAATATGTTACAAGCATTATTCACTGATTGTTTTACTATAAATAGATGTATGGTTCTCTTCAATACATCAACACCTAATTGCGTTAAAAAAATAAAACTTCCTATACTCTGGTCAATATTAGCAGTAGCCAGAAAAATCATTACCAGGAACTGGATTTCTGAATCCTATCCATCTTTTACAGAGTTTAAAACAAGTATTATTGACCTATGTCATTTAGAAATTCTAACCATCAAATCTCAGACAACTAGGAAAACATATACTTATAACTTATGGGTGAGTTTACAAAATTTGTTAAAAAAAGAATAAACTGTTCATGGTAATTTGATATGTTTGATTAGAAATGTTTGTTTACAAAAGTGGATGTATTTGTAAATGCCTTAGTTATTTTAGTTATGTTATTTATTTACATATATTTTACCAATTGTATGTTAAATCTCATATGATCATTTGTTAATACATGAAAATCAATAAAAATTGTTTAAAAAAAAAAGACAAATGTGGGATTTGAACCATGATCTAAAGATAGTCTATACTGTGTGGACCATCATGTTTAGCAGGTGTGCTACACACACCTGTGTTTCACAGGTAAAGTTTATGTACTGGTTGTTACAGAAGTACATTATGACATGTATTGTATTTATCCATTTCCCATGTTTGCGTTAAGCCATGCATCTCACAAATACTGGTATTAGAATATATATATATATATATATATATATATATATATATATATATATATATATATATATATATATATATGGATTCACTTCATAACACTGAAACTTCAAAATACTGAAAATGACAAAACTTCATAATACTGAAGACCAAAATACTGAAAGCTCAAAATACTGACTACTCAAAATACTGAAACTCAAAATACTGAAAACACATATTATGCGTAAACTCACCTTAAACAACATAAATCATAACAATTTCTACCAAATATATGCAGGGGGGCAGGCCCCCCTGCACCCCCTGCTAATTATATATATCTACTCCAAGACTGCACTTAACTACACTATGTGCAATCTTGGAGTTGATATACTTAATTAGCAGGGGTGGGCAGCCCCCATGGGGTGCAGGGGCTTGCCCCTGCATATATTTGGTAGAAATTGTTATGATTTATGTTGTTTAAGCTGAGTTTACGTATAATATGTGTTTTCAGTATTTTGAGTTTCAGTATTTTGAGTATTCAGTATTTTGAGCTTTCAGTATTTTGGTTTCAGTATTTTGAGTTTCAGTATTTTGATATTTCAATGTTATGAAGTGAATCCATATATATATATATATATATATATATATATATATATATATATATATATATGAACAGATAGATAGACAGAGATATATAAAACAAACAACATTACAAAATAAATGTTAGTACACATGAAAGATTTTAACACAAGCATGGACTTAAACTCTCACACCAATGAGCCTGTAAAACAAAGTAAGGGTGTATTATCCCTCATTGCCACAGAAATGGCTTTGCAGCAGGAATAAAAACCATTGTCCATACAAGAAAGTCCAAAATCATCCACAGTATTAACAAGACGTACAGCAATTGTGGACTTCTGATATGTTTGTGCATGTGTTAATTTCAGATGCAGTGGAATGAATGATCACACAACCATTTATGACTATTGTTTGCAGAAATGCAGCTGTCTTATCTTTGTATGGTGTTCATTCTTCTCTGATCTGATTAGTAATCTGAGACATGCAGTCTATAAGGTCTTTTGTATCACTGTACTTAAAATGTGTGAGAATATAAAATGGCAATAATATGCAGTTTTCAACAAATGCAGGGGAGTTTGGATATTACTGAACAGAAACTCAGAAATGTGTGCTGCTTAGTTACATTTAAAACCTTTATACAATTACTTCTACACTTTGTAAGTTTAACCTGGCTGGAGGTAATACTTCATAGACAAAGCATGCATCCACAATACGTGTTCAATAATATAGTCAAAGGGCAAGCTATGCAAATATCTTGTTTAAATGCCACAGAACAGGGATATCATGAAGAAATGGATTTATTTAGAAGTAAACTAGTGAAGCGCAGATATAGAGGTGAGGATATAGATAAGGGCCTGCATGAAATGGATACAGTGAGGCTAGACAGAGCAGCACCCTATTTTTCTAACATAACTGTAGAGAAGATACAAAGTAATGAATATCAAGAAGTATGAATACCAATGTTTCATACAGTGGACAATCAACATATAATGAAAATAATTCAACAGCAATGGCGTGTATTGACTACAGATGAAGACATAAGGAAGACAGTAGGTGTAAAACCAAGGTATCTGTTTAAGAATAAACCTAACCTTAAAAGGCTGTTGTGTCACCAGACAAAAGATCTTAGAATTAATGACCATCCAGGAAATATACCTTGTGGAAAGTGCAGACATTGTCCTTATATTGATCAGAGCTTAGATTTTATACATCCAGACACAGGAATTAACCATCATTTCAAAGTTACAGCAGATTGTAACACAATGCATGTGGTATATTTGGCTACTTGTCAGAAATGCTCCTCGTTCTATGTAGGTAAGACTGATAGAAAATTTCAAAATAGAATTAGAGAGCATTTATATGCCATAAGAATTAATTATGAGAACAATGCATTAGCTAAACATGTAATGATGGAAGGCAAAGACCATACTTTTAAATTCAAGGTAATAGATGTATACATGCCCAGGATGCATGAAGGGAATGTAAGGAATGCCACAGAAAACAAAGAGGTCAATTGGATTATTAAACTTAGGGCAGACAAAGGCAGAGGCCTGAATGAAAGAGCCACAATAAAACCTGTCCTTAGGAATAGAAGGGTAATGGCCAAGATGTAATAATAAATAATACAAAATTCTCACTGATAGTCAATGTTAAAAACAGTTAAGTCCTAATATTATCTTTACTATTACAGTGAGAAATGGCAAGTCCTCCGTACTTAGGTGAAAAGCAAAGCTAGTGCCTAGTAACAATTCCAAGTGTCAACTTAAAGGTCAAATGAACGTTCTTATAAACAGATGACAAAAGTATGATATATAAGGCAGCTATAGTAATCTAGCTGAGGCAGGTTCTCAGAGGGTCTTGTAATATGATGTTTCACCAACAATATATAGAGTCATTCATATAAAGTGAGCAAGAGCATGTCAAGTGCTATGCCAGCATTTAATGGCTTGCACCATCCGTTAGCTTTGATTTTAATTAGTACATAGGGTTTGAACTTGATTATTGCCGATATGATTTAGAGTGTTAATCTCCTCTATGTAAGATGGCAAATATGCCACGGGGAGTTGGCGATTCTAAGTACATCGCAGCATATGACCATTGTTTTGATTATTATATTTGCTTTAGCAATGGAATTATGAGTGTTTGGTGGTGAATTGATAGGTCCCTAGGTTCTAAGTAAAAATTTATGGGGCTACATAATGCGCATGGTTTATTTATATACATATGCATTTTATATATGAATGGCCTTTATTTGAACTAGATTTGAGCAGCACCACTTGTAGTTTATAGCATATGTAATGTTTTCATGGTTGAATTTATTTTTTAAAAAAGCATTTCATAGGCATTCATAAGCTTTTGTCTTATAATATATAGAACGTACATATGATAGAATTTATTTATAAGATGCCAATATTAAAAGCACACAGAATAGATGCATTCATTTTAAATCTATAGTTAATGTATATCAATCATGGCTTGTACCGACAATAAAATCAGTTAGTTTTATGGGTACATAGCTGGGGTATCATAATCTTGATAAAATCATGCATCTTTTTGGGGAGCTGATGTGATGATAGGTGTTTATGATGAATGATAGGAGCTCCGGGCATTGTCCATCTAATACGGAGCATCTTATGCTCATCAGCGCATAATTGAAACATAGATGGCAATGCTATATTATGCAGTTCACTTTTTTAAAGGATACACAAATTTATAGTTGTGAATATATTCAAACATTTAAGTATTTTATACTTTGAAATTTTATATGCATGAATGAGGTATATATTGTTAGTAGTGCTCTATATTTAATAGAGTGTTTAATTTTTTCTTAATCATTTTAAAAAGCTTAGGATGCTTAGTAATATATCAATATTGTTATATATATGCTAATGTGACTTTAAACCTATGGAAAGGTTGGTCTGTTGAGCAAGTTAATTGATTAATTGAAGTAATATCACATGACGAGTATATAAGTAAATGTTTGTTTTGAGGGAAGATTTAAGGTTTGAAGAAGCTTTTGGTGAAAGCGCTAACCTGTGCACATAATAAAAGAATTATTTTATTTTTTACGATCAAGACTTTATTATTTTTACGAGCTAACTGGTTGTCTCTCGCTGGCTATCATTTTTGGACTTATTTCTATTCATTTTCCAGACAACGGAGAGGCATTTACTCCTGTAGATGTGCTAGTATTAACGTTTGTATATACTGGATTTGCTGACATGTCGGTGTGAAAAATATTTATCTATCTACAAATTTATATACAATTTCATGAGTCAGTCATGAGACTTAAAGTTCATTCTGTCTCAGTGGCCATTTGATACCTTATCCAAATGTCTGCCTGTTTCTGTTTCTTATTCACATGGACTCACTACCTTTTCTGTCAGCCTAGACCTCCTGCCCCCCCCCCCTCCAGCACAACACCCTGTGCAAACGATGATGACCGGCCATATCCTTGTTTCCTATCTTTTGGATTCAGGGATATATAAGATTTTTTGTGTCATGCTCAGGGTGCATAGCTGATTTAGTGCTTAGTTTATGTTTTTGGGACTCCGTTTTTAAATTGTACAGCTTTCTTACAGGTTTTTGTAAAATGTACATCCCTCCCAAACTCTTGGAACAAAAAAGTTGCACCAAGCCGTAAATAAAAGTATGACAAGGCCAAACAATGGGGCAAATTTTTAAAGACTGTAGTCTTACAAACATAGGCAGTTGATGGAATAACGAGTTTTGTATTACTATTTTTATGTTTGTTCTGAGTGATATGAAGTCTAAAACTGAAATATGTGTCATTATTCTAAGTTCACACTTTAATGATTTGCCATTACAAACATATGAAGCCAAACTGTGGACATGTAGTGAAAATATGTACATTTTAGATGCAAGACCTATCAATTGATATAGGACACATAGTCACATAAGTCACTGTTGTCACATCTTGATGTAATTGTTGTAAAAATTGCCCACCTTATACTTACTTACATTACAAGGTAACAGTATGCAAGGATATGCCATTCATTTGTATTCTTAGACATTTATTTTTCTCTTCCAGGTTCAACACTTACCTTGGAAATCCAGCAGTTGCAATATTTATTTATTTATTTTACATTTGTTGACTGGGCTTGTCTAGCTGGATACATGTCCATTTTCAGTAGAGGCCCGGGGAGAAAAGCTCCAAGAAACATACAGAATTAATATAAAAGTCAAAACAGATCAAACTATACTGCAGTAGTTTTAGTTCAGGGCTGACTGTCTGATGCTATCAGTGCACAGGCATTACATGTGTAAGCAAAGGTTGTGAGCATTGCCTAGCATCAACGTTACTCTATGAATGTGCATAGGATGAAGGTTTTTAGCTTCTTAGGTCATGAGCATATATGCTATCCATTGCCTCTTGGCCAGTGTGAGGCCATATTGTGCACATCTATGTCTGCTTAAATGCACAGTGGCTGGTGGTTCCCCTGCTGACTCCTCACCTGTATGCAGCTGCGGTGACCTTGCCAGTGGTGGTGGGATGTGTGGCCCTTCTCCTTGAAGTTCCTGCTGAAGCTGTTTTTTCAGGATAATGTTGTGGAGCATGGCACAGGTGGTCAGTTTGTCAGCACATATATGGGGATTGCACTGCAGGGCTCCGCAAGATGTATCTAGGCATCAGAACCATGACTTCAGCAGCCCAAACACATGCTCTATAATATTTCTTGTTTGAGCATGTGCCTCATTATAGCATTTTTCAGCTGGTGTGTGTGCATTTCTGATGGGCGCCATCAGCCACAGTTCCAGTGCATAACCTATACCCTGTGGGATATCCACCATAGTAAATATCTCATGCAGTTGAGAGTTGTGCCAGATATGTGAGTCATGGGAACTGCCTGGGTTGTCAGCACACACATTCAGGATGATTCCATCAGCATTACACATGACCTGGAAGTTACTAGAGTGGTAGCCCTTTCTATTTATGTACACCCTTCCCTGTTCCCCACATGGTGCTTTGATTTCTATATGTGTAAATTCTATGGCACCCAAGACTTCAGGGTAGTGTGCTACAGGATAGAACGCCTGTATAGTTCTGGCTCTATCCTCAGGTGTGCTGGGAAAATATATGTACTCATTGGCATGTTGCAGTATAGCATTCAGGAATTGATGGAGGATCCTGGATTCTCATGTCTGTGATGCCCCCAGCATGTCCCCTGTTGGTCTCTGAAAGGTTCTTGTAGCTAAAACCCTAAATGCTACACATACCTTAGTCTCCAGTAGTACTGGTTCCCATCAGTTTGCCCTTGCTCTCAGGTGAGGATGCTAGAGGTTGCAAAGTTCCCGTAGTGTGTCTATATCCACCCTGTAGTGCTCTATAATTTCCACCTCATGCAAATTATGAAAAGTTAAACAGGGTCTAAAAACCCTTCCCTTCTTGGCCATGATCTATTACCAGCAGCATAGACATGGACCTGCTGCACATCCACATGAATAAGAGCAATATCATCTCCTAATTTTCTTTCAATCTAGCCTAGTTTCCGTGGCTGTATTCCATTAGGTTTTGGAATTTGCAGGGGAAAACCAGGACAGAGTCTAAATGGTTGCTTTATAGCCTGTTGAATAGCTTCTCCATCTTGCTTTGGTTAATTAGCATACAGTTCAGCTGCTTATGCTGTAATTAAAATGCCACAATGTTTGCCATCTACTTTCATCCAAGAAACCATACTGCTTGGTAACCTTAACAGAGATTGGATATTTAACAAGTATAACTCTTCTCCCAATAATATTAAACTCTATTATTTCACTCAGCTAATCCAACAACCTACATGATTTGACAAAGTATCCAAAAACAAATAGCTATACTAGACTGTATGATTTTAAATACCTCTGAAAAATGTAAGCTAGCCAGCACCCTCTCAGACTCTCTCAGCAATCATATCCCACTTACAGCAACAGAGAAAACCACAAGCCCCCATACCCCTATAGTTCAACTATTGTGAGAAACTTACCCAACGTTTGATAAATCCATATTTAATAACACACTTAAACAATGTAACTGTGACTCCCTTAAATATCTGCTTCTAGATGAAGCTGTCTGTCACTTCAATGACTCTTTCTTAACCATACTAAACCAACAAGACCCACTGAGACATGAGTGAAAATAAATTCTGCCTCATGGCTAACCCTTCAAACTAAACAATTCATGAGAATGGAGACAATGCCTGGAAACAATGTCAAAAAACTAGTACCCAGTTCTATCTAGATACATATTGGTGCCTCAGAAAGCAAAAAAAAGGCACAAGTTCATTATGATAAAAATAACTTATTCTCTACAAACCAGACCACAAATACAAAACAAAAAATAAGGTTTTTGGCAAAATTGAAGCAACCTCTCTGAATCCAGGTGAGATATTGCAGACAAATTCAACAAACACTTCATATGCAGACCTCCACTTAACTCTTACAATAATAACCTATACCCATACCACCTAACTCAGACCATAGCTCCACACCTCAACTCAATCTAACAACCTTCCAGACAAATGCCATAAAAAAAGAGATTAAAAAAACTAAATCCCACAACACTAGCTCCTGAAAATTTGGCATCTGAATACCCCAGTATAGCCACTGACACTATTTACTACCCTGTATCTTTCCTAATTAATAGATCCATTACAGAAAATTACACCTAACCCTATGGAACATTTTTCCATAATCTTTTTAGACAAAGTGGTACAACCAGAGAAATGTCAAACTATTGTCCAATGCAATCCTTCTTCTCCTCCTCTCTAAAATAATTGAAAAATGCATAAATCAGCAACGCCTAGCCTTTCTATTTGTTAATCAACTACTTTCTCCTATCTAACATGTTTTTCAAACCCACCACATCATCAAAACTGGCCTACTACATTTCAAAGATACTGTTAATAAAAGTAAAAATTCAGATAATTTTGTCTTTATCCTTTTCCTGGACTTGTCAGAAGCCTTCAACACTGTCTCACATCAATTACTCCTTAAAACTAATTCTTATAGATCTCACAACTCCCTCAATTAGTTGGCTCATCAGCTACAGAATTAATTGTACCCGGTTTGTAAAATGAAATCTCTCCCTCCCCCTTTCTTCCAATTATTATAGGAGTCCCCCCAAGGCTCTATACTTGGGCCAATACTTTTCAGTATTTTCATTAATGACTTGCACAAGGAATCAAACCTTGCTACCATAATACAATATCAGAGCAACTCAACTTTAGTTTGCTCAGCCCCAGATCTTCCCACCTTAGAAATCATCACACAGGAAGCCTTTCAGCTCTGCAGAAAACTGTCTAAATAAATCTCAATTTCTCTTCAACCCCAACAAAACCAAACTAATCGTATTCCTTGCCAAAACCAAAAATTACTACATCGACATTAATATTATCTTACGAGTAACAAAAACTCCAACCAATACCAATACCAAAACCACAAACCACAACTTCATAGGTTTATAGGTAGGCACTAGGCTACTGGCCCTATGGCCTATATAAGCCTAGCCAAAAAGGTATCCTGGCTTTCGCCACCCAAGAAAATTATTTTCCTGTGCCCCTGTTGCGCAGAGCCACAGAGGTGATCCCCAGGGTGAATTTCCTATTTCCCATCCAATCATCAAGATTTTTCTTGAAGAGTGCTAATGAGGAGCTTTGTTTGATATAGGTAGGTAGTTTGTTCCAGAGTATGGAAAGTCTCTGGGACAGGAATCTATCCCTCCAACATGTTCTGTTTATTGTGGTGACAAAGTTTAGGCCCTAGAGTGTGTAGCTCAGAGGGACTTGCATTTCTTTAAGTGGAGCATGTCCAACAGCACTGGGTTTGACATAGCTTTGTATGTTAGGCAGAGCTTGCCTCTGAGTAGGCAATATGCAGCAGAGGAAAGCTGGTGTTTATTGAGACGGTCTGCATAGGGCATCTGTTTGAGGCCAGTAATCCTCTTTGTGAGGTATTTCTGTGGCCTTTCTAGTTGTTGTAGATGTCTTGTGAGGTACATACCAAAAGGGGTGTTGTACTCTATAATGGGTCTGATGACTGACTAATAGAGGGGAACAATGACCTCTTTTTTCCTAGATAAGAAACCTTTTATGATGAGATGTGCCATGTAGAAGGATTTTCTGACTACTGTGGCAATATGATTATCAAAGGAGAGACTACTATCCACCTGTGTCCCAAGGTCTCTTATCACACTTTTGGTGTGAAGTAGACAACCACATATGTGGTAGCTCATGGGTACAGAGTTTTTACCAAACGGGATGACAATGCACTTTTTGGCATTGATCTTGAGGCCATGGCTTTGACACCAGGCATCTGAGGCCCTTTTGTAGGATGTCCACATCATTAGGAGTTTTGATTATGGCTCCTAGTTTGCAGTCATCTGTGAACTTTGTTAGCCAAAGACATTCTGTGTTAGCCTGTACTTCAGGGAAGTAGATACCAAACAGGAGAGGACCCAGGACTAAACCCTGTGGTACTCCACTTGTTACTGGTCTGAAGTCAGATTTGGAGACTGCTACTTTCACAGTGTGGGTTCTGTCAGTGAGCCAGATGGCAACTCAGCTTGTGACATAAGGATTTATACCTAGTTTTTTGAGTTTATCTATAATTCGAGAGTGGAGGATGGTGTCAAAAGCCTTGGCGAGATCTAGATAGGCTGTGTGAACCACGTTACCCTTGTCTATGGCTTTGGTAACTGCTTCAAAGAAGTCTATCAAGTTTAGAAGACATGATCTGCCTTTTACAAACCCGAACTGGGTGGTGTCCAGAGTTTGGAGATTACCAATGTCTTTGTTTATAAGTTCCATGATGATACGTTCCATGGCCTTGCAGACCAGGCTCGTTAGGTTAAGTCCCAGGGTCCATGGTGGCTCCCCCTTTGTGGAGTGGAATAACCATTGCTGTGTGCCATTCAGTAGGCACAAAGCCTGAGGTGAGGCTATGATTGAACCTGGTGCTTAGGTGGGGTGCCAGTTCATTCTGTAGTTCATGTAGACCAAAGAAAGTACTGGGCCAAATGGCACAATAAAGGCAAAAATAAAACCATGGAATGGTGTATAAATATTTTATACTTTCTTTTGGTTTGCAGTTTTGGTGTTAATACTATCTTCTCAAACAACACAAAAACTGAAAACATCACAAACACAAAATTACTATGAATAATCATTGATAAGTTAAAATGCAATATGCATATTGGCACTACAATCAAAAGACACACTGCAAACTGAACTCAGTAAAAAATAGCTGCCATCTCTCTTCTCTTTCCTACCCTCCTATATGCTGCAAGAATGTCCACAAATCTCAAGTCTTCCAACAAACACATACTAGAAAGGACCTACAGCAAAATGAGCTAATTCACCTGCAGTATCCCAGATTGCACTCACCACTACATGGTGCTCAATACCCTCAAATGGCTTGAACCACCCCAACACATTACCCTCCCTCAGCTACTCAGACAGTACAAAATACTTCACCATCCACTTAAAAAACTATCAAAGCTCATCCAATAGCATGCAGCAAATAAAACACTTAAGATAATCAGAACTTAAACTAACTGTTGCTAATGAATCAGATAATTATTAAAGTAACTCTCTGTTCACCGCACCATCTCCAATGCATAGAACAAACTTCCAAACCACATCAGGCTTTTAAATAACTTGCACTCCCCCCACACACCCCCCGCTACTTAAATATACCAACTCCGAGATCACACTACAATGCAGTAAAGGGAAATCTTCCCTTTCTGTGCTCTATGGCAATCTCAGTTAATATGCTTCGAGGTTTTACAACTTAGATCATTAAAGTTTGTTCCTTAATGATTCTAAGCTGTAAGACTTTGATCATATGATAGGAACCCAAAACAATCACCTAGCAACTATTAAACTATAATACTGTACCACACCTACAATTTAAAGGATATAGTCCTAACACTATCCACTAAGGACAAGTACATGAATATAGTATTTTTGATTTTATTCACAATATCTTGAAAACAAGTATATCCATACTATGACATGATTTGTAAATAATGTTTGTTGACTTGTTTGCTTTGAAATACTTATAAATACCATTTGTTGAATTGCCAAAAATGTATTTCTAATCTTGTTTTTGGAACATTTCTCCCAGAGCCTCCACTGAAAATGGGTATTTTAGATCTTAGATGGACTTTTCCAGTAAACAAAAGCAAATAAATAAATAATAAATAACCTCAATGCTAAAAATGTTTGGATGAAGAAATATGAACATCTATACTACTGTCAATGTAATGGCTCTACTACAGAATGCAGCTGTCTCCTTTCTACATGAAAGACAACTTGCATAACAGATTAGTTCAACACCTTTTACATTAGGCAGCAGGTCTTCTGGATATGTGTCACTGGTCTGCAGCAATTTTTTTTATTCTCTAAAGAAACAAGGCTTGGTGGACTGGAAAGAAATCCAGACTTGGAACAGACTTAATTATAAGCCTCCAGTCATTCCTTTAATCCACTTTTTAAATTACCTAGGAAGACATCAGATTTAAATTTCTCCATTGGAGTTGGGGTGCTATATTCACCTCTCTCAATCATAGTAATGGTGATTATGAGTCCTGTTGTACCTCTCAGCTGAATTATATTCATTGTGGCCACACAACATGAAAGCTTGAGATTCATGCTTTTCAGACTCCTCTCGCTACCCATTAAGCTACGTTTTGTTGCACAACTGCTGTTCTGGGGTAGTGTGAGGAGACTGCAGATCCCAGCAAGGATTTGCAGTCATTAAAAACATTCTATAGTAAGGAAAAGGCAGTGTGGTATAATCCCTGATTGCAAATTCATCCCAGTGAAACAGTTGGCCCATAGCAGTTACCACAATCAGCTCCAAGAAGTTGTCAGAGAAGGCTCTAAGGTGAACAGAGACTCAGTTAAAGACCTGGAAGTTGATTGGAGAGAAATCACAAGAGTTCAAGGAATATTTGGGGCTCTAGCACCTCAGGAAGAAGAGCAAGCAGGTGGAGCTGAAGAACAGCAGTACCTCAAAACAGCATGAGTGAGGACTCTAGAAGAGATATGTGTTCAAGCCATGTATGGAAATAAGTTACATAAGAAAAGCTGGTGATGGAATGCAAGTCAAGAAAGTCAAGAAAAGAAAGAAGGCATGCAGGAAAAAGTGGCAGATAGAAAAGACAGACAAGGCTAAAAAGGGCTACTGGTTAGCCTTCACTTGCAGAATTTATCCCAAATAGCATTCTCAAAAATCTGTACCTGCTACATGGAACACTGTAAGTAGTGAGCATTAAAGATTGTTTGTTAAGCTGAATTTACCAAAATGAACTCTTCATATCTAAGACAGAAAAAATAATGGCATTTGGCATCAAGGCTGCGACTTCTCCAAATGTGCGCATTTTATGGTGAGGTCTTTTAGTGCTTTGCTCAAATCTCATGGATCAATACATATTCTAGGGTCTATATTAGAACACCAAAATCTTAAAACTTTGAATGTTCTAATATCAACCCCTATTCAGCGAACGCTGAAAATAGCGAAGCTGCAGAAGACCAAATTTTTTCCTAGGGAAAAAATTTGGTTGGCCGTTTCTGTCGCTTCACTATTTTCAGCACTGTGGTGAAACGTTATGGGTCGGGTTCAGGTAAGTGTGTGATTGTGACAGATGTTAGGGTTAGGGCGGAGTAGGTGAGTTAGGGTTAGGGCGCGCATGAGGTGAGTGTGCGATAGTGATGGACCTTAGGGTTAGGGTTTGGGTTAAGGTAAGTGGATAGATAGTAGTGTATGTACAGTTTAGTGTAGGGTTAGATGTAGGATTTTAAGTGTATGTGTGTGGATTGCTGTTTTTTTGGTGTGCTTGTGTTGTGTGTATGTGTTTCAGAACAGCAAATTTTTTCCCTGGGAAAAAAGTTTGCTGTTCTGCATGTTCGATATTTTAAGCGTTCACTGAATAGGGGTCGATATTAGAACATACAACGTTTTAAGACTTCGGTGTTCTAATATAGACCCCATATTCTAATGTCATCTGAGCTTTTCTTATGAGCTAGCACCGTGGATGATATCCATTCTGCTGGAGTTTACACTGGACAAATTTCACCTTGTTGCACCATTTTATCTAATTTGGCTTTGACTCTGTCCTGCATGGCTATTGGAACTTTAAGTGCTGGCCTGATAACTGGATTCTGGGTTTAACTTTATGGAGTACACAAATGCAAGGCTGCCTAGTTTGTCTTGGAAAAGATCTGCATAGGTAGAAAAAATGTACTGGGCAAAATTAGAATAGTGGTCTTTTAAGCTAACATGGTGAACTTCCTTATTAAATGAAAACAGTCCCATTTTCAAAGAATCACTGAGCCCTAATAATGAATGGATGTGCTTCTTGTCTAAATAAAATAATAAGTCCTAGCTCCTTCCGTTCTGTTGGAAGTAATATGAAAGCACTACTGAGCCTTCGGTTTGAATTTCTTCACCTCCATAAGCAACAAGTTTTGTCCACCTTGCCACATCAAGCCTTTCACATTTACATATGCTCACAAATGTTTCTGCTGACATAACATTGTATTTAGAATCTGTATCAACTTTGAGCTCTGTGGGTTTGCCATTTTTCAGAACAGTACAAAACACTTCATTCTCTGCCCTTAAATCTACTGCATTGACTGTTTCATGAAGCACTGACATGCCATCAACATGAAGAGTAGTCCTGCCACAGTCTAACTGATCAACTCTTTTCTTAAAATGTTCCCTTTTAATATAAGAATGTGGGCTTTTTGATTTACAAAATCTTTTGAAATGATTCCATTTATTACATTTGTGGCATTGTTGACCAAAAGCTAAACATTTTTCCATTTTAGGTTCATGACTTCTACCACAGTTTTGACAGTTGGCAATGAAACTAGGCTGGGACCCATGCTTTGAGGTTGCCCCTTCACTTTTATACTTTACTGAGACTGTGCAAACTGGTGCTGCAGGGGTTACAGCTGTCATGAGCTTGGGCCTGTTTATTTTAATAATGTGCTGTATACTATCAACATGAGCTTCATCACTGTGCCTTCTAGAGCTGCTCTCATTTGTAAGCATATTTGTGTGTTTTCTGTAAGCTCGTATATCTAACAAATCTCAATGGCCTTATTCAAAGTTAAATCACTCTCGCGAAGCAAAATCTTTCTCACAGCATCATCTTTTATACCACACACAAGTCTGTCTTTTATCAACTCATCCCTTAAGTCACTAAATCTGCACGTTTTGGCTTTATTTCTCAGGTCAGTTATATATGCTAGAAATGTTTCAGCAAGTCTTTGATCCCTTGTGTAAAATAATTATCTTTCCATTCTAACATTTGTCTGTGGGTTACATATTTCCCTAAATTTACGTTTTAAGCATTCAGGACCCTCCCTTGATTCAGCTGGTACAACAATATAATGGTTTTCCCCCTCTCCAGCATAAACAGCAGGTAGATATACAAATTAATGCTCCCTTTCAATGCCATCTGACCCAGCTAAAGTAAGTAGAATAAATGCCTTTGTATTGTCTTCTTTATCAGAAAATGCAGCCTGTATGAAAATGTCATACTCTTGCTCAAACACTCTCCAGTTCTCTGCAATATTATCGTCGAACACAAGTGCACTGGGCTTTCAAAATCCATCTGCCATACATACAAACTATACACAAACACACTGAAAATATTGCCCTTATAATTATGTACAAACTATTCTGTGAGCTTGTAACAACATTCAAATGCACAATAAACTCTTTGAAATACTGTACTTTGTGAAATATGCTCTGTAATAGCTGTACTCTGTGAAATATGCCTTGTAATGGCTGTACTTTTATGAAATATCTTTACTGTAACACTGCACAAACATGCAACCATTTTATACACTTCTGATAACGCAGATATCTTTGCTTAATACGAAAATATATATGCTTTGCAAAAAATGCAGTCGTTTCTCCTTATTTTATTTGTTTTATGCAATTTGGACTTTATATCAAACATTTTCCATAGTAATTTGAACATTTTTTTCAATAATGTACATATCAGTTTATGTGAATATTATTTGGAACACTCTGTATGCCCCATTTCATATTATATGAATAAGAAACAGTGCTTAGCAAGATTTAATATTTAAATTAGTTTCTGACCTGTTTTACAAAGTATGCACATTTTTTGGATGGTCCACTGCTGTATATTCCACCAGCATCTGGATATGTGCTTTAAATAATTTTCACCAAGCTGTTTTAAACTTCATGCCCCCTTAGGTATGCCGGTTCTGCCTTCAGGCCCTTTTAGATATGTCAGTTCTGACTTCATGTTTTTTAGACATGCCGCTTCTGACACCATGTCGCTTGTTTGTCTCTTTTACAAATAATAAGAAGGCTTTGGGTTTTTTTCAGATGCTTTAGTATATACAAACACGTAGCAGCATCTTTAAATATGAACTAACTAACAAACAGAGTTTACATACATACATGTTCACATCTCAACAGCTATCTACAAAATGGCAGTCAGGCTCACACATATTCAGTATTTATACACTTATGCAAACCCTTGGATAGCTTCTTAAAGGTATATACACACATATGGATCTACAGAGTCCAACTGGATTTTCCTAGACTTACAGAAACATACGACAAAGTCCTAAAAAAGTTGATTTGTGCAGTCCTGTGGTTGTTCGATGTCTCAGAAACATTGG
>NC_056737.1:355667605-355760105 GCF_019279795.1 Protopterus annectens | reverse complement strand
CCATAGGCTGGTGCGGCTGCGCCACCATGCAGGTTAGTAACCCCACCCATTACCTGTAAATAAATATTGTACTGTAGCATGTATCAGAACACTGCAGTGTATTGATTAAAAGTAATATAATGTGCAAGCAGGAATTGTAAGTCTGCAGGTATGGCTGCAACAAGTTCATCAGTATGCAAGTGTAACTGGAAATATAATTGATAGAATTAAACAGTGCTGTAATACAGATGTCCCACCATGAATTAAATATAGTGTAACCTGCAGTAGTCCCAAGAGTACAGCTTTAGAATCTGAGGTAGTCATATGTGAGATATATCCCCTGTTGAAATGCTGAATCATGACAGAAGTGAGGCTGTTGGAAAGTGTTTAAATCACCACCAGTCTAACATGTGAACAAAGCCTAGAAGTACCAACCTGAACTATGAAGTTGCAGGATGTGTGAGAGTGACAGAAAGGGTCATGTATGAATAAATAAAGTAGTAATAACCCCTGAATATAGTAGCCCCAGTGTGTTTCTACAGAACTAAATGCATGTGGGAAGTACATCTTAATATCCCAAACTGATTTCAGTGTGTCAGAATCTGGAATGTGTAGGCCAAAGTCTGTATGGTGATCACAGTATACAATTTGCAGATAGAATGAATGATTATCTGACAGACTAAACAGCCATAGTTGTCCCCTGTCCTGTCATCAAAGTGTAGCAGGATGATGTATCTGATCAGATTAAACATAAGTAGGATAGTGATGTATTCGTAACAGGTGTAGCATGACAGTCAAATAAAGATAATTTGAAACATCAGCCTCAACTTAATTGTGTACCTATTACAAATGTAAATCAGTGTAACATATGAATGTGTCATCTCTGTCTATCTCCACCCAACCCTATAATTCCATATAACAACACCCACTAAATAATGGTATGTGAACATTTCATTAATCATGGACATTTGTCCGTTTCAAAATATATGCATGCCTGTTTGTGCATGTGCCCTGTTCATACCTGCAAATTTGATGGCCTGTTGCCATTAATCAACCCTGCATGTTGTTTGACTGTGTATTTCTGTTCAAATAATGCATGTGATATTGATATGCCCCATGTTCAATGGTGTTAATATCTGGGTGTTTGTTTGATGGGAATACCAATGCATGCTGTTACAACTAATCTGAATGGAATAAAATGACACTAACCCAAACTAACATAACTACTCACAAACCTAGAATGCTTGGGAAGGCAGGTCCCAGCGGACCCACCTCTCCCACCTCAGCTGGCGACTGCACCTGGCACTAGTGCCCAGGCCGGACCCCCCTCCGGTGGCCCTGTGCCACCTTCGGGTGGAAACGCTGCAGGGGATGGGGCCCGTCCCCCCTCTGCAAGTGTGGCCAGACGGGTTCGTCCACTCACCCTCCAAGGTGTCCGGTCTGTGGTGCGAAGGGAGATCCAAGACTCTGTTCTTGGGCCCCTACGCCAGCTCGAGGCTCGTGTGGCACAGCTAACGGCCCCGGCCATTGCCCCGCCTACACAGCCCCCAGCACAGCCCCGTCCTGGGCTGTGAAGGAACAGTGACAACTGCCTATGGGTGGGGATATCAGTTCCACTGTTGCCATCTGTGGGCTCATGCATCTCGGATATCCCAACCTCCGTCCCCGTCAATTGTGTAACCCCCCCCACGTGTGTCATACACTGCCCCTGTATGCGTCTTGTCTGTCTTGTCTGTTAACCTACCCAACCTACCTCCCCAGCTATACCGACTTCCCTCACCTGACATACCACTCCCACCTGAAAAAAAAAAAAAAGGGCAATCTGTACCCACAAAAAAATTACGCCCCATAAATAGCTGTCCATGTCGCACACATGTCTGCTTGACATTGAAACAGTTAATTACAATTGGCTCTACAACAAATATTAATGTTGTCCTGACACCTCTCTCAGGGGTGAAAGGTTTCCAATGTCTCACCAAAATACATGGAAATGCACAGCTGTTGCTGCCAAAGACATGGGCATCTATGGGCCTTATCTACATCCCTCCTGCAAATCCCACGCCTGTTTCCCTACTGTCTTACCCTCTTTGTGACCCCTTTTTCACCACTTTCCTGTCACCCCTTTTTCTTTTCTTTCAAAGAAATCAGCTGGTGTGCTTGTGTTAGCGGAGCTCACCGCCAGTCTTGCGTGAGCTCAGCAAACGAGCAGACCTGGTTTAAAGTGCTTAAAAGTGCCTTTATGGCACTTTGATTGACAGGTCCTGTACTCAGTTTGAAAGTTTGCAAAGAAAAATAAATTCCCACTGTCAGTCTCGAACCCAGGACCTTGGCAACATTAGTCTGTAGGACCTACCACTAAGCCATGCTTGCCTTACAAGAGCACAGTGCTAAAATAAATATAACATGTAATAGTAAAAATCAGTATAAAAGCAATATAGGAGATGTACTATCTGAAGCATGTCAGGCAGAGTTTTAATGGCCAAATTACTGGATTCCCATACTAGGTCAGTGTTAACAGAAACAGCCCTGCTACTTGTTAGCTTGTACATAATAAAGTAAGGTAATGTACATATATGAAGGTACGTATATCTACACATACAGATATATAAATATATCTAAATACATATGAAATATAGATGTAGGTGTCAGTATCCATACACACTCACTACAGGAAACAGTGAACATAAATGCAGCAACCTGAATCTGCAACACAGCCTGACCCCTGTGTGACCTACTTACCCTTCTAACTGCTTAAAGGTGGCCTCAGCACTTTGATTGACAGGCCCTGTACTCAGTTTGAAAGCTTGCAAATAAAAATAAATTCCCACTGTCAGTCTCAAACCCAGGACCTTGGTAATATTAGTCTGCATGACCCACCACTAAGCCATGCCAGCCTTACAAGAGCACAGTGCTAAAATAAATATAACATGTAATAGTAGGAATCAGTATAAAGGCAATATAGGAGGTGTACTATCCAAAGCATGTCAGGTAGAGTTTCAATGGCCAAATTACTGGATTCCCATACTAGTTCAGTGTTAACAGAAACAGCCCTGCTACTTGTTAGCTTGTACATAATAAAGTAAGGTAATGTACATATATGAAGGTATGAATAGCTACACATACATATATATAAATATATATTAATACATATGAAAGATAGTTGTAGGTGTCAGTATCCATACACACTCACTACAGGAAACAGTGAACATAAATGCAGCAACCAGAATCTGCAACACAGCCTGGCTCCTGTGAGACCTACTAACCCCTTTAACTGCTTAAAGGTGCCTCCAGCACTTTGATTGATAGGCCCTATACTCAAGTCAAAAGCAGAATATAAGCATACTAGTAGGCCCTACCACAAGACCATTGTAACACTAGTCTGTATGACCTACCACTAAGCCATGACTCTCATACAGGAATATAGTGCTAAATAAGTGGAACATGTAATAGTAGGAATGAAGATAAAGGCAATATAGTATGTCTACAACCCAAAGCATGCCAGGCAGACGTTTATAGTCCCAATTACTGGATTCCCATACTAGTGTAGTGTTAATAGAAACAGCCCTGCTAAATGTTAGCTTGTACCCAATAATGTCAGCTAATGTACATATATGAAAGTATGTATATGTACACAGATATATATATATATTTATATAGCAATACATATGACATATAGTTGTAAGTGTCAGTATGCAGACACACTCACTACAGGGAACAGGCAAGAGAAATGCAGCAACCTGAATCTACAACACAGCATGAAGCATGGGAGATGTACTAACCTTCACACTCACAGAACACTGTCAACAGCATACCAGCATGGTCCACACCCTACAATCTGAAAGGGCAACGCCTATCTCACATACCCTTTTATAGCAGTGTCCTGAAATCACAGTGAGACATGCAATCAGTACACACCTGGCTGCATGTAATTAGCAAATGCTGTCTTACAATTGGTGAAGAGGCCATCACATGGACCTATGCAGATACGTACAAAAGCATTGAGTACCCACACTACACTCATGCAATACATTAATTGCACAAAACCTACAGAGAAAGAGTGAGAGAGACAGAGAGAGAAACAAACAAATATAATGACAGCCAGCAGCAAAAGCAGCAGCAAGCAGCAAGCAGCAAACAGAAAGCAGCAAGCAGCAAGCAGCAAGGAGCAAGCAGCAACAAGCACCACTGGCACAGCAACAGCTGCCACAAACACAGGTAATGCAAAGTAGCAGGTTAATCCTGTGTATACTGTGACACCTCCAAATGTATCATAGTTCACTATCTATAGGTATGTCCATGAGATAGGTTGTGTGTACATAGTCCTGAAATATAAACATATGTAATATTGCTGTACATGTTGCCCATACTTAACACTTCCATAGCTTAGAACACAAGGCCAGTTGTGCATATGATGCAGTAGTTCCCAGGGTCAGTAGAGGTTCCTCCTCATTGGTGTGGGACCACTGTGTATGTATGGCACTGTTCAGGTACATATCCTGTAGTATGGCCAGGGATTAATATCAGTCTGTCATGTGGTGCTATGTCCTCCAGGGGTGAATGTAGCACACATCCAGAGATACCATTTCGTAACAGTGATGCTATGTGTTCCACAAAGATGAAGGTGGCTCTCACCTGGACATGTGAGAGAATAGGGAGGTGACAGTCATCTGGGATAACTAATACCACATGTGTAGGAGAATGGGGGGGGGGGTACCTGCACCTAAACTGTCTGCAACAATGTAGCCAATATCTGTGCATTTGGTGAATGTGAAGCATCTTAACACTGCTGACCACAGATGCCTTGCTGTCATGTGAATCTGCCCTGTGCTGCAGTAGCCTCCTACTATTGTTATACAATATGCCTGTATCTGTACTCCACTGGACAGGATTAATAAGTGGTGTGCAGTTGTTCTGGGTTAGATATGTGTGTGCACAGTACATGCAGTATGTGGGATGTCTGTGGTAAGCATATGCAAAGGTGCTGGCGGTGTGTGTTGTGGCTTCCA
This sequence comes from Protopterus annectens, assembly GCF_019279795.1. Classification (NCBI taxonomy): domain Eukaryota; kingdom Metazoa; phylum Chordata; order Ceratodontiformes; family Protopteridae; genus Protopterus; species Protopterus annectens. Next base: position 355,755,120 of record NC_056737.1, on the reverse strand, counting down.
CTGGCCCAATGGGCTGCATGGATAGCATCACTGTAATAACTACTGAATAACTGTGTAATTAAATGCATACATAGCAAGGTAGTGTACTGTGCTTGTGGTGTTGTTCGGATTTGTAAATCCAGGCTGAGTAATGTGTGCACATCACAGGGTTGGGTTGGATGGCAACACACATCCAGTATGTAGGGATGAACACCCAGAATGTGTCAGACGTGTCGCCTGTGCAGTAGTATCGGGCCATTACCTGTGCATCCCCCACAACACACACACATGCAACATATGGCAGAAGTACTATAGCAGTACACACATGTTCATAGGTTCATACTAGACTATTTGCCCTAGGGCATTGGTAAGCCTAGTAGAATGTGTTTGTCTTTCGCCACCCAATTACAAGTTATGCTGCTATGCCCTTGTCCGATGTTAGTATACTGTGCCTCCGTCTAACAGTGACATAGAAGTGATACCTGGGGTACAACTATGATCTACATCCAGTCATCCAGATTCCTATGGAAGAGAGTCAATGAGGGACTCTGCCTAACCTGTAGTGTGAGCTCATTACAGAGTGAAGGGAGCCTCTCGGTTAGGAATATGCCCCTCCAGCATGTCCATGTATGTCAGTGCTGAGGTCCAGCTCTCCTGAGCATGTGGCTGTATGGGACTCTGATTGCCTGAGGTGCAGCATGTTCATTACTGCTGGGTAGGACATGGCTGTATATGGCACGCACAGATTGCCTCTGAACAGGCAATAAGCCACTGAGTCCAGCTGGATTTACTTTACCTGGGCAGCATATGACATCTGTGTGAGCCATTGCATCCCCTTGATGAGGTACTGTTGTCCTGTACCAGTTGCTGTGGGTGTCTGGTTAGGTACATCCCAAAAGGTGCATTGTACGCAATTATAGGCTTGATGATGGATGAGTAAAGAGGCACAATGACCTCCACTGCCATACATGTGAATCCCTCATGATTAGCTGGGCTATATAACATGTCTCTAAATCCACATTGGCCATGTGGTTGACAAATGACAGACCGCTACCGTGTGTCTTCCCCAGGTCCCCAACTACGTCTTCTGTACTCAATGGCCTAACACCTATGTTGTACTGTGCCACCAATGTGGAGGCGTGGGAATCTGCATTGAATACTGATACTCCCCCTCCTTTGTTCAAGTGTTGGGGCTGACAAGAATGGTAACAGCTATAACCTGGTAGTACTGGTGTGCTCCTGTAAAACCTGAAACAGGTACATGTTAATGCACAGATATCGATGTCCAGAATGTCAAGTAGGGTTTTGAGTGCGTGCATCCTTAGGTCTAGACTTCTGGTGTTGAGTAGCATCACTCTTACTTCCTCATCCTTTGTGATACAAATGGATGTGGGTTTGCCTTTATGAGCCTTGCCTAATACAGGCACTATGGGTGTAGCAAGAGGCTCCGCCAAATTCCAATAGGACAGGGGCGACAGGTGCAAGCTGTCCCTAGCAAAGCATACCACCCCAAGATGGCAGGCATTGGCACACCTGTGAATGACACCAGTATGTCAGTCAATTGTTGGAAGGGATCATCGTGCCTTGATATTGTGGCATGGTTCTAGGTGAGGGTAGGATGCTACTCAAGGTCAGGGTCAAACTGTCTTGGGCTACGTGCTCAGAGAGCTCTGTACTGTTTCATGTCATGTAGTCCAGGGAGGAATGTGTCAGGCCATTCACACCAGCATGGACATTGACTGAGTCAGACCTGTACTTGCCTTGGGGTTACCTGAGTGTTTGTGTTATGTGGCAGGCCATAGTGTCCGACAGGCTGCACACCGTGACCCTCACCTCGTTAAGCCTGGTGAACGTGATGTTAGTGTGCCTGATGATAGAGGCACCTAGTACAGGTGAGGTGTGTTGTTTACTGTTAATGGCTGTGAGTGTTCAGCACATTGGCTTTGTGTGATATGTGTTGCACATGTTCGTTTCCGTGGTAGTGGTTGCATGGATGTCTGCTTAGGAGGTCTCTGCTGCATAGGCATAGCTGTGGTCCGAGCCTACAAGTATGTTCATGTGTGATCATGTGTTAGGTCCGCTGTTGTGGTAGGTCTATGTGAGACTGGAAGTGTAGTGTGTGGTCTCCTTGGCCACCTGACTGGTTATGGTGGTATTGAGTAGACAGAGCCTAGCCTCCAGTTTGGTATATGGTTGCATCACTCACATGAGATTGAATTTGTTGTTAGGAGGAGGGGGTTGTCTGTGTACATGCATCTGTTCCAACATTGTCTCTGGAGTACCACATTCACCAGCTGGACTGGGGGGGAACTGACAACTGACCTCTGGACATGCTAGAATACTATTCTGAATTCTGTAATAATTAATGATTGAAAACAAGGTCCAGTGGGGAGTGAGGGTGTACTGACATTACCTACAACTGCTGACTGATATAAAAGCGTCAGTGAGCAAGTGCCAGGTAACCTAAGTGCAATGTGTCACAATTAAGTAAATGCAACAATGAGAAGCAGTCACTTGCTGTCATGTGTAACATGGAAATACGTACAGTAAGCAATGCCGATATCAGTAGTGAGTCACATACGTGTTGACAAGCTGTGTACTATGTGGAAGTAGCATACCAGTGAAATAACAAGCTAACAAATAACAAGCATATAAACAAAGGTAGATCCAGGAGGCCTGGATGTAGTGGTTGCTACAGCAAACAAGGTGTAGCAATGTCAGTAAGATACAGCTCAGATATGCAGGCACTATAAACCTGAAACCAGATGTCCCCAGCTATGAATGGCAGAGTACAGCCTATTGTCACACACGAGTGCAGACCACAAACCTTGTTAATGTTAAATAACTGGCCTGAAGGCCAACTGCCCATACCAGAACTAATACACTTGTACACTGGGCCCTCAATCAGCAGTTCCCAACTTCAATGGATGAAAGATATGTGTCCTGCCACCACAGTGCTTGCCACCAACCTCCCTAATGTAAAACAACTGGTCTGAAGGCCAAGTGCTTAGTACAAATGACATAGAATGATAGCTACACTGTAATCAAGTTTTAACCAAGCAGTAATAAGTAGAAGTTAATACTCCCTGTATAGAATGTGTACCATGTATTGTTGAGATACTATGCTGATAACCTGTTTGTGTACCTTTCCAGCTTGACATGGCTCCAAAAAGGAACCCATCATATTCTGCTGCAGAGGATGACGTGATTCACCAGAGTCTGGTGCGTGACTATGCCATCCTGTTCTCACGCACCACCCAGAATCAGCAGGAGAGGTCTGCACTGTGGCAAAACCTCGTTAGCAGGATAAATGATGTTGGCATGCATGATAGGACATATGAGCAGGTGAGACATCACTGCAGTGATCTGATAAGAAATGTCCGCCAGCGTGCTGCAGATATCCGCAGGCAACAGGTTGCCACAGGTGGGGGGGGGGGTGGACACACATCCCCCCCTCACCAGACAGGAGGGGCTACTGCTAAGTGTTGTGGATCCAGCCCCAGAACAACAACAGCAACACCCATGCATCATGATGGAGGTTGGATCCACACAGCAGCAAATCACTGAGCGTGCAGGTAAGATGCCATATTCATTTATTGTTATTACTTTTACATTTGTTGACCCAGATAGTCTAGCTGGATATATGTCCATTTTCAGTAGAGGCCTGTGGAGAAAAGCTCCACACATAATGTAATAAAGGCAGACAGACAAGTTCTTAATACAGACAGCCAACATGATAGAATTGTACACCAGCCTGTTAACTAAATCAACATACATGTAAGGAACTCAAACAGTTTAGAGTCATACACAATATACCGTTGGTTTAAAAGCAATCCTACCTAAAGCATAACGGTTATGCAATAAGGCAAAAGCCAGATACATAATAGTTAGGGCTCAGAAGGGTAGAGAAGTAGAAGGAGTATGAAAGATACAATGATATGGAAGAGGCAGGAGTCAAGAAGGGAAGTGAGGAAAAGAAGGAAGACAGTCAAGAGGATGTGGGAGGGATGGGAGAAGTAGGTCAGAGCATAGAAGGACATCAAGGTGAAAGAAACAGGGTAGAAGCTAGTTTCTATGCACAATGAGGGGTTAAAGGTAAAGAGAGGGTAGGGAGAGGGATGTTAGCCTGTACTCCAAGAAGAACAAAGCCAGTGGTTTGGGAAGTACAGTTTGAGGTGTTGTTTGAAGAGAGGTAAGGGTGAGATTAGAGTTAACCCCTGGTATGTACATATAACTGTTCTGTACACTGTTACTTCATGCACGCATAAGGTGTGCATGTGGTATGTATCTGTCATCATGATATATATACAGACATTATGTGCAGCTGATGTGTATAAGGGAACTAGTGTACTACTGTACTGTATCATGTGCAAAACAAATGGCACATGTGCCCACTGACATTACTCTCTTCACACTTCCAGGTCCCTCCCATCTAGCAGCGAGGCAGGCCATACATGCTGGTGAGTCTTTTTAACATTATCTGTAAAGCAATTTAGAAAACTAGGAAGAGTAGTGTAACTCTGTAGTAGACTTGCTGGTGACTGTGTTCACAATACCCTTAATACAGTTGTAGTAGATTGAGTAGTGTAACACGGTACTGATGTTTGTGTTTACTGTGGGCTGTGCATGTGTGCAAGCGTGCCTGTGCCCAAGTGTGCATGTGTGTTAGTGTCCATGAGTGCATGTGTCCATTTCTGAATGTGTGCATTAGTATTGAAATGCATCTCTGTCAAATATGTATGGAGACTGTAATCTGTGTTCCATGTTTCCTCCTGTGGGTTCTGGTGCTGCTCTGGTGACCTGCAGCAGGGAACCTGAATCTTGTGCCCCAGGTACTGATGATGATGAAATGTCTGTAATGGTGCAGGAAGGTGTGTCTGGGTCCACCATTGGTCAGCCAATTGACAGTACACAGCTTTCAACCCGTCAATGCACAGTCATCCTGCCGTTACATCCTTTGTCACCATTGTCCCTAGGTGATGGACAGTCTGCAGTGGGCATAGATCAGGGTAATGTGGTACCTGTGGTACATGCATCCCCAAGGCAGCCATGAGCAGGGGCCTCAATGGTACCACGCAGACAGTCGCCCATGGGTTCTCGTGGGGGCATCCGTGGCCGTACTGCCTCTGGCCGATGTGCCCAAGGAGGTATGTCAACCTCCACTATGTTTTGAACTGTCATGCAGGCACAGGCACGTATGGAAAGGTACACCAGACAGGGTCTGAGGGAGCTGAGAGAATGTCGCACAGCCATGACAGATGGCATGCGTGACGTTGCGAATGCTTTCCGTAACTTCACAGATGTCGTTGACAGACGTTGTGGGGGCATAGAACAGCTGCTCCACAACCAGATGTCCATGGGCCAGGGCCATGGTGTGCATTTGCGATGTCGACGTGGCCGTATGCCAGCAACAGCACCAGCTGGCAGTGGCCGCGGACAACAACAGGCCCACTCGCGCACCTCAAGTGCCAGCACCAGCCCCAGCAATGCTGGGTCTGTGCTGTCATCAAGACGCCCCAGGAGACCACATGCACGTGGCTCTGGACAGTCCCAACAGGGAACTGTGTCCAGTCAACACACCCCTGCTTCCGTCGCCAGTACCCAGGCTGGGTTAGTACGGATACGCCCGTAGCACCCTGCCAGGCACAGGTACCGTGTCCGTGCCCACAGACACTGATCTGGATGACCTGACAGGTGCAGTCTGTGGCTGTCCACAAAACCCTGTACATGGCAGCCATTATGTGGGACTGTGTGCGTGCTTACACACATGCAGAAACCTAACACCTAGGGCAAACACATACACACACACTGCACCAACACCGGTCCACCCTGTACTGCTGCCCCTCACAAACACACATACACACACATGTCAATTGTTGTTACCAGTGGCTGGCTTGGGCATACCTAACCCTCACCCTGTGCATATGATGACACTGTGCCACCTCCTGCATACTACAACATCAGTGCAGGTAAAGGTAAACACGTTGCTGATGCACAGGGTGACTACATAGATGTGTATAAGTAGTAACATGTTGGTAACTGTTCACTGTTCCAGTATAATTGTGTATATCCCAGCAGTCCTGCTGCAGTAACTGTATGACTGTCCTCAATTGTTATATGCACCCATACTACTTACCAAAGTGTACCAGCTGCACACCATCACATGCTAACATTGACTATGGCAATGCGCATCTTGTGCTGTTACGTAGATTCAGCTATATGTAACTGTACTGTCACACATGCATTTATACACACCCTGCTACCCACACACATGCACACGCTCACCTGCCATTCACATTATTTATCACCCTACATGAGTAGCTGTTGATACATGACAGGTACACATTTGAGAAGTGCACTATGTTGTTTACTACTGGCGTCCCCTTCTCTACCTGTACTCACAGGGTGCAGGCAACCTCATTGGTTGAAAGATGTAATGTGCATCAGGTACTGTAGTACCCTGATTGCCACATCAAACATGTTTCCCATATGGAAATGCACACACAGACACATCCCACATCCACACACTTGCCACATTCAGGCTTCAGAGCACTATCTAGGTATATTTGGGTACATGTGCATGTTACAGTAGCATGTAACACTATACTGAGTACTGGCAGTTGTCTGTTGTCATGTTGTCTGTATAGAATAAAAGAATTGTTTGATTATCCTACTCCGTTTTGTGGACATTACTTGAAGAAGTGTTACCTTACATGTGTTATTGGTACCACCACCTTCTCTTTTGTAGTTTTGTTTGTATAGGGTGCTATCAACATCACTGCTTGTGAAGGGTAATGACCACCCTGCAGTGCATAGCCCCATGTGGCAAAAGCCACATCCCACCCCATCATTGTGCACACACACTAAGTACTGCCTCTGGCCGATGTGCCCAAGGAGGTATGTCAACCTCCACTATGTTTTGAACTGTCATGCAGGCACAGGCACGTATGGAAGGTACACCAGACAGGGTCTGAGGGAGCTGAGAGAATGTCGCACAGCCATGACAGATGGCATGCGTGGCGTTGCGAATGCTTTCGTAACTTCACAGATGTCGTTGACAGGCGTTGTGGGGGCATAGAACAGCTGCTCCACAACCAGATGTCCATGGGCCAGGGCCATGGTGTGCATTGCGATGTCGGCGTGGCGTATGCCAGCAACAGCACCAGCTGGCAGTGGCGCCCGGACAACAACAGGCCCACTCGCACCTCAAGTGCCAGCACCAGCCCCAGCAATGCTGGGTCTGTGCTGTCATCAGAACGCCCCAGGAGACCACATGCACGTGGCTCTGGACAGTCCCAACAGGGAACTGTGTCCAGTCAACACACCCCTGCTTCCGATGACAGTACCCAGTCTGGGTTAGTACGGATACTGACCCGTAGCACCTGCCAGGCACAGGTACCGTGTCCGTGCCCACAGACACTGATCTGGATGACCTGACAGGTGCAGTCTGTGGCTGTCCACAAAACCCTGTACATGGCAGCCATTATGTGGGACTGTGTGCGTGCTTACACACATGCAGAAACCTAACACCTAGGGCAAACACATACACACACACTGCACCAACACCGGTCCACCCTGTACTGCTGCCCCTCACAAACACACATACACACACATGTCAATTGTTGTTACCAGTGGCTGGCTTGGGCATACCTAACCCTCACCCTGTGCATATGATGACACTGTGCCACCTCCTGCATACTACAACATCAGTGCAGGTAAAGGTAAACACGTTGCTGATGCACAGGGTGACTATAGATGTGTATAAGTAGTAACATGTTGGTAACTGTTCACTGTTCCAGTATAATTGTGTGTATATCCCAGCAGTCCTGCTGCAGTAACTGTATGACTGTCCTCAATTGTTATATGCACCCATACTACTTACCAAAGTGTACCAGCTGCACACCATCACATGCTAACATTGACTATGGCAATGCGCATCTTGTGCTGTTACGTAGATTCAGCTATATGTAACTGTACTGTCACACATGCATTTATACACACCCTGCTACCCACACATGCACCGCTCACCTGCCATTCACATTATTTATCACCCTACATGAGTAGCTGTTGATACATGACAGGTACACATTTGAGAAGTGCACTATGTTGTTTACTACTGGCGTCCCCTTCTCTACCTGTACTCACAGGGTGCAGGCAACCTCATTGGTTGAAAGATGTAATGTGCATCAGGTACTGTAGTACCCTGATTGCCACATCAAACATGTTTCCCATATGGAAATGCACACACAGACACATCCCACATCCACACACTTGCCACATTCAGGCTTCAGAGCACTATCTAGGTATATTTGGGTACATGTGCATGTTACAGTAGCATGTAACACTATACTGAGTACTGGCAGTTGTCTGTTGTCATGTTGTCTGTATAGAATAAAAGAATTGTTTGATTATCCTACTCCGTTTTGTGGACATTACTTGAAGAAGTGTTACCTTACATGTGTTATTGGTACCACCACCTTCTCTTTTGTAGTTTTGTTTGTATAGGGTGCTATCAACATCACTGCTTGTGAAGGGTAATGACCACCCTGCAGTGCATAGCCCCATGTGGCAAAAGCCACATCCCACCCCATCATTGTGCACACACACTAACCCCACCAACAGTAAAACACATACTTTCCATTTGCAAGATTCAAACCCATACCTAACTGTGTTATGACAGTAGAAACAGACACATTAGCAGAGTGTGCTATTTGCAGTAGTTGCAGAAATCCCTACTAATGCTGTACTTAGAGGGTGCTGATATCATCTGTGTGTAGGAGGAGGGATGTGCACCCTGTAGTGTGTTCTCCCAGTTGTCAAAAGGCAGTTAACCCTCCAAGCATACTGCACACACATAAACCCCACTCATCCTAACACACATATATTCCTTTTGCAGGATTCAAACCCCTACCTAACTACGTTATGACACTGGAAAAAGACGCATTAGCAGAGCGTGCTATGCGAATTACTGGAGGACTTTACTACAGGTAATATAGTTATACAGTCCTGTCATCATCAGCGTTTCAAAAGGGGAATCTGCATCCTGTACTGTACTGTCGCAGTTGCTAATAGGGACATTTCCAACACACACATCGATGTGTTTGAGGTTTGCATATGTGGGGGATCCAGTACTCCAGTGTGATGAGTATATGGTTTGATTGCAACAATGAGGGATATACTCCAAGTGGTGAGCTGTTTGTACTCATGGTTGTGATGATCAGGTCTAGTATATCTTCCCCTCTTGTGGGAAGGTTGGTTACCTGTTCCATAGCCAAAGAATGTATGACCTATGTGAACCCTAGAGCTTGGGTATTGTGGCTTGTGTAATGTTCACAGTCTATGTTTGGGTAGCTAACGTCACCCAGTATGATGGTGTTTGCAGAGTAATCTAAACTGTCCTGTGTCAGCATGAAGGCTGTGTGGGAGTCCTAAGTTTGAGAGGGTGCTGTAAGAGCTCCTTTGTGTCTCTTGCCATGTGGTCCAGGGAGGTAGGTCTCAGGTTGTTTGCACCAGCATGGACAATGTCTGCCTCATAGCTGTACTTGCTGTGGAGTGACCTGTGTGCCTGTGTTATGTGGCACATGCTATCACCCAACAAGTAGCTAACTGTGACCCTCACCGTGCTCTGTCTGGAGGTCGGCACGTCTGTCAACAGCTCATGTCAAGCAAGTTCACACCTAAGTAAATGATGTGGAAACCTTCAAAGGCCCAAGGCCTGTTGACAATATGGACCAGACTGCAGATACCTCTATAAAGGCATTCTATGGACACATTCAGGAATGCATGGATCATGAAGCCATATATGAAAGCATGACCCAATTCTCCAAAGGCAGATGTCCTGGGTGCCGGACACCAGCCATAAACACACTATACAATAGAAGGATGACGCCACTACATGATACAACAACCTCCCAAAATGTGAAGGCACCACTGATGAGTATTGGAAGACAACTACAGGCACCCATATGATTGTCTAAGGCCATCTTTGAGAGAGGGTTCCACAAGCCACTGAGGATAATCACAAGGCTGCCTGTAGTTATGTTAGTAACCTGGGTGGTACTACCCAGATATGCTCAGAGGTAATCCAAGATGTCACACAAAATACAAAACATGCAGACATTGCCATCATCCTAGTGGGCAGGTTCAATGCTGCCTTCTCCCCCACCACACCAAAAGGGCACATATGTCTCGTGGCACAGTGCTGCCCCCCCTGACATCACAGATGCTCAGGTAAGAGATGCCCTTCCCAAAGCAATAAACACTGCATCAATGGGAACAGACAGTGTCCCAGGCTGTGTCCTACATGAACCATGAGAAGAGCTACACCCAGACATAACACCACTGTTCAATCCCAGCCTTAATACACGGTATGTGGCCAGAGAGTGGCATACAGCAACAGTGGTCCCTCAACATTCAGGTGGTGCTTTCACGGATCCTGGACACTACTCGACCCATATGTCTGACTAGCTTTGTCTGCAAAGCTATGGCAAGGATCATCATGAACCTCACATATCTAGATATTGTGGACCTACAGACATGTCACCATACACAGTTTGGCTTTGTCAATGGCAAATCCTGCCTCTCCAACCAGTTTGATTTCTTTGAAACAGTCACCAAGGCCACTGTCAAGGGGAAGGAGGTGTACACAGCCTACCTGAACCTTGCATAAGCCTTGGATACAATACCCCAGTTGTGCATTCTAGGGAAGCTCACCAGTGTACATATTAACCCCTATGTCACTATGGGTATTGCACAGTGGCTCAAGGGCAGAACACACATGGTAGAATTGCTGGAGCCATGTCAGCCTCCAACCTGGTACAAGTGGTGTCCCACAAGGCACAGCCCTGGGAGCTGTCATCTTCATTATATATTTATCATAGGTACAGGCCAACATGGAAGTACTGTGGCACAGCAAGTCGCAGGTGACTGCAAACCGGACACCATAATCAACTCACCAGCTAACACACGCACCCTCCAAAAGTGACTCTTGGAAACACACGACTTGTGCCACAGCCATGGCCTCAACGTAAATGACAGAAAGCGTATAGTCATCCCCTTTGTCAAACACAGAGTGACCTGGCATTACCACATATGTGTTAATCCATTAAGTGCAGACGAAGGAATTATGGACCTTGGGGTACACAGGTTGATAGCATTCTACCATTTGACAACAACATGGACAAAGTGGTTAGGTAAGCATGTTATATGGGCCACATCATCATGGGATCCACATGTAGATCAGGGGTAGACATTGTGCCCCTTTACTCATCCCTCATCATGTCCATAATTGACTATGATGAACCTCTCGGCATGCACCTTACCAGACACCTGCAGCAACTGGAGATACCACATATGTACCTCGACAAGGGGATCAAAGGGCTCAAACAGATGCCACATACTTGTTATACCACAAAGAAGGACTCCGCAGCAACTTGTAGAAAAATTTAATCCAGTAAGATGTAGTTACATCCAACAACACAAGATGCACAAATACTAATTTTCTATTCTCTAGCGCGTGGTTTTGCAAAGATGCCACATACTGACTGGTTAAAGTAACAGCAGCTCTACTCAGTGACATACTGCCTCTTCATAGGCAATCTGTGCCTGACATAGAAGGCCAGGTCATACCCTCAGTTAATGGCCATGCTGCATCTCAGAATATCCAGATCCCACCAGGATACACACTGGAAATACTTGAACCTCAGGAGTGATATACACAGGACATGCTGGAGGGGCACATTCACAACTCAGAGCCTCCCTTCATTCCGGAATATTATCCCAATAGAGGTTAGGCAGACTGACTCAGTGACTATCTTCAAGAGTGATATTAATGACAGGATGTGACATTGTAGGGTTACCCTGGGTATCACTTATGTGTCACTGTGAGACAGAGGCACAGTATACTAACCTTGGAAAAGGGCATAGCAAGACAGATTCACAATGCATGTTGAAAGGCACACACATTCTGGCTAGGTGGATACATGCCCTAAGCAGACATCCCTGTACGAACCTATGGACCTATGTATCTTTATCACCATTGTCCCTATGTGCTGTTAATCACCAATGTAATCTCAATACTATGGTAGCATGTGCAAAGGTCAGTTATCAGTCACCTCTATGGTACAGTTGTGGAATATGTGTGTCATGTAGTAATGTCACAGCTGCCACATATACACAGTCAACCCTATCCCCTACCCATGGATGTACATCACATGTATGAGATGGAAACACATGGCCAGACTGTGGACTAAGCACTCTGAACCCAGTACTGGCATAACCTGTCTGGTGGCATGAAATACTACAGTGACAGCAATACCAATCTGATGTGGACCTACACGGGCAGCAATACAAGCATGGAAACACAACAGGTCAGTTGTGACGCCTAAGGATAGCATCCTGCATGACTGGCAGACATCTCTGTAGCTGGCACACAGGCATACATTAGGCCTGCACACAGCACGCATAACACATAGCACACAAATCCTGCGTGTCAAACAAGCACAGTCTGTACAGCTATACAACACTACTGCCGCAGTTGTGCTAGGTACTTTTATTGTCCAGTACAGTGAGACAATGCTCACCAGGCTGGAAAATGTGTAGGTCACAGTGATATGCTCATGGGGCACTATGGTTCACCACATAACACAAACATACAAGTCAGTCAGATGCATGGACACATATGACTCAGTCATTGTCCATGCCACCACAGCTGATGTGGGATGTCCCTCACTGGGATACATGATAGGGAACATGGAAGGGATCACTGAGCAAGTGACACAGGCTGGTAGACCCTGACCTTGGTTGGCATCAGACCCTCACCAGGGATTCTGACAAATTACTGAATGCTAATGACTTAGTGTAGCTACAAAACCCTAGCTGAATGGTTCTTAGCATGCAGTCACTGCATTGCTATGGAATACTGTCTTACCACTCCCACAACAGGTGAAAACATGCAGCTCCTGTACATCAACAACATGTAGACTATATGCCCCAGACCAGGTGTGCATCCCTCACTACTAGGTTGATAGCATCTACATCTCACACTGTATGTACACATCCCACATGCTGCACCTGCACAGAAGACCACGGTCATAATGTTACTCTGTGCAAATACCATGTATTCACATGTGGCAGGCATCACACATGGTAACTATTGAAGGTCACAGGTACATATGTGTATTTGGTACACACATACATCATGTGTGCATTGCCATAACTGGTTTAATCAATGTCTTGCATTATTGTGAGTGACAACCCACACACATGGGCATTCTGTGTGTGCAAAACACATGTGGCATGTCTGTAATCAAAAGCCATACATAATTGTGATATCGTTTAGAAAGGGGTATGTGCATCCTGTGGTGTGTTTTCCCAGTTGCCAAAAGGGATGTTTCTTTCATACACACTTACCCCCCTTCACACACACTTGTCACCTGCTGGATTCAAACCCCTACCTATGCTATGACACTAGAGACGGACGCATTAGCACAGCGCGCTATTCGCGTTACTGGGAGGTTTGCTTTCCCCTGATATACTTATAGGGTGCTGACATCATCAGAGTTTAGAAAGTGGAATGATCATCCTGTGGTGTGTTTTCCCAGTTGCCAAAAGGGATGTTTTTTTCATACACACACACTTACCCCTCTTCACACACACTTGCCACCTGCTGGATTCAAACCCCTACTTAACTATGTTATGACACTAGAGACGGATGCCTTAGCAGAGTGCGCTATTCGGATTACTAGGAGGTTTCCTTTCCCCTGATATACTTATAGGGTGCTGACATCATCAGAGTTTAGAAAGTGGAATGATCATCCTGTGGTGTATATTCCCAGTTGCCAAAAGGGATGTTTTTTTCATACACACTTACCCCCCTTTACACACACTTGCCACCTGCTGGATTCAAACCCCTACCTAACTATGTTATGACACTAGAAACGGACGCATTAGCGCAGCGCGCTAGTTGCATTAGTGGGAGGTTTCCTTTCCCCTGATATACTTATAGGGTGCTGACATCATCAGAGTTTAGAAAGTGGAATGATCATCCTGTGGTGTGTTTTCCCAGTTGCCAAAAGGGATGTTTCTTTCATACACACTTACCCCTCTTCACACACACTTGCCACCTGCTGGATTTAAACCCCTACCTAACTATGTTATGACACTAGAGATGGACACATTAGCACAACACGCTATTCGCATTACTGGGGGGTTTTCTTTCCCCTGATATACTTATAGGGTGCTGACATTATCAGAGTTTAGAAAGTGGAATGATCATCCTGTGGTGTATTTTCCCAGTTGCCAAAAGGGATGTTTCTTTCATACACATTTGCCACTTGCTGGATTCAAACCCCTACTTAACTATGTTATGACACTAGAGATGGACGCATTAGCAGAGCGCGCTATTCAGATTACTGGGAGGTTTCCTTTCCCCTGATATACTTATAGGGTGCTGACATCATCAGAGTTTAGAAAGTGGAATGATCATCCTGTGGTGTATTTTCCCAGTTGCCAAAGGGATGTTTCTTTCATACACACTTACACCCCTTCACACACACTTGCCACCTGCTGGATTCAAACCCCTACCTAACTATGTTATGACACTACAGACGGACGCATTAGCAGAGCGCGCTATTCTGATTACTGAGAGATTCCTTTTCTCCGATATACTTATAGGGTGCTTACATGATCAGTGTCTAGAAAGGGGAATGAGCATCCTCTGGTGTGTTTTCACAGTTGCTAGGAGTAACATTTGGACCAAGTGTGTGAGCATGCCCAGTTCAGCCTTCCCATGGCATGTTGTGTGAAAGATGTCTCATTTATCTAAGTGTGTGAGCATGCCCAGTGTGGGCTTTACATATGTTGAACTCTGCAGCCCATCACATTTGAGGATGAGTGTGACCTTCAACAAATACCTCCAGTGTATTGTTGTGTGTTCTGTGCCATGTTGTGCAGTTACTGTCCGAATGCTTTTTGTGTGAACAAAACAGGGTGTATACTGTGCCTGCAGGTTTTGCATGGGATACTTTGCACACAATTGTCAACATCCATTCATACTGACCTAACACTGTAGCACTGTATAGTGTAGTGTTTCAGTACTTTCACTGTGGTGGTCAGTATCCTGGGCGTTAGTCCTATCACCGCTTTACATTTCCATAGTGTGCACAACAGCCTGGTTAGGGTCCAGTTGTGCACATCTGCACAAAGGCAATGCCTCTACAGACCCTGTTAATTACTGCCCCATAAGCTTAACAAGTGTAGTCTGCAAATCTATGGAGAGGATCATAATTGAGCTCATAAACAAAGATATAGGGGACATGCAGACATTGTACTCATCCCATTTTGGCTTGGTCAGGGGCAGATCATGCCTTTTGTACTGGGTTGACATCTTCAAATTGGTCACTTAGGCCATTGTTGGGGAAAGGCAGTCCATACAGCCAACCTTGGCCTTGCAAACACTTTCAACACAATACCCCACTCAGGTATTGTGGAAAACCCTAACAACTGAAATGTAAACCCATATGTCACAAGATGGGTTGCAAACTGGCTTAAGGACGGGACCCACAGGGTTAGAGTTGCTGGCACTATGTTAGACTCCAGGCTGGTCACAGGTGGTGTCACACAGGGCTCAGTCCTTGGCCCCATTGTTTGTCATGTACTTCCCAGAAGTACAGGCCAACATGGGAGGACTTTGGCTGACAATGTTTGCAGATGACTGCACACTGGGCACCATGGTGGACAGTGCATCACACACGGATATCCTTCAGAAGGGAATCACAGTAACTGATAGCTGGTGCCAGGGCCATGGCCTGAAGTCAAAGTGCACAACATGTGTAGACATACCCTTCAGGAAAAGCAAGGTGACCCCAAGCTACCATATAGGTGGCAATCCTCTAAGCACAGAGGAGGTTATCATGGACCTGGGGACCCAGGTTGACAGTCGCCATTCTTCTGAGACTCACATTGCTAAAGTGGCTAGAAAGACCTTCTACATTGCCCACCTGCTCAGGATGGGATTCACATCCAGATCTAGTGGGTCATTGTTCCCCTGTACTCTTCACTTATCAGACCGGTGATCGAGTCAAATGCCCTATTCTGGCTGTATGTCACCCAACATCTGCAGCAATTGCAGACACCCTGAATGCCCCCCACCTAAAGGATCATGGAACCCCAACAGCTGTCATATGCTGCCAGATTGAAGACACTCCCACTCTATTCACTCACATACCGTCTGCTTAGAGGTGACATGTGCCTGACATGCGAGGCCATGTCAAAACAGGGATTAATGGACATGCTCCACCTCAGAATCGGCAGATCCACCTGAACCACTAGTGCAGGTGACTTACACCTTAGCAGGGTTGTATGTTGGACATGTTGGAGGGATGAAGTTATCACCCAGAGACTCCCTATGCTGTGTAATACAATCCCGGTCCATGTGAGGCAGAGCACCTTGCTGGCTGTGTTCAAGAGGTATCTTGACCTGTGGATGGAAGGTCATACGTTTAACCCGGGGATCGTCACGGTGTCACTGCTGGAGAGAGGCATGACACAATAATGGGCACAGTACTGTTTCCATATAAGGGGTGGTGTATGCCAATGAACTCTGTGCTAGGCTTATACCTGCCTTAGGGAAGATAGCCTAGTATAAACCTATGTACCTATGAACCTATCTGACCATGTTGCATTATGTTCAGATGTGAACTACTTACAACAGCCTCATCCAACATCGGTAGTGTATTCCACAACATGGGTGTACATTGGCGAACACTACCGATGTGCCCTAGGCCATTTCTAATGCTAGTCGGAGAGTGTGTTTGTCCATCAACACATTGTAAGTGATGTTTGCCATGACATATGTCTTGTTTAGTATACTGTGCCTCTGTCTACCTGTGACATAACATTGATACCCAGGGTAAACCTCCCATCTCCCATGCACTCATTAGGATTCCTGTTGAGGGGACTCAACGAGTGTCTCTATGGACAACCTGTACTGGTAGTTTACTCATGTGTGGGGTGGCTTCTGTGTTTTGGATAATGCAGTACAGCCTGTCCTATATATGTCAGTGCTGGGGTTCAGGTCCCTCATGTGCATAGCTCCCTGCCATTCAGATTGTACAAGGTGCAGCATGTGCATTGATTCCAGCTTGGACATGGCTTTCTACATCAGGCACAGCTTGCATCTGGGTGGACAGCATGGCAGTGTGTGGAGCTGCACTCTGTGTAATCAGACTACACATTACATGTGTTCCAGCTCTGTCATACTCCTGGTGAGGTACTGTTGTGGACTTTACAGGTGCTGGATGTGTCTGCATGCGGTACACCCCACAGGGGGTGTTGTGGTCATTTCTAATGCTGATGAAAGATAACTGCAGAACCACAATGACCTCCCCTTAGCTAGATGTCAGACAGCATGGACCATGCAATCACATATAAAAACAGGACCGTCTCCGCAAAGGGAAAGTGTCCTGTCTGGTGGACCCCAGCCATAAACAGACTGTATGACAGATGACGGTTACTAATGCAAGACAGAGCTACATCTCCAAAAGGGAAGACAGCTGTGATCAGCACTAGTAGAAAGCTACATTATCTCATAAAGACATGCAAGGTCAACTTGGGGACATAAATCACCAAAGACAATGAAGGTAACCACACTGATTTCTCCAGTTATGTCAGACACCTGGTTGTGAACCCTCGGATATGCTCAGAGTTGGTACACAACAACATATATTCCAGTGACCTGACAGATATTGGCAACATTCGGCGGACAGCTTCAGTGCGATTTACCCCTCCCTCACCCCAAAAGAAGATAGTTATCACTGCTGTATGTAACCTCACTGTCATCTTGGATGTCCATGTGAGAGCCACACTCAGCAAAGACAAGTACACAGCATCCATGGGACCTGCTGGTATCTCCAGTTGCATGCTATGTGAACTCCAGAAGGGGCTGGACCCATTGATACAACTGCTATTTAACCTTAGTCTTGCTACAGGATATGTACCTGAACAGTGGCGTACGGCAACAGTGGTCCCACTCCACAGAGGAGATGCCTCCACAGACCATGGCAACTACCACCACACAAGCTTAACCAGCCTTGTCTGCAAAGATATGGGGAGAGTCATTATGGAGCTCTTACACAGACACATTACTGACCTACGGACCCTTGTTCCCACCTAGTTCAGCTTTGTACAGGGCAGATCCTGCCTTTTGCACCTAGTTGACTACTATGAAACTGTCAGTAGGGCCATCAATGAGGGCTACGCAGTCCACACAGCCTACCTGCACTTGGCTAAGGCCTGTGACACAATACCACACTCAGGCATCATAGCCAAGCTCAACAGCTGACATATAACGGCATATGTCACAAGATAGGTTGCAAAATGGCTAAGAAACAGAACCCATAAAGTCAACATTGCAGGTGCCTTGTCAGATTCAAAGCCAGTCACAGGTGGTGTCCAACAAGGATGTGTCCTGAGACCCCTCTTAATTGGTATTTACTTTTCAGATGTGAAAGCAAACATAGGGGGGTTGTGGCTGACAAAGTTTGCAGATGACTGCAACCTAGGCACCATAGTGAATACATCAGCCGGCACACAAATACTACAGAATGCCGTCACAAAGGCGGATAGCTGGTGCCAGACACATGGCCTGAAACTGAATGCAACTGATGTGTATTCATCCCCTTTGGGAGGAACAAAGTACCCACAGATCAATACATAGACAGCAACCCACTGAGCACAGACAACAAATCAGACACCTGGGGACACATGTAGATAGTGACATCTCTTTTGACACCCCTGTTGCCAAAGTGGTTAGGAAGACTTTCTATCTTGCCCACCTTATCATGGAGGGTTTTCCATCAAGATCATAGGAGGTCATTGTTCCACTATCCTTCTCCCTTATCAGGCCCATGATTGCATACAAAGCCCCATATGGTATGTACCTCACCCAGCAATTGCAACAGCTGGAGACACCCCAAAGGTACCTACCATGAAGATCAGGGTTTTTCAACACATGTCAGATGCTTCCAGAATAGAGGAAATCCAGCTTTGTTCAGTGTCATACCGCATACGCACAGGTGTCCTATGCCTGACATACAAGACCATGTCCAATCAGGATTTGGTGGACATGCTCCACTGCAAGCAATCCAAATCCACCAGAGCCATGAGAGCTGAGGATTTGAACCTCAGCACATACATGTATAGGACATGCTGGAGGGACAGAGTCATAACTCAGAGGCATCTCACACTCTAGCAGAGTATCCCAGTCCATGTTTGACAGAGTCCCTCACTGACTCTCTTCAGGAGACATCTGGACAACTGCATTTGAGACGGAGGCACAGACTAGACAGAGGCACAGTCATGTTATTCAATTACGTAAGGGGGTCATACTGTGTCACTACTAAGTCAGAGGCACAATCATTAGAATCTATTCTGTACACTTATTACCAGTATAAGGGGTGGCAATAGCCACACCACTATGGCTAGGCTTATACATGCACTAGGGCAGATAGGCTAGTAGTAGACTATGACACTATGAAACACTGGTGTATGTGTAGCTATTGTCAATCAAACAGTATGATGTGGTTTGGGGGGCTTGATATCTCCCTGTATTCCAACATTGTTTTGTCTATTCCTTCTAGCATGTCTAGAGATCAGTTGCTAGTGTCCTCTCCTGCTCAGCTGGTGAACCTGGGAATATTGAGGCAATGTTACACTTGCCTCATGTACACTGACAACCCTCTCCTTCTGCCATAAAACACACATACATGTGAGAGATGCAACTATATAGCCAAAGTGGAGGCTGAGCTCTCTCAACATAGGACTAGCAAGACCAGAGAGAAGGTGAAGGTAACCACACACACATCACAAATCCAGTCTCACATGGCACTATCACAACTTAAGATCATACACATAGACACACAGAGACACTCTCAGAGGCTCTGATCAGGATTCTACCGGAATGGCAGTGGCCACCACAGCAGACACTCACACAACTGCTTCCACAGGGCACAGCACATGCAACACATTGACCACAGAGTCGGTGTGCCAAACAGTCACAGCCCTTAAGTCCAAAAACAATGCCAGACACACTTGTCTATGGTTACTCCATAGTCAGACACACTGACGTCCTGCTCACCAGATCAGGTATGGAGGAGGTCACAGTAAGCTGCCTATCGGGCACTGGAATCCACCACATAATGCAAGCACTCAGGTCACTCAACTGCAAGTACAGGTCTGACCCAGTCATTATCCATGCTGGTGTGAACGACCTGAGATGTACCTCCCTGGACTACATGGAAAGAGACATAGAGGATCCCTCTGATTATGTAGGCCAGGCAGGTATGACCCTGACCTTCAGCAGTATCCTACCTTCACCAAGTATGATGCCACATAAACAGAGACAAGATGATCAGCTGTATTATTTTGCTTAGACTATGGTGTCATTCAAAGGGGGTCCAATGTCTGTCTGCCTGGGACGACATGCTGGACAGGCCACGGTGATTTGCAAGGGACGGCTTGCACCTGTCACCCTGGGCTTCTGGATTTCAGATGATGCTCTTGCCACCCCCATTGTGCCTTTTTTATGCAAGATTCAGATACTACACCTACCACCCTAGAACACAGTAAAGGAAGGACACTAAGGGTACTGCTGCTCAATGCCAGAGGTCTCAACCTCAAGCTGCACACACTCTATGCCCTTCTCAGTATGCAGCACATTGATGTCTGTGCTGTGCCTGAAACCTGGTTCACAGCTTCTGACAGCACCCCGGCACTATCGGGTGTTACCTCATATCATGCATTCCGGCACCAGCATCCGGACAACACCAAGAAGGATGGTGGGTGTCCATATTCATCAAGGACACCCTCACCTCATTGTTGGTGGCAACACACGATGCATCGGAGACCATCCAGGTGCCAGTGACCGTAGGCAAGACTGCTCTGCAGTTTGTAGCATGTTACATGCCACCCTCTCAAACTCAGGTACCTCACACAGCTATCCTGCAAACACTGAAGGGGATAAATGTATCTCCAAACACCATCCTACTGGGTGATTCCAACTATCCACATATAGACTGGGATCACTAATCATGCCACAACACTCTAACACAAAGGTTCCATGAGTTCATACACTGAAATGCCATGGAACAACCGGTCCCAATCCCCTCAAGTGGAGGCAACATACTAGAACTCATCATCACGAACATGGGGTCACACTGTTCAACACCAGCAGTATACCCATCATTGGTGAGATCAGATCATGGACTACTCTCAGTGGGAGTCCACATCCCACCCACACCCCAGATGGAAAAACAAACAGTGAAGACCTTCTCAAATGCCGACTTCACATTTCTAAGGGCTGGTGTGGTCTCTTTCAAGGCCCCCAAGCCAGTGGACACCATTACCCAAGCCACTGTATCACTTACAAATGCCTTCTACCAGCACCTCCAGGACTGCATGGATCAGGCAATCCCAAACAAAACAAAGACTCTTTGTACCACAGGCAAGCATCCAGTCTGGTGGACCCTAGCCATAAACAAGCTCTACAACACAAGGAAGGAGCTACTACAAGATAGAGCATAATCCATAGGAGGGAAGACACCCCTGCTCATTGTGAGTAAAACACTGGGTTCCCCCATACAATCATCTGAGGCAAGTTTTGAGAGTAAACCCACTCAGGACTCAAGAGACAATCATGAGGCCTTTTTTGCCTATGTTTGAAACCTGGGAGGGAACTCCCAGATATGCTCAGAATTACTTCGGAATGATGTAGATATCACTGCACCTACAGACATTGCCAACATACTGGCTGACAGGTTCATTGCAGATTCCTCCCCCCCCCCAACTGGAGGGGTATCTACACCAGAGGATTGTAGCCCCCCAAACATCTCCAATGCTGGGGTGGGAACTGCTCTATCCAAGGCAGAAAACACTTTATCCATGGGACCAGATGGTGTCCCCAGTTGTGTGCTCCATGAACTCAATGAGTAATTACACCGCAGTTAGGGCAGCTGTTTAATCTTAGCCTCACCTCAGGATATGTGCCCAAGGAGTGGCATACGGCAATGGTGGACCCACTTCACAAAGGAGGTGCCTCCACCAACCCGAAACTACCATCCCATCAGCTTGACAAGCCTGTTCTGCTAAGCTATGGAGAGGATCATAATGGGAATTATAAATGAAGACATAGGGGACTTGCAGACATTGGATACAATCCAGTTTGGCTTTGTCAAGGGCAGATCATGCCTTTTAAACTTGGTTGACTTTTTCAAAACAGTCACCCAGGCCATTGACATGGGCAAGGCAGTCCACACAGCCTACCTTGACCTGGCAAAGGCTTTCGACACAATACCCCACTCAGGTATCATTGAAAACATCACCAGCTTAATTGTGAACCCATACATCACAGCATGGGTTGCAAACTAGCTAAGTGACGGAACACACAGGGTCAAAGTTGCTGGTGCCATGTCACACTCCAGAGCTGTCACAGGTGGTGTCCCACAGGGCTCAGTCCTGGGCCCACATTTGTTCAGCATCTACTTTTCAGAAGTACGAGCAAACACAGAAGGATTATGGCTGACAAAGTTTGACGATGACTGCAAACTGGGAAGCATAGTTGGAAACCCATCTGACACAGACATCCTTCAGAAGGGTCTCATAGACACGGATAACTGGTGCCACAGCCATGACCATACATTAAACACTATACAATGCATAGCCATACCCTTCAGGAAGAACAAGGTTACCACTACTTCCCATCTAGGTGCAATCCTCTAAGCACAGAGGAGGTTATCAGGGACCTGGGCACCCAGGTTGACAGTAACCTTTTGTTTGACACTCACATTGCCAGGGTAGTTTGGAAGGCCTTCTACATTGGCCACCTCATCATGCAGGGATTCACATCTAGATCAAGGGAGGTCATTGTTCCCCTGTACTCATCACTCATCAGACCAATGATTGCATACAATGCCCCATTCAGAATGTATCTGACCCAACACCTGCGGCAATTGGATGGGCCCACAAATTCCTCAACAGGAGGTGAAAGGGTCTCAAACATATTTCTTATGCTGCCCGACTGAAGGGATTCCAGCTGTATTCAGTCACTTACCGTCTGCTCAGAGGTGACCTGTGCCTGACATACAAGGCTATGCCCAACCCAGAATTATTGAACATGGTTCACCTCAAGACCTCTACATCCATCAGAACTACAAGGGCAGGAGACCTAAACCTCAACACAGATATTAGTAGGATGTGCTGGAGGGACAGATTCATCACCCAGAGAGTCCCTATGCTGTGGAACAACATCCTGGTACATGTGAGGCTGAGCACCTCACTGGCTTCGTTCAAGTGAGATCTTGACCAATGGATGGGAGATTGCAGGTATAACCCAGGGATAACCTCAGTATCACTGCTTGACAGAGGCACAGCAAAATAATGGGCATATTATCCATCAACTTGAAGGGGTGGCAGAAGCCACAAAACTCTGGGCTAGGCTTATTAATGCCCTAGGGCAGATAGCCTAGTATGAACCTATGAACCTATGCACATAGGCTTGGGGCAGTTCCTGCTATTAGGACAGTGGTCTGCAGCAAGCTATATAGTAGTAGTGAGTTTTAGCCATTGATTTTTGACCATGGCTATTCCATGTTGCTTCTTGTTGTGATACAAACATGGGTGTGTGGTTATCCATGCTATTTATTGCTAGTCACCCTCATTTTGTATCTTGTTCCATGTTTTTGCACATGTACATCACTGTATGACGTGTGACCTGGTAGTGTCAGGGTGCTGATGTGGGCTTTGACCCTGTTTTCTATTACAGCACTGATATCTACATTCTCTATACTGTGTGTGTTTACACTGCACACATCTTGATGTTTATACTTCTGGCATTGGGTAGCATTACATCTAGGTTCCTATCCCTTGTGGTACCCATGAGGTGGGTTTGTGTTTTTGTGGTTTATGATTCTTGAGGGTGGGTGTTAGTTGGGGTCCTCAGGTGTGCATGTGGTACATGATATTACATTACTTAACACATGGCATTCATGCCTCAGGTGGTGCTGCAGGGCCACCTCTGTAGGATACACATACTACACTCCCTGTACATGTTTGGCAGCAGGTTGTGTCATGTTAGGCATCCCTGTTACTGTATGAGTGAGTCAGAGTGGGTATCAGTCCCAGTGTTCCTACTGACCAAGCATATGTGCTATGCGTTGCCTCTTTGCCAAGGCCAGGGCATACTGGGCATGCCTCCTTCTGCCTACTGGGACAAGGTCAGGTTGTTCCTCCTCCGAGTCACCCCCTGCCTGTGGTGGCCTTGGCAATGGTGGGGGGATGTTTGGCCCAGCCCTGTGCTGGTCCTGCTGTAGCTGTTTCCACAGGATCATATTATGTAGCATAGCACATATCATGATCATTTGGGTACATGTAGTTGGTGTGTACTGCAAGGCTCCACCAGATGTGTCCAGACAACGGAACCGTGACTTGAGCAGCCCAAACACACGCTCTATGATATTACGTGTTTGTGCGTGTGCCTCATTATGGCGTTCCTGTTCAGGTGTGTGTGCATTTCTGATGGGTGTCATCAGCCACGGCTCAAGTGCATAACCTGCATCCCCACTAGGTGTCCGTGTGGGAAGTCCCCATTGGCAAATGATTGGTACAGCTCGTCAGATGCCAGATATGGGAATCGTGGTAGCTCCCAGGGCAGCCAGCACACACATTCATTATTATGCCCTGGGCATCACACATGACCTGGCAGTTGATGGAGGGATATCCCTTGCGGTTAATGTAGGCTCTACCCCGCTCTCCTGCTGGTGCTTTGATGCGTATGTGCGTGCAGTCTATAGCACCCAGTACCTCAGGGTATTCCGCTATTTGCTGGAAGAGACGCATATTGCTGGCCAATACCTCACGGGCATTGGGGAAATATACATGATCACCGACATGTGCTGACATGGCATCCAGGAACTGGTGTAGTACCCTGGAGGCTGATGCCTGTGATATCCCCATCATATCGCCAGTTGGTCTCTGGAAGGTACCTGTTGCTAGCATTCTTAGCCCAACACATACCTTGGTTTCCACTGGGATGGGTTCCCCTCTGTTGGTTCTGTGTGTGAGGCGTGGCCTGCACAGCTCAACAATCTGCTGCAGGAGCTCTCTGTCCACTCTATAGCGCTCTACTATCTCCAGCTCATGTAACCCATGGTAGGTGACCCTGGGCCTGTATACTCTTCTCCTTCTCCTCACTCTGGGTTGTCTGTCAGCATCTGCATTGTCACCACACTCAGCAATTCGCCTATGCCAGATTATAATAGCTATGGCAGCCCCTAGCATTTCTGCTCTGAGTTCAGCTTTTTTCAGTTTTCAATTCTGATAGCTTAGTTTCTGGCAGTATCTGTTGTGAGAAACAGCCTGCACTGCTCTTTGCAGTGTTTTAAGTGCTGGGTTGGGCTTCTAGTCTGCCTGTGTAATTGCCTGCTTCTAATTGTTTCCACCAATTAACTCCAGTAGTATCTTCTGGCAGTTTCCCTGGATTTTAGTTGTTTCCTGTTTCCTTTCTGTTTCCTGAGGGGGAGCAATGTGCACATCAGCTTAAACACGCTCACAGTTACTTAAACACGCGCACACATCCCTACACGGTGTTACACGCGCGCACACATCCTTACACGGTGTGAACTAGGCTGATTCATGCTAAAACGCGCGCACACTGCCTTCCACATGTGCACGCCCGCGCAAACCATTGTAAACAGTTTGCAACACGCTCCCACATGTTGAACCTGCCTTACACGCGCATGCACGTATTTCAAGAAACTTTGAGTGTAGGGATAGCGTATACCCTCAATTTCTTGACTTTCCTAGTGTTCTGTTGGGACACACCTCCCTCCCTGATGTCTGTCTGTCATCTGTTACCTTACATTGCCCTCCAATCTGGTACATTTATTGCTATCATCCCCCCCATGATGTCACCTACCTCTTACTCTGTTCCTCCCCCGTCTCTAACTCTTACACTACTCAGACAGTGCTCATTACCTATGTGACAGTGTGATTCAGTATTGTAACCCTCATTTACATAGGATTGCCTAGTAATGACTAGTTACATGCCTTACACGGAGCTTCCCCCCCTTGACAACCACTAAATGGAGGCCATATTGTTTTTGGTCTGCAAGTCCCTCCATTGACATTCAATGTAATACATAAATCCCACAATTGTGGGCTTATAAGCTTCGGTTTTCAGTTTTAGGTAGCGCACTCCGTTTGCGCGGGTGTGCGCTGCAGTTAAACCCAAAAATCCTGTGAAAAAAAAGTTATATAACTTATTTTGCAACAGTTTTCATGCCAATGGCCACATATTTGGCCATTGGCATGCTTAATGCAACATATGCACCCTTTATTTGGAGCTGACATAGCTCCGTTTTTAATTTTGCAGAAATGTACTCAGTTGTCAGCTGAGTACATTTCTGCAGCTAACACGTCCGTTACACGGACTGGTTTCTGCTTCGTGGATTGCTCAGATACCTCATTTGCATATCTTTGAGCTGCAAATGAGGTATTGAGCATTTCCACGCCCAGTCCGTGTAAGAGACGTGTTAGCTGTCTCTTACATGGAGATTTGGGCTGTTCCTGAATCAGGAGGCTTACACGGAGGCTTACACTACTCTTGAACTCCGTGTAAGCCTTCCTGAATCTGGCCGATTGTCTTTGTTAGTCAATCCTGTCCTTGCATTATGTGTCCAAAGAATTTGAATTTTAGGTATCAGGTCTCCAAGAAAACAAGACAGGTTTAGTTGTTTTTATCTTCTTGCGATCCATGGCACAGCCCTACTCTAGAATTTATATATTTTTAATAAAAAAACACAGCATTAAATAAATTGAACTTTGTTGACAATATGATGCAGATCTTTGAAGTTTTACACAGATTTGCCATAGTTTTCCTTCCAAAAAAAATAATCTTTTAGTTTTTTGACTGTGGTCACCATCTTTAAAGATATTTGAGCCCAAGTAAATAACATTTGTCACTGCCTGCATTATTTGCAAACAACTAATATGGCTAGATAAGATGCTTTTAGTCTTTTGTTGCTGCGCAACAAGACAGCTTTTTAGCTTTCTGTTGTCATATTCATCAACAGGCTTTTCAATACTTCATTTCCAACCAGCAGAGTGGTATCATGCCAAAAACTGAAATTGTTACTATTTCCCCTGGCAGTTATGACTCCATTATTTGATTTATCTTACAGTATGTCAAATGGTATGCTCAGTATATAATAAAATGACTAAGTAGGGTGACAGTATTCAGACTTGTCATACTCTTTTCCCAGCCATGAACTGATCAGTTATTACATATCTGAGTCTATTTTTTCTTGTCTTGTATTGGTCAGTTATTACATATTTGATTCTTGTTTTTTTTTTTTTTGTCTTGTATACAGATTGTTAAGGTGACCTGATATCCACTTTTGTCTAAAAACTTGACACAGCTTGCTATGGTCCCCACAGTCAAAAGCTTTACATTAGTCAATAATGCAGAAGTAAATCAATAATGTCATGAGACTGTTGTTTTATTGGTCATTTTGGGCTATTTCTATCCCTTTCATCTTTCTGTTTAAAAATCCACATTTACGCGGTTTTGTGTATCATGCAGCACCGCTTAGCTAGGATTAAACTATTCCAGGTGCCATAAATTCTGCTCTTCAGTTTTTCCCTTAGAACTAGCCAGTATCTTAATATTAGCAATTGAATCTGCTTTTCCATGCTCAGCACTGGTTCGGATCTGTTGTAAGCACTAAATAAGCTACAAATTACTGAAGCAGTCAACCTTTCTCATTCCCTAGTGGTTAACAGTTTTGTACTTATCCTCCTCAAGTTACCTCAAGGAAAGCAGCTGTAGTACTTACTTCCCTCACATGTCTAGAAGAAAATAGTGATGACCCAGGCATGTCCAAGGGACAGCTCCCGGTGTTCTCTGCTGGCTACCCAATGAATCTGGGCATCTTGGGGTAATGTAGCAACTGCCTCATGTACACTGACAACCCTTTCCTCCTACCACCCAACACTACAACCTGTGAGAGATGCATTTATCTAGCCAAACTGGAGGCAAAGCTCTTTCAACCCAAGACTGAACTTCTCAGTCAAGAGGAGAAGGAAAACACTTGCACCACACCACACCTATCACATAGTCCCACTAAACCTACACAACCTAAACCCTCACACAGACACACAAAAACATTCTTGGAGGCTCTCAATAAGAATCTGCCCAAGCAATAGAGGCCTCCAAAACAGGAACACAAGCAACTTCCACTCCTCAACACAACCAAAAAGACACATAACACACAGAACACCAATACCATGACAGGAATGACCAGGACCAGTCGATGTAAAACCATCTTTATTTGCATTAAAATCAGCCAATATGGCCCTATAGCACCACAGATAATCCAACAATTGATGCAGCCAGAACGGCCCAATGCCACCACAGATAATTCAAAAGTTGAGCGCGCTTTCCCTTTGCCCAATGCAAAGCTTCATCAGAACAAACAATTCCAAGTAAACCAGTGAATATATAACTTCCTGTTCAATTAATCAATTAAATTATTGCAATACCATTATGTTGTTCATATTCCAGATATTATACTTATGCAAAAAATGTAGAAATGTGATATTTAAGAAAGGTTTAAAACCAAAATATATAAATAGCAAGACATTTAAAAAGCATGCGGAATGTTGTAAAAACTGTTCGCTGAACTAAAAACAGTTTGATCATGTTTAACCTGATTTGCATAATTAAAATGATCAAATAAATATGAATATCAAAATTAACAGCCTGAACCTATATCAACAGTGATCTACATATAAACAATCAATAGATAAATAAGAAATCACTACCTATTCAATAGTTAATATACAATTTATAAACCATAAATCAAGTAGAACCATGAAAAAAAATAATAATAATTCAACATGTGTCTATAAATAATTGTGCATCATGTAAAAATTTAACAATATTCAAACACACTTTGTGAATAATATGTTATAACTTAGCCTGCCTCAATTTCAAAACACTGTTAATGCTAATATTATCGTTAAGACCTGGGGGCTTGCTGGCATCAGTTTTAAGCTGCCAAAAGAGTTCACGGAACTCAATTCTTGATTCCCAGTTGCCCCCCCCCCCCTTGGATCAATGCTGATTTGTTCAATCACAGCAAATTTTATATTCATTTTCTTACAAAATAAAGAATGTTTGTAAAAAGCATTAGATTCCTTTTGTTTATCAATTTCGTAAATATGCTCGTAAATTCTTTTCCTAAGAGTATGTGTTGATTTCCCAATGTGAAAACTATTACAACCTATGCAAATACCAATATAAACAATTCCTTTTGTGGCACAATTAAAATATTTTGAAGCTATAAGTGAAATTCTTCTAGAAGGAATCCAAATTTCCCATTGTTGTAGTATATACTCACATTGTCTACACATCCCGCATTTATAAGTGCCCTTTTTGGAATTAACATAACATTAGTACTTATAAATGCGGGATGGGTAGACAATGTGAGTATATACTACAACAATGGGAAATTTGGATTATTTCTAGAAGAATTAAACTTATAGCTTCAAAATATTTTAATTGTGCCACAAAAGGAATTGTTTATATTGGTATTTGCATAGGTTGTAATAGTTTTTACATTGGGAAATCAACATGTAATCTTAGGAAAAGAATTTACGAGCATATTTACGAAATTGATAAACAAAAGGAATCTAATGCTTTTTACAAACATTCTTTGTTTTGTAAGAAAATGAATATAAAATTTGTTGTGATTGAACAAATCAGAATTGATCCAAGGGGGGGCAACTGGGAATCAAGAATTGAGTTCCATGAACTCTTTTGGCAGCTTAAAACTGATGCCAGCAAGCCCCCAGGTCTTAACGATAATATTAGCATTAACAGTGTTTTGAAATTGAGGCAGGCTAAGTTATAACATATAATTCAACAAAGTGTGTTTGAATATTGTTAAATTTTTACATGATGCACAATTATTTATAGACACATGTTGAATTATTATTTTTTTTCTATTTTCATGATTCTACTTGGTTTACGGTTTATACATTGTATATTAACGATTGAATAGGTAGTGATTTTTTATTTATCTGTTGATTGTTTATATGTAGATCACTGTTGATATAGGTTCAGGCTGTTAATTTTGATATTCATATTTATTTGATAATTTTAATGGTTATGCAAATCAGGTTATACATGAACGAATTGTTTTTAGTTCAGCGAACAGTTTTTACAACATTCCACGAGCATTTTAAATGTCTTGCTATTTATATATTTTGGTTTTAAACCTTTCTTAAATATCACATTTCTACATTTTTTTGCATAAGTATAGTATATGGAATATGAACAACATAATGGTATTGCAATGATTTAATTGATTAATTGAACAGGAAGTTATATATTCACTGATTTACTTGGAATTGTTTGTTCTGATGAAGCTTTGCATTGGGCAAAGGGAAAGCGTGCTCAACTTATGAATTATCTGTGGTGGCTTTGGGCCATTCTGGCTGCATCAATTGTTGGATTATCTGTGGTGCTATAGGGCCATATTGGCTGATTTTAATGCAAATAAAGAAGGTTTTACATCGACTGGTTCTGGTCATTCCTGTCGTGGTATTGGTGTTCTTGGTTTCAGAAACGTTTTTTGGATTTTTGTGGTTTTGACATAACACACAGACCCAGTGTGCCACTCAACCACAGCCCATAAGGCAAAACAAAGTGCCTAACACATTAGACATAGGTGACTCTATAGTCAGGTACACTGATGTTCTACTCACCAGAATAGACAAGGAGAAGGTTACTTTTAGCTGCTTGTCTGGTGCCAGGATCTGCCACATAACCCATGCACTCAAGTCACCCCACAACAAGTACAAATATGACTCAGTCATTGTCTATGTTGGTGTGAATGACCTGAGAAGTACCTCTCTGTACTACATGAAAAGAGACATGGGGGAGCTCTCTGATCTTGTTATCCAGGCAGATATGTCCCTAGCCCTGAGTAGCATCCTACCTTCACCCAAAATTATACCGCAGTACTAGAACAAAATGATTGACTTCAACAATTGGCTACGCTTCTGGTTTCATTCAAAGGGGATCCAGTATTCGAATCCCTGGGACGACATGGTCAACAGGCCACGATGCTTTGCCAGAGATGGCCTGCACATGTCACCCCTGGGATTTTGGATACTGGCTAAGGCTCTTGCCACCCCTATAGTGCCTTTTTTAGGCAAGGTTCAAACGCCAAACCCACCACCAAAACAGATACAGGCAAGCAACAACTGACAGTAATGCTACTCAATGCTAGAAGTCTAAATGTCAAAATGCACTCACTCGAGGCACTCCTTAAAATGGAGAACATCGATATCTGTGCAGTGACTGAAACCTGGTTCAAGTTTCCAGAGAGCACCCCTGCATTACCAGGATACAACTCATACCATACCTTTTGGCCATCTAACCAGGACCGGAACACCAAGGGCAGAGGTGTGTCCATATTCATTAAGGATATCCACATCTCCAGACTAGTTGCCCAACATAATACATCCAAAATTATCCTAGTGCAACTAACTCTGGGCAAAACTGCAATCCATATTGTAGCTTGCTACAGATCCCCCCCACCATGCCCCAGGATTCCCACTCCTATTTTCTTGATATACTGGAAAATATTAGGGTTCAACCAAACACCCTAATAACTGTTGATATCAACTACCCTACCATTAACTGGGAAAACTATTCATGTACCAACTCCTTCGCACAACATTTTTGGAATTCATAAACTCCAATGACCTGGATCAACTTATCCACACCCCCACCAGGGGCAATAATATCCTAGACCTAGTCATTACCAACATGAGTGACTGGTGTTCTACACCTGAAGTCAACTCCTTGTTGGTCAGATCCGACCATAAGCTAATCACCATAGATATCCACATCCCACTCCCACCCCCTATCAAATAAACCACTGTAAAACATTTTCCAAACCAACTTTATGCATCTTAAGACAGAAGTGGCAAACTTCACGACACCCATGCAGATGGACAATACAGTTACAACTGCTGAATCTTATACAAATGCACTCTATATGGACTTACACAAGTGCATGGATCGTGCTATCCCTAGCAGATCCAAGATGCTATCCTCCAAAAAAGGAAATCAATCTGGTGGTCCCCTGCTATAAACAAACCGTACAACAGATGGAACTGTTGCAAAAGAGAGTAAAATCCCATGAGTGGAGGAGCTCCATAGTCAGCCTCAGTAAGAAGCTGAGATCCCTCATAAAATCCTCCAAACCAAGCTATTAAAACAAGATTGCCACTGACTCTAAGGACAACCACAGAGCATTCTATAGCTATATCAAGAATCTCAGTGGCAACACCCAGATCTCCTCTGAGTTACAGCACAATGGCATGAAAATTACGGAACCAACTGATATTGCCAACATTCTGGCTGATAGGTTCAGTGCCAACTTTACCCCCCTCACCCTGTAAAGGGCCCATATCCATACCAGAAGAATGCAGTGCCCCTGCAATCACAACCGAGCAGGCAAAAACTGTACTCTCCAAAGCCAAGAACACAGCATCCATGGGACCAGACAACATCCCAGGCTGCATTCTACATGAACTACAGAAGAAACTGGCCCTCTACCTTAGCACCATGTTCAATCACAGCCACACATCAGGCTTTGTACCCACTGAATGGTGCACAGGATCAGTTATACCACTCCACAAAGATGGAGTCACCACGGACCCCAGGAACTATCGCCCTATTAGCCTGCCAAGCCTGGTTTGCAAAGCCATGGAACGTATCATCTTGGAACTCATAAACAAAGACATTGGTAACTTACAAACTCTAGACCCCACCGAGTTCACGTTTGTGAAGGGCAGATCATGCCTCCTGAACCTGATCAACTTCTTTAAAACAGTCACAAAAGTCATAGACGAGGGTAAAGCAGTATACTCAGCCTATCTTGACCTTGCTGAGGCTTTCGACACTATCCCCCATTCTGGTATCATAGATAAACTCACTGAACTGGGTATAAATCCATACATCACAAGATGGGTTGCCAACCGGTTCACTGACAGAACCAGCAATGTAAAAGTTGCAGACTCCAATTCTGACTTCAAACCTGTGACAAGTGCAGTACCACAGGGTTCATTCTTGGGTCCTCTCCTGTTTGGTATCTACTTCTCTGAAGTGCAGGGTAACACAGAGGGCCTCTGGCTGATGAAGTTTTCAGATGACTGCAAATTAGGTGCCATAGTCGAGTCCCCAAATGACATGGACATCTTACAGATGGGCCTCACTGAGACTGATGCCTAATGTCAGAGCCACGGCCTCAAGCTTAATGCCAAAAAGTGCATTGTTATCCCCTTTGGTAAAAACTCGGTACCCATTAACTACCACAGAGGCAGCAGTCCACTTAACACCGAATGAGTGATAAGAGACCTTGGGACTCAGGTGGACAGTAGTCTCTCATTTAATAATCACATTGCCGCAGTAGTCAGGAAATCCTTCAACAAGGCACACTTCATCACGAAAGCATTCTCATCCAGGAAAAAAGAGGTCATGGTTCCCCTCTACTCAGCTCTCATTAGACCCATTATTGAGTACAATGCCCCTTTTGGAATGAACCTCACAAGACATTTGCAACAACTGGAAAGGCCATAAAAATACCTCACAAAGAGGATTACAGGACTCAAAAAGATGCCCTATGCTGATCGTCTCAAAAATCTCCAGCTTTACTCTGTAGCATATCACCTACTCCAAGGTGATCTCTGCCTAACATACAAAGCTATGTCAAACACAGAGCTGTTGGACATGCTGCACCTAAAGAATACCCAATCCCTCTGAGCTACATGCTCCAGGGACATAAACCTTGTCACCACAATAAACAGAACATGCTGAAGGGATAGATTCCTGTCCCAGAGACTTCCCGTACTCTGGAACAAGCTACCTATCTATGTCAAGCAGAGTCCTTCATTAGCACTCTTCAAGAAAAATCTTGATGAGTGGATGGCAAATAGGAAATTCACCCCGGGGATCACTTCTGTGGCTTTGCCCGACAGGGGCACAGGAAAATAATCTTCTTGGGTGGCGAAAGGGGAACCTTGTTGGCTAGGCTTACATAGGCCCTTGGGCCAATAGCCTAGTACCTACCTATGAACCTATGAACCTATGAACAATTGTAATTATAAGACTTTATCTGTGTGTATGTAATTCTACTGCTGATTTCTTGTTATTCACATTTATGTATATGCTGTATAAAACTGCCACTTCCCACGCTTAAGTAATGAGTATCTGTGTCAGATCTCATTGTCAGTGTTCAATGATTTTGTATTGTACTGTACTGAAGCTTTTCTCTGTGGACCCCTGTTGAAAATGTGTCCTGAGACCAGTTGAACATTCCTGGAAAACAAAAGCAGTCAATATTTTCACACATTCCAAATTCTATGTGACATTAATTTAATTATTATTATTATTATTATTATTATTATTATTATTATTAGTGTTTTGCATTTTGTGGTGTGATTGGGGATGAATGATTTGCATAAGGCAGTTTAGTAGGTGTGATTTTGTCAGGTATGGAAAAGATGTTTCTTCAACTTGCTTGTGACTAAAAATGTTAATTATGAAAAGGGGATGACAATTAGACTAATATGACAGAGGCAGAGGATCCTAGTATGTCAATGATTTGTTGAAGATGAGCTAATGAATTCAACTCCTGCAAAAAGAATTAAAAAGTGACAGTTTATCAGTCAGTAATCTTCAGTCACATCTGCAGCTGAATGTGAATAAAGTACCCCCCAAGTGTTTCTTATTCTGATTAAAGTACTATTTGTTGTCGAAGGGATCACCATTGAGTGGGATACAGTGGTACATTATTTACTATAGGAATGTATTTAATAAACTGATGAACAGCACTGCTAGAATTTTGGTACACCACAAATCTTTATGAATCCTGTCTTGTGTTCTCCTTATATTGTTTGCTGCCTTTAATATTTAACTCTCTTTACCTTTAATGTGCCTGTTATATTTCTTTCTATACATCCTTATATTATTTGTTGAATATTATTTTCTGGTCTTTCTAACACTGAAGTTGTATTTTCACGTGAAGCTGTTGTCTTTTTATTTCATTATTGAAACAAATTAAATCAATGTTTAGTAGGATAAATATAATGTACTGTATGGTTTAATGTAACCCAAACATTATTATTATTTTTTATTTATTTATTTATTTATTTTACATTTGTTGACCGGGCTAGTCCAACTGGATGTGTGTCCATTTTCAGTGGAGGCCTGGGGAGATAAGCTCCACATACACAAGAAAATTTAAAAAGGCATTGATACATTGCAAAAAAAAATGGAAACAGTATATATCATTGTGTTGGGCATAATAACAAAAAAGAAATATCCTGATCTGAGCAGATGTAGTATTCATGTCAAGAAATAGGGCAGAGGTAACTAATTAAGTATATAGTCACACAAAAATATGACAACAAAAAACACCAAAAAAAAAAAAAAATACAACTAATGGTGTGAACCAGCTATGGATATTCACACCAAATTTGTACAAGGCAAATATTCTACTGTAAAGTTTCACAAGAAATCATAGGTTGTAACAGCTGTTGTTAAACATTCAAAGCATGTACAAGGATATTAATTAACTGTATAGTCACATGCACCTTATTGTCAAAAGAGAAGAAACAAGATTATATTTATAAGAGGGCTAATATCTAGGGAAAGATTAGATAGTTAGTCTGGGTTAAAAACATATGTTGCGTTTCACTTTTTTAATGTTGTTTCATTTAACTAAACTTCCTTCACCCAGATGCAGTAGTTAGCTATATATGCTAACCATTGTCAATATTATGTGGTGGTGGTGCTGCGGTAGCGTTGTCGCCTCACAGTAAGACGTTGTCCTGTTCGATTCTCAGCTAGAGTGTCTTCTGTGTGGAGACATGCGTGAATGGGCATACCTTCGTTGAAGGTTGTGCGTCAGGGCCGGCAACTCGGCACGTAAAAATCTACTGCCAATCATTAGCGGACCGGAGTTCCGTTGTGGTTTCATAGTTTCATAGTATAGTACTAGGCTATCTGCCCTGGGGCATTTGTAAGCCTAGCCATAGTGATGTGGCTTTTGCCACCCCATGAAATGGTACAAAAATGTACAGAATAACTCTAGAATACTGTGCCTCTGTCTAGTAGTGACACAATGAAGGTCCCCTTATATAATAGAATTAGTTTACTGTGCCCCTGTCTAGCAGTGACACAGATGTGACCCCTGGGGTAAACTTACGATCTCCCATCCACTCATCAAGATTTCTCTTGAAGAGAGTCAGTGAGGGGCTCTGCCTAATACGAACTGGGATCCTGTTCCAAAGCATGGGAAGCCTCTAGGTTATGAATCTATCCCTCCAGCATGTCCTATTCATACTTGTGCCGAGGTTTAAGTCTTTAGCTCTCGTGGTCCTGATGGATTTGGATTTTTGAGGTGGAGCATGTCCATCAGATCCTGATTGGACATGGCCTTGTACGTCAGGCAGAGATCACCTCTGAGCAGCCGGTATGCTACTGAATAGAGCTGAAGTTTCTTTAGTCTGGCAGAATAAGACATATGTTGGAGACCCTTGATCCTTTTGGTGAGGTACTTTTGTGGTCTCTCCAGCTGTTGCAAATGCCGGGTGAGGTACATACCAAATGGGGCATTGTACTCAATCATGGGTCTGATGAGGGAGGAATATAGGGGTACAATGACATCCTTGGATCTGGATGTGAATCCCTTCATGATGAGGTGTGCAAGGTAGAATGTTTTTCTAACCACTTTGGCAACATGGGTGTCAAATGAGAGGTCGCTGTCTACTTGGGTCCCTAGGTCTCTGATTACTTTTTCCGTACTCAGTGGGTTGCTGTCTATGTGATAATTTGTGGGTACTTTGTTTTTTCCAAAAGGGATGACTATGCATTTTTTGGCATTTAGTTTAAGGCCGTGACTACAGCACCAGTTGTCCGTTTCAGTGAGGCCTTTTTGTAGGATGTGTGTGTCTGCTGGTGTATCGACTATGGCGCCTAGTTTGCAGTCATCTGCGAACTTTGTCAGCCACAGCCCTCCCATGTTTGCTTTAACATCTGAGAAATAAATGCCGAACAAGAGGGGTCCCAGGACAGATCCCTGTGGGACACCACTTGTGACTGGCTTTGAGTCTGACATTGCTCCAGCGATTTTAACTTTATGGGTTCTGTCCTTTAGCCAGTTTGCAACCCATCTAGTGACATAAGGGTTTACTTTTAAGCTGTTTAGCTTATCTATGATGCCTGAGTGGGGTATTGTGTCGAAGGCCTTAGCCAAGTCCAGGTATGCTGTATGGACTGCTTTGCCCTCATCAATGGCTCTAGTGACTGTTTCGAAAAAGTCAACCAGGTTTAAAAGGCAGGATCTGCCCTTTACAAAGCAGAACTGGGTGGGGTCAAGTGTCTGTAGGTCCCCTATGTCTCTGTTTATGAGTTCCATAATGATTCTTTCCATAGCTTTGCAGACCAGGCTAGTTTAAGCTTATGGGGCGGTAGTTTCCAGGGTCTGTAGAGGCACCCCCCTTGTGGAGTGGGACCACTGTTGCTGTATGCCAGTGTTCAGGTACATATCCCGAAGTAAGTCTAATGTTAAATAGCATATTTATGTGTGGGTTTAGCTCCTCTTGGAGTTCACATAACACGCACCCCGGGATACCGTCAGGTCCCATTGATGCTGTGTTTTTTGCTTTGTTTAGGGTGGTTCTCACTTGGACATCTGAGATGACAGGGAGATTACATTCAGCTGGGATAAGTATTTCTTCTTTTGGGGGTGAAGGAGGGGAGAAATTTGTACTGAACCTGTCAGCCAGAATGTTAGCAATATCTGTGGGTTCAGTGCATTTTTTGTTGTTGTGAACCAACTCTGAGCATATCTGAGGGTTTCCACCCAGGTTTCTAACATAGCTGAAGAAGGCTTTGTGGTTATCTTTAGTGTCCTTAGCGATTTTTCTCTCAAAGTTTGCCTTGCATGTTTTTATGAGAGAACGTAGTTTTCTGCTAATGTTGATCAGAGATGTCTTCCCTTCATGGGATTTCGCTCTGATGTGCAGTAGCTTCCTTCTTTTGTTATACAATTTGTTTATGGCTGAGGTCCACCAGACAGAATGCTTACATTTGGTGGAGAGGGACTTGGATTTGTTTGGGATTGCATGATCCATGCATTCTTGGAGATGTCCATAGAAAGCATTTGTGAAGGATTCGGCATTGTGGGATGTGGTATCCACTGGCACAGTAGGCTTAAAGGATACCATCTCAGTCTTAAGAAGAGTGAAGTCTGCTTTTGAGAAGTTTTTCACTGTGGTCTTTTGTGCTGGGGGTGGAGGTGGGATATGTATATCCAGGGTGATTAGTTTGTGGTCAGATCTCACTAGTGAGGGGTATACTTCCGGTGTGGAGCATTTTGCCCCCATGTTTGTGATGATCAGGTCTAGCATATTATCTCCCCTAGTGGGAGAGGTGACTAGTTGTTCCAGTGCATTTGAATTTATGAATTCCAGGAACCTTTGGGCTAGGGTATTAGGGCTAGAATAATGTGCCCAATCTATGTTTGGGTAGTTGAAGTCTCCCAGTATGATGGTATTTTGTGATACATTCATATCCTCCAATGTCTTCAGGAAGGCTGAGTGGGGTTCTTGAGATTGGGAGGGTGGTCTGTAACATGCTACCAGTTGTATAGCAGTTTTGCCTATGGTTAGTTGCACCTGTATGGTCTCTGATGCTTCATGTGTTGCTACTAACCTGGAGGTGTGGGTGTCCTTTATGAATATGGACACTCCCCCTCCCTTTGTGGTTCAGCCCGGGATTTGGGGCCGAAAAGCATGATACGAGGTATAGCCTGGTAGCACTGGGGTGCTCTCAAGAGCCTTGAACCAGGTTTCAGTTACTGCACAGACGTCAATGCTCTCCATGCTGAGGAGTGCATCAAGTGCCTGCATCTTGAGATTTAGACTTCTGGCATTGAGCAGCATTACCCTTAGTTTTTTTCCATTTTTGTTTTCTAAGGAGGTGGGTTTGTCTTTTGAGCCTTGCCTAAAAAAGGCACTATGGGGGTGGCAAGAGCCTTAGCCAATATCCGGAAGCCCAGTGGTGACAGGTGTAAGCCATCCCTTGTGAAGCAGTGTGGCTTGTCCAACATATCATCCCAGGCAGACAGACATTGGATCCCCTTAGAATGACACCAGTACTTGAGCCAATTGTTAATGCTGATCATCTTGTCTTTGTATTGTGGTATCATTCTTGGTGAGAGCAAGATGCTGCTCAGGGTCAGGGTCATACCAGCCTGGGCTACATAATCGGAGAGCTCCTCTATGTCTCTTTTCATGTAGTCCAGGGAGGTACATCTCAGGTCATTCACACCAGCATCGGCAATGACGGAGTCATATTTGTACTTGCTTTGGAGTGACCTGAGTGCGTGTGTTATGTGGCAGATCCTAGCTCCCGATAGACAGCTCACAGTCACCTTCTCCTTGTTCAGCCTGGTCAGTGGGACATCAGTGTGTCTGACTATGGAGTCACCTATTACTAGTGTATCAGGCAAGGTGTTTGGCCTTAAGGGCTGCGATTGGTCGACACACTGATTTATTGAAGTATGTGTTGCATGTGTTTTGTTTTGAGGTGGTGGATTTTTGGATGTCTGCTTTGGGAGCCTCTGTTGTTTTGGTAAGTTTTTTATTAGAGCCTCCGAGTATGTCTTTGTGTTTTTATGTGTTTGGTTTGCAGTTGTGGTAGGTCTATGTGGGACTGGGATTGTTGTGTGTGTGGTGACCCCTAACTGGGAAAAGCCAAAAGACACAACAACAGCAACATTAGGCGGCTTCATTTGTAAATAAGCTTTACACTAACACTGTTTCAGGAGAGACAAATGATACTGCAAACAGTAACTGGCTTTGTGCTAGAAACTGAACCAGTTTTATTTATTTTTTTTTTTTAGTTTCTTCTTTGAGGCAAAGTTAGGACAATATATGTCCTAAGTTTCCTGGAACTTGCTACACACTTCACTTCCTCTGTTAATTTGCTATTTGTTTAGACAGCCTCTATTGCTCTTTGTGTGCTAGAGACAATAATATACAAAAAAAATGTTGGTTGTTTAAAAGACATGTACATGTTTCTAGACAACTTTATTTAACATTCAGGTATTCCTACCACTGACAAACTGGGCTTAAAGTCCATTGCTCCCTTGGATCTTGTGTTCATTTGTCACTGGGCTATCCCCACCCCCACCAATAAACACTCAACAACTCTCTCATGCTTTTGCGACTAGCTTTATTACAATATGTCAGACACTTAAATGTCAGCCATCTTTATTAACACTCGTTAACATACATCACATATTACTATAACATAATAAAACTAGAAAGCATAATATACAGCTCACCCTCCTTTAAAGCACTTCTTTTTAAATAATAACTTCAATCACATATTTACAGAGACTAAGCAGTGTGTTACACATCTCACCAAAAACTTATTTTGAGCATTTCAGGCTAACTAACACAACTTACCTCCACCGGGCAGCATAATGCCACTCACCTGATCAAATAAGGGTGCCAAATGAAACACAAAAGGGGGGGGGGCTTAACCACTTAACAAATACCAGGTCCCATCTTTCATCCACCAGCCTGTTCCTCTCCCTCAAACCTATGAACTATCTTCCAAACAAATCCTGCACAAACAATGATATCTGCACATTGAACATATCTAACTCAATATCGCTAAAAAGCACACCATCATTCATAGAACCAGACCAGATCCCTGTTCGCAAAAGCCGAGTATTCCATTCAAGAAAGCCTGCTGCACTACTCAACCTAACCACCATATAATTAAGAATGCTCTTAGACACTTCCTTTGGCTTAAACTTATCAGTACCTCTCCACACCAGTCTGGGAATTATGGCTGACCAAACAACTTTAATCTCCAGAAACTTCTGCACAACTGTCAAGTCTCTTAATAAAGAGGCAAGCAACTTTCTTTTAGGTATATTACTAATGTCATTACTTCCCAGATATATAACTATCCTGACAGATTCCCCAAATTGCTGTCTTACCTCTTCCAAAGCTGGTAACAATAGATACCAGTGCATTCCTCAAAAAACATAACACTGGACTTGCCATTGCACTGGATTCAGGCCTAAAAACACTTACAGGATGCACTTTTGCTTTTCTAGCCACACAGTAAACAAAAAAGTGACCCAACATAACTAAAACTGTCCATCCTGCAAAAGAAACACGCACACAAATAATCAACTAATACAACTTTTAAATTATAACAAAGTTAAAAACAGCACAACTCATCATCTCCCTGTTCTTTCAATCACTTCACAGACCTATCTTCCTCAACTTTTCCTATTCTAAAAGAATGACTGGCATAATTATCCACTGACACTCACTGTTTTCTCAACGCTATACTAGTCCAAGACAAACTTCCTTGCATCGACCTTTTCCCCATCAAATCTTGAAAAACTATTCCTCTGGCTGCTTGCCACATGCCTCTTGCTACTCTCTAGCCTATGCCACCAGACAAAACAACCACAGACTACTCTTTGGCAATACCAACTACTTACCTTCACCATCCTGGTCAGCTTTTGATTATCTTAACCAGATCAATATCCCTGTTGAAGTAATCCTGATGTCATCTCACTGTAAAAAAAAAAAAACAATAATTCATTAATCTGGAATGCCCCAAGAAACATGAAAACTGCCAAAGTGGCTCACACTACATAGTCAAAATGAAAACAATCCTTATGCAATCCAGCCAACAAAACTAGCAACATATGCTTGCCTAATGGTAACCTTCTAAACCCTTGCTTTGGATGCATTTTTTCCCAGCCTTTCAACAACCGCAATATCCTCCAGTCCCTAGTAACATATCAGAAACCTGACAGCTTTGCCAGAAAACTCAGCACTGCAAAGTGTACCCTAGCCATCCCAACTGCCACACCAACCCTCCACCTCTCCACTAAAAATTTAATCACTAAATCAACCAACTCAGTTTTTCTTATTTGACATCAGACTAGTAACAAACTGCTTATAAATCAGCAAAGTCTTACCATATGCCTTCCTAGTAGCTTCGAACAAGATTGTCGAACCAGTCAACTTGTCATGATTAACCAATCTCCCACACCTTCCTAGGCAGAAGCGTGCACCTTACCTGAGCTCCGGGTGCCAGCTACAGGAACGTGAAGAACTGAAAATGGGACAGACTATCAACCAAAACAGCGCAATGACCAGGAGTATGCTGAGATGAAAAAGAAAGGCTAATGTTTAAATAAAGCAAGACAATCCTGCAGATGCTCATCAGTCCAGCCCTCTGACAATGCTTACACAAACTACTTGCCAACAAAATAAGTTCCCATGCCTAACCCTCCTGCTGCATCTGTAAACAAGTCAATGCCCAGTGAAGTAACTCAGACATCCTGACTGAACAACTATTCATTAAACTGCTGGAGAAACTCCAGCCAGATAGACATGTCTTCCTTGACCTGCTTGCTTATCCTTACTCAATGATGCTTCTGCACCGTGTAGCAAACTGGCCACAACTCTCACTAATGTACGACCCAGATCTGCTGTTCTACATGTAAAATTAAGTAGACCTCAAATGCCTGTCACCTCCTTAATCCTCTTCTTTTACCTTCCCACCATGGACAACACCTTTCCTTTCACATTCATCCCCATGTAATGCGGCAGTTTGAACATGTCAAGGTTTGCGTCAAGTTCCAAACCTAAAAATGTTAGCATCTTAGCTGGTCTCACTATTTTGTCTTTAGCTAATGTTACCCGAAGCCCTGCACAAACATGCTCAAACAACCTCATTCCCTTTACCACCTATTCCTTCCCTTTCCCTATCAGCAAAAAAATAATCTAAATTATGTACCTCCTCCATCCTCTATGCTGACTGCCCTCTGCTGCTGCATCTGTGCAATGCTGTGCCAAACTTTTCAAAAGTGGGACACATTACAGCACAGCCCATAGGCATAACCTTA
Organism: Protopterus annectens; assembly: GCF_019279795.1. Lineage (NCBI taxonomy): Eukaryota > Metazoa > Chordata > Ceratodontiformes > Protopteridae > Protopterus > Protopterus annectens. The sequence goes on along the minus strand of NC_056737.1, from coordinate 355,712,059 downwards.
TCAAAGTAAAACTTGCCATCAAGATGTATGCCAAAATAGGCCAGCCCTGCCTCCTTACCATCAATAACCTAAATGCTGATTCAATCTCCAAATTTTCTAACCAGGGATCCTTAAATGAATTGATCACCCTTACTGCCTCATCCAAAGAACAATAGCTAACATTAACATCGGCCCTACCAATATGAGCATTGAGAAAATCTTCTTCTGGAAAAGACAAATGATGCATTAACCTAAATACCCCTGATCATTTCTTGAGCACCAATCCAGTACAGATAATTATTTCTTTATTTATTTACATTTGATTAACGGGTAATCCCATTTTCCGCAGAGACCCAAGGAGAAAATCTCCAAATAGCACCAAGTTACAGTTAAACAATTAAATGCATAAAATAAAAAAATAAATATACAGAGAATTACAACAAAAAGCAGTATAGGTAAAAAAAAAAACATTAGCAGGGAGTAGCATGAACCGATAAAATATAACAACATTGTGAAGTGAAAATAAATTAAATGCATGCTACTCTGTAATAACACTGGGTGAAAGCAAATATACACTGTGTATAAGATAAGATGGCATTGTCTCAAATGGTTAAACTCTAATTAGTAGCTGAAGAAAAAAGGATTTGATATTTACTAAATGAAGGAATTTCCAAGGGACTGATAACCCACTCACATACTACTCCTTGTACAAAAAAGTTCTGCACTACTTCTTCTTTCCCTGAAACCAAGTTCAAATTGTACAGGTATGGACTGAATCATGCACCTTAAATTTTACCACAAAACTGCAGTGAAACCCCTTCAGTGGCTCCTTATCCATCTGTTTATTATGGTAACCCTGACAGAAAGACTCTAACCAGCTCAAATTAACAGGTGAATTCACTGTCACCCCTGGCTTTTAAACCCCCTTGGTCTCTAACCCCAGTCTCCATACCTGGCTTAACACATACCTCTTAACCTCTTAGAGCAAGAAATCTGGACAAAGTCATAAATAATGGGGAAGGCCCAAAAATAGGGGCACATTTTTAAAATTGCTCATATAGACTTAGATAGTTGATAGAAAACAGGTTTTGCATTAGCTTGGATTTTTTGAAGGGTGTGAAGTCTAAAATTCAAATATCTATCAATATTTTCTAACTTCAGTCCTAAATGATTTGGTAATAAGTTGCCAGAAAACTGAATTTTTGTGAGGAACAAACTAAATGTATGAGGCAACAATCTAGACATTCTGTGAAAATCCAGACAGTTGAGAGGTATGGCTTATTACCATCCTCTCTTCTCTGCCAACCCATCCTTCCTCCAGCACTTGACAGCAAGATGTTGGCTTGAACTGTGAGAAGAGCATCAGAACACACATGCAGGAATTGACATGTGGGCAGACAACATTTTTCTGCATTGAACTCTCAGCATGTCTTCAACCTGCTCCCCATTCTGTCCTATTGCTTCCTGATAACACTGCCCAGCATATCCGGCATGGTCCCCAACCAAGTGACACGATGCCTGTCTTCCCATAACAACAACAAAGCAATATATTGAGCTTACAAAAAATTATCGTACAATAGCCAGGCATTAACATTTCTAATTCTCTCTCTGTCTCTCTAATCGATAGAAACCAAGATAAGAGTGGTAATGGCTGTTAGGATTCTTTCTTAATCATAACAGCCATAAAATAAAACAAAACCACAAATCCAATTATCCCAAGTCCTTGGCCAATAACTCACAGTTCCTCTCTTCCCCATTGCAGCCAAGGCTACAGTGAGATCCTTAACTTCTGGTGACCCCATATCTTCCACCCTTTGAACACCCTTGGCATGCATGAGATCAAAAACCTCAACAAAATCTCCATGCTAAATGTTCTCCTTTACCACCAGCAGGATTTGTGCTGTGATAAAGGCCACTATACCCACTCACCCACTTATTAAAACAGAATGTAGACCCACAGCTGACTTGGCTTTGTCTACCTGGCTCACCTTGCCTCACACCCTGACACCTGGCAACACTTGAAAATCCCTGTTCTTTCCCAATTTCCACCTTAACCCTTGGCATCCCTAAACTCCTGTGTAGTGAATCAGGCTCTTCACCTGAGTGCTCTTCAGTGCTCTCAACCCTAAGTAATTAATGCAACTTATACCTATCCCCCTGAACTCAGATCACATACTAACGTAAGTCAGCATCTAACATAATATTGCCCAAGTCCACCTTACCAGAAAGCAAATTAAAATCCATAGCTGTCAGCTGCTGGTGAAACATTGAGGGAACTCCATCAAGCTCCTCTGCACATTGCCTGCTGGCTCTTGTATCTCTTCTGAATGCATCACTGTTAAAGCCCTTTAAGATCTCCTGAATCTTTTGGCAGTTGACTCAGAGGCCTCAGTGACTTTTTGTTCCCCTCAAATTTGTTGTTTCTGACCACCATGGATAATTTCCTGCAGTGCTTGCACATGTGCCTACATTCTTTGAAATAATTTGCCTGCTGTGACCACACCTCTTGCCATTTTCTCTCTGTCTTCCATTTGCATCATCCTACATGAAAGAAAATACAACAGCACATCAGCAAACATGCAAGTTCCAAATTTATTATATTTCCTTCCTCCCTTATCCATCTCCCTAATCTCAAATAAAGACATGACCATTATATATATTTTATTACTTTTTTTGCAAATAATATTTTTGGGGGGAGGGGCAATGGCCCTACAAACCTGACAGAGCCCTCTGAGCAACCCGTATTTGAGGACTCCTCCATCTATCCTGTCTTATTTCTTAGTACCCACTTTTTCTATATATCACAGCTGATAATCATCCACTGTATTACATAACATAGGGCGACACAAGTCAGGAACAAACCTCAACCAAATCAGGAACAAAACTGAAATAATCAGTAACAAGCATGGACTCTTTAAATATTAGTAATACTAACTTCAGAGATTGTCAGATTAAAAAAAGTCACAAAATTAAAGATGTTTTTGCATTAAAGTCAATACTAGGCGATCTACAGGCTATTGCATGCCTAAACATTGTCCAAACAATAACAAAAAGTGAGAACCAAACTCTGTACCGTGTACCTGTTAGGTAGGCACCTTACCATTATGCCATTAAGCCAGTCTCTAACCAAAACCAACTGCCTCAACCGTCTTGTGTGTTTTCTTTTTTTTCCTTTTCTTAAATGATTAAACTTGCAATCTGCTGTTTAAGGTACATTGATCACTAAGTAAGTGAGCTGCTTCTTCATCTTGACTTAATTTATTATTATTATTATTATTATTATTATTATTATGCTTAGATGGAGCCAAATGAATAAGGCTTCCCCACACTGCACCTGTGATCCACTTCACCATATCAGTGGACCAGTAAATAACTTGCTGCTGCTTCATTTTGGCTAGTCTTTTGTTTGGTGTGTGTGTGTGTGTGTGTGTGTGTGTGTGTGTGTGTGTGTGTGTGTGTGTGTGTGTGTGTGTGTGTGTGTGTGTGTGTGTGTGTGTGTGTGTGTGTGTGTGTGTGTGTGTGTGTGTGTGTGTGTGTGTGTGTGTGTGTGTGCTCGTGCGTGCATGCGTGTGTGCGTGTGTATGTGTGTGTAGATATATACACACACACATATGCATATATTCGTACATATAGATATATTTTTATAAGGGAACCAAGGCTGCTAAGTGAGGGTTGTTGCTGCCTAGTTACCCGTGCAACAGCAAATGATGTTGTGATGTCAGTGCCATTCTAGCCATAGCTTCAAAAAATGCTCAGATTGTTGCCTCATTATTTTCTGTCCATCCCTCATAAATGTTGTGATTTTCTTGCAAATCATTGAGGATTGAAGTGACTAAGTAAATAACATACATTTGAGTTACAGACTCCATATCCTTACTAAAATGCATAATAACACTAATCCTGTCATTTTAGCAACTTCCAAAATTTATATGTGAAATTTTAAAATCTGCCACTATTTGCACCCTTATCCTAACCTCATACTAAATGGAACCAGTGGTTTGCATGGCTACATAGCCAGCTTAAGACGGCAGCAAACCCTGCGGTCGCTGGGGGCCCCCTGTTCCCTGGGGGCCCCCAACCACAGTAAGTTATCTTATCCTGATATTTTGTAACATGCCTGTCAAACCAACAAAAGCTAGTCCAGCAATTCTGTATACTTAATAAACACATGGATAATAACTCTTATTTATATCTCCCTTAAAATTCAAAGATATTTCTGGTTGTAGTAACAGTGTTTTGTCAAGTAACAGGCATCGGAATTCCATTAAATATTTTACCACTGACATAGTGCCATTGACTTAGTTAAACCCTGTTGTTGGACATTTTATGCACTAAAACTAACTACATAGCCTGCTTCAGGTCCCTGCAATACTTGTGGCTGCTTGGGGCCTCCTTAATCATTCTTGACTGTGTGGTGGCCCCACAAAAGATGCTGCTGGTTGGGGGAAAATGAGGGAAAAAAATGTATCAATTTCCTAAGTATGCTCTTTAAGCTGAACAGGGCTGTGATATGACCCTGTTAGGATGAAGCTGATAATGAACATGAGCAGGGTAAGTACTGGAGAGATCAGCAGCTCAGAGTGACTTATGTCAGTGCAAACTTTGGATTTTAAGAGCTGATGCTTCCGATCATCAGGGATGGTTTTCTCTTTCAGGAAGTTTTATAAATACTAGCAGAACACCAGATACTCTAACTCTCAATTTTTTCGCTTAAGAATTCAGTATAATTCCAAAAATAAAAGAATAACGACTCAGAATCAGGAATACATTTAAAATATTATTCTAATTCACTTAAAAAGTTAGTAGAATAGCACCTTTTGCATCAACATGCATTTTTGGACAATAAGTGTAAAACTCAGTTGTCTGGATTGATTGACTGTTTGCAATCTTGAATGATTTACCAGCAAATCAAACATTTTATGAAGGAAAAAGCTCAAGTATGAACAAAATCAGTCTATGAAATAAAAGACAGTGACAAGTATGTATTATTCTTCAATGAGGTAAATAAGTGACTAACCCCTGCAGGTGTTTGGCGACTGCTAAACAGCAGTCACTGATCTGGTGTGACAGTACCAGTGTTGCACATTGTATTGCTATTTGTAGAAATAAGTGCAAAACTAGTACTGTTGTGGCTTATACGTGTGTGTGTGTGTGTGTGTGTGTGTGTGTGTGTGTGTGTGTGTGTGTGTGTGTGTGTGTGTGTGTGTGTGTAAAATATATCACTGATTTTTATCTGTGCACGCACCCAATAATACCAGGACACACACATTATTCTTCTGGGTATCAGTAAAAAATATACCTAACAAGTAATTATATTTGAAAGGTAAGACATAAAGTATATCACAGAACATTCAGAGACTAAGATCTTCTTGGAGACTAGTGGCTATCACTAACCAGACTGTCTAAATGGATAGTGGGGCTCCCTCAATCATCATTGACTCTGTGAGGGCCTCCCAAAAGCTGTTGCTGGTTGGGGAAAATGAGGAGAAAAACGTATCAGTTTTCTGATTGAGCTGTTTAACCTGAATATTGCTGAGATTTGACCCTTTTAGGATAATGCTGATAATACCCTTTGTTTTCAACCACACCCATTCTAAAACCAGCCCTGCTCAAATGTGTGTGTACAGAAGGCTGCTGTAGGTTATGGGGGGCTGGGGATTGTGTGGTTATTACAACTTAATTTTCATCACAGTCAAACCTTAGAGGTGTGTATATGAAGTCATTATAGCTTGTGTTTGAGCTGAGGACAGTGTGGTCATTGTTTATTTACTTTGCTCACAGACCTCAGAGGTGTACAAAGAAGGTTACTATAGCTTGTGTAGGGGTGTTATACTGTCTAGGAGCAACAAATTAGAATATATTACTGAAATCATTCTCACAATCGCACATTAGGCACATATACATGTGGCTGCCTTTGTGGTTAGAGGTGAGGAAGCATGTTATGTATATGTATATCAGCAGTCACTTGAAATATATGACTAAGGTAATTTAAACCTCTTCTTTTATCCCAGTCTAAGACTACAGAGATGCATAGGCAGTGACTGTCTTTTATGGGGGTTTAGGGAGACAGGCATTTTTACCCAGATAAGACCTATGTATTCCCACAACTTTGTTATTTTATTGTTAGCTACTATTTTGTCAGCTTTGAATATTAAGCCTTGTGCACAACTTATGTCTTCCTTGAAAGAAAAAAAGTAAGACTGAAATTCTTTTCTTTTTTGTTATATTTGTTTAGCCCACTATTGGAGTAAAATGCTGAGAAAATGTTCTAAAATGCATCCCAGACCAACTGCAAACCTATGGCTTCTTGAGCCCTAGCTTATTTGTGTTATTTCATAATAGTTATTACTGTGCTGTCTTGTTTAGGAAATGTGTGTTGAAAGGATACAAGAAAACTAAAGCTGAACAGCAACCTTGAATTTCTTTCCTTAATCATAATTTCTTTTCAAGCCATTATTCAGTGAAAAGGTTGTGTAAAAAGAAAAAAAAGAAAATGCACTTCAGAGCATTTAGAAAGTTATGCCTTCTTGAAAAAGCTGAGAGTAAGACAACATGTGAGAAAATGAAGGGAAAAGTAATGTGCATGGTACTGGAATCCCAAAAAGGGGGGAGGGGATCAGAGGAGAGGACTGGAGGGTCTGTGGTGAGGTGTTGAAATGGTAGGCCCAGTCATCATTTCACTTAAGTCGAGACCTGTACACACAGTTGTTGTGACGTATCACTGTTGCAACTAAATGCCTATAACTGTAAATGTCTCTTTGTTAGACAGGTTAACATAGTGTGGTACATAGGCCTGTTGTAATGTCAGAGCTTGTACCTACAGGTCTGTCTGTGAGTACTACTCTTAAAAGTTTGCAGCACGAACTAAAAGGTTGCTTAGGAGGGGTGGCATTGACAGGGTGATACTTATACTGGAAGTGCCTAGGGGGCCCCCCAACTTGCCATTTGCTGGGGGCACGCAGAATGCTAACACCAGCCCTTGGGCTACCACCGAAACCATTCAAACAATTAAACTCTGATGTCTTAATCATGTAAGCCTTGTTACCTAACCTAAACTATCTGAGTACAACCCTTACACTTACCTTCAATAAATAAGTTAAATAAAAATTTAACACTCACCTCCTATGAGTGCAAATACCTGGGCCCGATTATAGAAAAGTACAGTTGTGTAGACTTACCATAAATGTAGATGTTCGAGTGTATTCACTGTTGCAGTCATCACATTTGGGGTTATCTGCTTGTAGTAGCCATCAGTCGGCCTGATTATCAAAATCTTGGGTCCTGTGTCGGTTGCTGTCTCATCTTCCATGACATCAGGTAGTCAGGGGTATAAAGCATGCAGCTGACGCCATTACATCAGTTTTTCTTACCCCGGATGTCAGGTGCTCCCCTAATGGGAAGCAATTATATATATATATATATATATATATACATATATATATATATATATATATATATATATATATATATATATATATATATATATATATATATATATATATATATATACAAGGTAACACCTCCAACAAAAAAGCAAATACACCAAAAAGCTTTTAAGCATAGTAAAGGAGAGTAATGGTATAGCCAAAAGAAGTCAGGGGGCTGGAGGGAGGGTAACCAGGACTGCAACAGTGAATACACTCAAATATCTACATTTATAGTAAGTGTACACAACTGTACTATGTTCTTTGTGTTTCACTGTTGCAGTCATCACATTTGGGTAGATTCCCAAAGCTAAGGATGGGAGGAGGCATTTAGATAGCATTAGGACCAGCTATAAGGCTCTGTAAGACTGCAGTGGCAAAGCCAGCTCTGGATTTAGAGAAAATTGATAAATGGTAATGCTTGGTGAAAGTATGTACAGAACTCCAGGTAGCAGCGTCTAGGATGTCCCTGGTAGGTACACCTCTGAGAAAGGCTGTAGAGGTAGATGCAGCCCTGGTTGAATGGAGTCTATTCCCCTGTGGGGTAGGTTTTCCACGCTGCTTATAGCAGAAATGAATGCAATGGCCTATCCATTTAGAAATGGTTTGCTTTGAAATAGCCTTCCCCTCTGCCCCTGCAGCAAATGCCACCAGCAGTTGTTCAGATTTCCTTTGAGCTTTAGTCCTGTCAAAGTAAAATCTAAGTTGTATGTGCACATCTAAAGAGTGCAGTATCCTTTCCCCTTTGTTCTGTGGATTAGAAAAGAAGGTTGGCAAATGAATGGACTGATTAAGAGTCGCAGTGGATACCACCTTGAGCATGATGGAGGAATTGGTCCTGAGGAACACCATGTCAGCATGAAAGATGATGAAAGGCTCCACTGCCATAAGGGCCTGTAGTTCAGATACCCTTCTTGCTGAAGTAATTGCTAAAAGGAAGGCTGTTTTCCAAGAAAGAAATTTTAACTCTGCACTTTCAGCTAGCTAAAAAGGAGGAAGAGTGAGTTTTTCCAATACAAAGTTAAGGTCCCAGGCTGGAGTTGGGGCTCTCCTAAGTTTTTGGCCCCTCTGAGGAACTGCTTGAGCAGTGGATGAGAGAAGAGGGGTGGTTCTGTGTTGTAACGAGCTGAAATGGCTGAAGCATGAATTTTGATGGAGGAAAAAGAAAGGCCCTTGTGAAGCATCTCAGTTAAGTATTGAAGAATCTGAGGTAAATTGGGCGCTGCTGTGCCCATCCCTTGAGTTTGGTTCCAGGCACATAATCGTTTCCATTTTCAGCATAACATTTTCTAGTATTAGGCCTCCTTGCCTCCAAGATGACATCCAAAACTTGTTTACTGAGGGATGGTAATGGGGAGATTAGGAAATTAGCCAGGCTGCCAGGGTCAGGGTTTGAAGTTGAGAGTGCAGAATCTGGCTCTCCTGCTGTGACAGCAGGGTAGAGGTCTGAGGCAGGTGCCATGGAGCCAGCAGTGACAAAATGCGCAAGAGGGGGTACCAGTGTTGACGTGGCCAGTGTGGTGCAATCAGTATCGTCTTTGGTTTGTCCTGTTTGATCTTTAGTAGTACTTTGGAGAGGAGAGGCAGAGGAGGAAAGGCATAAACTGATAGATTTTTCCAGCTGAAGGACAGAGCATCCACTTTCCAAGCTTGTTTGTGGGGAGTCCTTGTGTAGAATTTGTCCAATTGGTAGTTCTGGGGGGAGGCAAACAGGTCTATATCTGGGGTCCCCCATTTGTTTATCAACATGTTGAAGATCCAGTTTCCACTTGTGTGGGTCCATGAGATTTCTGCTGAGTTTGTCTGCCAGTGTATTTAGTTTTACTGGCAGGAACTGAGCCTGTAGATGCACCTGGTAGCTCAAGGCTGTATTCCACAGAGCCATGGCTAGTCTGCAGAGGGGATATGAATGGGTACCCCCCTGCTTGTTTATGTAGCACATAACAGTGGTGTTGTCCATCCTTACCATTAATTGTCCTGGAAGAATGTTTTCCTTGAAGGCTGTCAGAGCATTCTGTATGGCTAACATTTCTTTTTGATTGATATGAAGGTGCATTTGGCTTGGGTTCCATTTGCCGTGAATGCACTTCCCTGCCAAGTTAGCCCCCCATGCATAGTCTGATGTATCTGCTGTTAGGGTTTGGGTGGCAGGGGGTAGAGTGAATGGTAGCCCCTTGTTTCGGAGGCAGGCTTCTGCCCACCAAAGGAACTCTAACTGTAGGCAAGGTATGATGGGGATCATTGCTTCTAGATCCTGAGAATGTTGACACCATAGGCTTTTTAGATACCATTGTAGTTTCCTCATATTCAGTCTTGCATATTGAATTAGTAGAATGCAGGAGGCCATGAACCCCAAGGCTTGCAGTATTTTCCTTGTAGATAGCAGGGTTTTTGTGGCCATTAGTTTGAAGTAAGTTGTCAAATGAATTTGTTTCTCTGGGGTGAGGAAAGCCATCTGGGAAGTTGTGTTCAAGCTTGCTCCCAGGAATATAATTTGTTGACAGGGTACCAGATGTGATTTCTTTTCATTTATTAAACCAAAAACCAAGGAAAACACGGTACCAACTGCAGACCAAATGGACGTTTTACAAACAAACTTTTACTTGATGTCGTAAGCGCTTTCATGCAGACAATCTCCGCACTTCTTCAGACAAAGTTACAGACATGTGATACTCATTATATATACTCTACGTAAATAATTAGTTAATTAAACAATTTAAAACAATTAGATTTAGACTTAAAGTTATTAGTATTTTAGTTATTACCATCATTATATATAAGAAATTTTCCTTGAGTATTAATTTTGTCTATTTTAAACCTGATTGTAGGATTTTTTATATGGGAATAAGTGAAGTTTGATTGTTAACCAAATTAATTGTTTTAAATTGTTTAATTAACTAATTATTTACGTAGAGTATATATAATGAGTATCACATGTCTGTAACTTTGTCTGAAGAAGTGCGGAGATTGTCTGCATGAAAGCGCTTACGACATCAAGTAAAAGTTTGTTTGTAAAACGTCCATTTGGTCTGCAGTTGGTACCGTGTTTTCCTTGGTTTTTGGTTTAATAAGTTTATTTTTCTTTTCATTTATGGTGTACCCCAGACAAGTTAGCACCTTTTGTACAAATGCCAGATGATTCAAAAGTATGTTCTGGCTTTCTGCCTGAATTAGACAATTGTCCAGGTATGGGTATATTTGAATATTTCTTTGCCTGCAAAATGCAGTGACTGGAGCTAGGCACTCTGTGAATACCCTGGGTGCAGTAGATAAGCCAAAGGGCAGTGCAGAGAACTGATAGTGCTGAAGCCTGCTTTGAAGCGTAGGTATCTTCTGCAAGATTCCCTGATTGGGATGTGCAGGTAGGCTTCTTTTAAATCCAGTGTTGCCCACCAGGCATCTTTGCCTAGCATAAGAAGCAACTGGTGAAGAGTTAGCATCTTGAATTTTGGAATCACCAAAAAGGAGTTTAATATGGAAAGGTCCAGGATAGGACACCAAGAGTTGTCTTTTCTGGGTACCAGGAGTCTTGAGTAGAAACCTTGTCCCTTTTCCTCTTCTGGTACAGTTTGAATAGCCTTTATGCTTAAGAGAGAGAGTACTTGCTTTTGAGCCTCTGCCCGCTGATTTGCGGGTAGATTTGGCCAACTGTTTGGGGTTGGTAATGTTTGGAAGTGAAATCTGTATCCTTGGGAAACTATATTTAAAACTCATTTGTCCTGGGTAATGAGTTCCCAGTTTTTGCTTGCAGAGCAATCTTTCCCCCTAAAGGAGCAGTCAGCTGATAAGTGCTTGGAAGGTCATTGAGACAGTTTGCCATATGGGGGAGTCTTAATACTCCCTGATTTGGAAGTGGGAGCCCCCCACTGTTTAGTCCTGTGCGTACCCTGGGACTGACTGAAGCCTGGGTGTTCTGCTGGTTCTGGGTTTGGACTGAGAAGGCCTGGAAGAGGCAGGAAAAGACCAATTCTTAGAGGGCCAATACCTACTAAATCTTGGAGGTTGTACTTGTCGGAAACCTTTAACAGTTTGCATAGATTTAACTTTTTCCTCCATCTTTTTAAGAACTTCTTCTGCTTTGTTGCCAAACAGGTGGTCCTGATTTAAGGGAGCATCCAGCAATTTAGCTTTAACATGATCTGGCAAAGATTGCTCCTTAAGCCAAGCATGCCTTCTAAGTACAGACCCAGTGACAGCAGCCCTGCAAGATGTCTCTAGTGAATCAAAACCACATTGCAAAGTATGCTTTCCGACCTGTTCAGCAGAATGCATTAAATCCTGTAAATCCTTATTTTCAGCACAGTCAGGAATCAGCATAATTTTCTGTTAAAGTAATCCAGTGATATGCTGCTGATAATACTTTAACATATGAAACTGGCAGTTTAAGGCCCTAATGGCCAAAGTTGCAGAAGTGTATACTTTCATACCCCATCTATCCAGCGCCCTGGATTCGCTATCAGAGGGGGTAGGATTTTTGGCAGTAGCAGCTTTGATGCCCTTGGGTCCCTGTGAAATGGTCTCAGGATCTGCAGTAGAATTTTTAAAAAGGAACTTGTGAGAGTCAGGAACCCTCTAATATCGATCAGGTTTTCTGGGAGCAGGAGGTAAAGAGTCAGCTAGATTCAGAAAATACATCATCAAAATGTCTAGTACAGGAGGGATAGCTAAAGGCCTACGCTGGGGCAGGAGTAAGAAATCCCTAAGTCTCTTTTTAGAACCAGAGTAATCCTGGCTTTCCCAGTGAAAGTGCTCCCTAAGATTATGCAGGGTTTCACCAAAAGAGAAATCCTCTTGGGGGGAAGCAGAGGGAATAGAGTCCTCTGCATCGGAATCCTCACAGATAGATAAGGGTAAACCCTGGTCATCAGAGGAAACAGAAATTTCAGAATCCTGGTCAGAAGTTTCATAAGCAAATTAAGTCCTAGGTCTCTTAGAGGGGGAAGGTTGGCTTCCCCTGATTAAAGTAATAAGGTCTTCAGCCATTCTTATCATCTGTTTTTTAGGTATAGAGGCCTGACCATGCAGTCTTGGCGTCGGTTTTCTAGGTATAGTTCAAGTTTTAGGCCTAGAAGAAGAAGATGGCATCGATTTAATATGCAAGTCAGTAGGTCTGAATACACCCTCAGTAGCCGGTGCCTGCACAGCAGCTCCAGACGCATCCAAAGTAGAGACATCCACAGATTCCACAGTTGAAGCATCTCGCGGCATACCGGACACCAAATGGGTCTCAGTAGAGGCCTCTGAATCTGAAGTAGCGGGTATCAGGGGCTGCGAAAGTGCCTCACTGAGTACCGGTGAACTGGTGACTGGCTTAGGAGAAGCATCGTCGGCAGCTTTGGACCTAGGTGGCCTGTCTCTGTCTTTATCTTTGCACTTTTTCATAATGTCGGTAGTTGGATGGCTTACTGAAGACATCTGGATAATTGAACTGAGTACCAAAATATTTAGAAGCGTAAATATACAGATGATGAATAGTTTGTTGCTTAAATAAGGCACAAAACTGGCAGCGAGGTACATAGTGGTCAGGGCCTAGGCAAGGAATACAGTACGAATTAAAATCTTTGTGATGTATTTGCTTTCCACAAGAAATATAATTACTGACTTTTACTGACATTGGTTTAGAGCAAGAAAATGTTTCCCCAATGGGGTACTTAGCTTTAGTTGAGGATTTTGGTTCTGAAACTCGAAAACGAAAATTTCAGGAGTCGGCCAACCAGCATTTGCGAACTGCTTCTGCTTCGGGCACCGCATGGCAAGAAAGACTGATGTAATGGCGTTGGCTGCATGCTGTATACCTCTGACTACCTGACGTCACGGAAGATGAGACAGCAACCGACACAGGACCCAAGACTTTGATAATCAGGCTGAGTGAGGGCTTCTGCAAGCAGATAACCTCAAATGTGATGGCTGCAACAGTGAAACATGAAGAACATCCCCCTGCTAACCACCAGGACACTACCGACTAGTCTACCAACTCAATATGTAATGCCAAAGAAAATTCCCCTCCCCTTAACCAGCCCTTATATAACCCCCACTCTACTCTGCCTCTCCCATGGCCTTAGCCACTCCCCTACTCTGCCTGACCCATGACCACAGTCAGCATCCTCCCCCACATCCTCCCAACCTTAGATATTTAAACCACAGCCCAGTAACAAATCAGTCAAGCAAACTCCATTTTTCCCACTTTTTCTGCTGCAGATGGAGATAACTTTTCAAAATGTAAAAAAAAATTGAATATGTGGGCTTCCTGTATATTTTAGATGCCAAACACCCAGTGGCTTGGTCATTGGGTGTGGTCATGGGTACCGCTTGTCTGGTCATCTATGCCAACGCAATTATAACTACCAGGGAGGAAAATTTTTGTTTAACAGTAGCTTCAAAGAATCTTGGAGCATGTACACTTGGTACCAGGATGATATTTTTTTTCATATGGACAGGGCACCAGAAGACAATTTTGAGTTTCAAGGAATACATCAACAGCTGTACTGGTTTTCTAAAGCTTTCATTTGAGGTGAATGGTGAGTGGGCCATTGTTGACACTAAGTTATTGTATACTAATATTAAGCTTATGTGGGGCTTACAGGCAGTAGGAAGGTTGTTGGGTGAAGGACCATGCACTACTTTTTTTGGTAAAGATACATGAGTTTGCTTTGACACATAATTATTTTATTTTCAGCAGTGAGATTTTCTTGCAAAGGGAAGGTACAGCCATGGGGCGAATTTTGCCCCTTCATATGCTATTATATTCATGTCCCATTTTGAAAATGTTGTATATATACTATGGATTTTTTTGTTAGATCTGTTTATAAATATCAACTTTATATTGACAATCTGATTTTTATATGTAAGGGTGACATCAGGGCGTTTGAAGGGTTTATAAGGATGTTAAATAATAACCCTTTTGGGTTAGAATTTACTTTTGTTGTAAGTAGACACGCCATCCAATTTTTGGATATTGAACTGTACGTGGATAGTGATGGTAAGGTACAGTTTAAACTCTATAGAAAGGATACGGCAATTAATAATTTTCTACATGCTATTAGTTCTCACCCCCCCCCCACATTTATTAGAATCCCTGCCATAAGGAGAATTTAAGCAGATATTTGAACACACTTCAGAAAGCCATTTGCTTGAATAGGAATTTATGCTAGTGAAGGAGAGGTTATTACAGAGAGGCTATTTGGAAGCCTCTATTAAGAAAGGTAAAAACAGAGTAACATAGGGCCTTAGTGGTTCTTCCGCTGTAGTTGGGGGTGAAATTTATTGGCCATTTAGAGGTGAAAGTAAGGATGAAGGGGAAAAATATTTTTTGTCACAAAGTTTTCCTCTTTTTCATCTGTTATGAAGAATTTAGTAGATAGTCAATGGCCTATTGTATGTTGTGATGATGAATTGGAATGTTCATTTCCCAAAAAGGTGACATTTCCCTATGGTAGACATAGCAATTTAAAAGAAATTCTTAATTTCAAAGGCAAAAGGGTTACTAGTAATCAAACAGGGATGTATAAATGTAGAAAATGTAAGGTATGTGTGAGGGTGAAAAATATTTCTGGTACCAGAATTAATGGTAAAAGGTATATGAATAGGTTTGACTGTCACTCCTGCAGTGTTGTCTACATAGTAGGCTGTGAATGTTCTCTTCCCAAATGATATATTGGTCAAACTAAGTGAATGGTTAAAGTTTACATTTTGGAGCATTTGGGTGATGCTAGAAATAAGCAGTTGGATAGTCCTATTGCAGATCATTTTTATAAGGTGCATGGGGGACATGATAAATGTTTGATTTTTAGTGTATTGATTAAACCACAATCAGTGGGTGGGAACAATTTTGCACAGACGTTATTAGAAATGGAAACTAGATTTATATTAAATTATAGAAGACTTACACCTAGAGGTCTTTATTTGGACATCAGTTTGAATGTTTAACTTATTTATATGTATGGTTCCACTTTGTTATATGTATCGATGACTATGGGATGTGGCTCTTTAAGGGCTGCTGAATTATTTAATTGTTCACTAATTATTTAATTGTAATAATTGATAATTTGCATAAAATGATTGTCTGGTGTGTGAAATGCTATTCCTCTGAAGGCATTAAGCTGAAGTACCGGAACACCATTAAAATCTTTGCAATACTGCTGACATTCTTTGTTTTTTTTTTTTTTATGTGTTGTTTCTTTTGTCAGTTTTGAGGTGTCTCTAGATGATTGTCACTGTTGAAGTGACACCCCAACCCCATGTGCAAGAAATGGAAAAACTGGTTGTGGATGGATGGCTGAAGCACTTTTTATATAAATGTACTGTTCTTCATTCATAAAAGCAGTCAAATATCATTCCAATATACAGAAAGATAGTAGTGAAGATGCAAACAATTATAGACCAGTTAGTCTTACGTCTATTATTAAGTGTTATAAAAGATGCCCGTTAGAACATATGGCAGTAGACAGAAGAGAAATTTAGTCGATATTTATCAGCATGGATTCATCAAGGGAAAATCATCTCAGACTAACCATATTGAATTCCATGACTTGCTGACTTATGCAACAAAATTGTTTAGGAGGCTTTGCTATATTTTTGGTGCTGACTAAGGCATTTGATATTTTGCCTCATTCTAGAACACATGGCATTTTTTAAAAGGATAATTAAAACCCATGATTAATAAACTGGATCACTGACTGGCTAAAGGATAGATCGCAATCAGTAGTCATCTATGGGTGATGTCTGAACTCATTTCCAGTATTAAAAGGAGTAGAACAGAGGTCTATATTGGGACTGATGATGTTTAATATCATATTTTCTACATTTTCAAAGAATACAATAAGTTGGTGCAATGAATAGGCAGATGATTATAAGCTGGGCTTTTGGTATTAAGTGACAGTAAGGAAGATGTATCTATTAACTATTTGGCTAAAATAAATTACAGGGCATTGAGTTTAGATATTAAATTTACTATGACGAAGAGTAATGTTATGCATATTGGGAAGCCTTTACCAAGAGAATGTTATTATTACAAAGAAAGGAATTAATGGAAGTCGACTTATATCATGACTTGGGCATGCTGATTATTTTGACTTTCTCTTTTTTAGTGCATGTGGATTTTTTCATTTCAGAAACTATGAGGCAGTTAGGCATGTTGTTGAGAATATTACATTATCAGAAGGCCAGTGCAGTTATATACAATTTTTATTAAACTTATTTCAGAATATAATTTTGTATTTATTTCTTACAATATACAACAATTGAATAGGTTGGAATCGATACAAAGAAGGTATACAAAAATTAATATATCATTATCAAACATGAGTTATTTTGACAGATGTTTACTATACATTATTATTTTAGAGGTAAATTGATAATGGCTTATAATGCAATTCATAATGATATGCTATTGGCTTCTGTGATAATTTAAAAACAACATGCAAACTGTTCATTTAAGGTTACAAAGTGTAGAGCAAGAATAAGAAAGTTTGTTTCACAGAGGATTTCAATATTATGGAATAAAGTGCCTATTACAGATATGTTTCTCACCATCAATTAAGGTATAAATCTTGGTAAATGTTTGAGATATTGGGATTATGACCTAACCTTCTGCAAATCAGTGTTCCTAGATGGTCTTTGGGCCTTTGCATTGTGTTATGAATGTATGAACATATGAACATTTATATACATAATTCTAGCTTTTCCCAAAGTTCAGGTATAATTTACTTGCATTCTACAGATTGTCCATACTAGCCTTGTTTGATATTACTTCATCTGTGGGAGCTAGCAAAGAACTACACATTACACACTGATTTTATTTACACAATAGTTTGTTAAGAATTGTGGCAGCCAAGATATTTCCTGTAATTATTTTTCTTAAAGAGGAATTGTACAATCTCCAGACCATCGTTTCTAGCTAGAAATAGCCCAACAATATATCACATAATTACATGGTGATCCTTCATTTACTGGTCATTTTTTCTTACTTGTTTATAACTAGGGGAATTAAAGTATTTTCACCAGAAAATTGGACTCAGATTTGGCATATCTGTTTACTTTTAGTTCATTTGGCCAAACTATTCCACACATACTTTGTGAGTAAACACAATGTGCACTTGACTTCATCTAAAATAGCACACTTTACGGTGCCAGTTATACCACTGTGTCATTTTTCAGGCTATATATTGTACATATCTGGGGAGCCACAACTTTCTCTTGTGTTTAGGATAATATATTAACCATTCCTATGAACTCTGTCTGCAACATAAATAGAACCTGCTAGAAGGGCCAATATGTACATCTCAAAGGATTGCTGCACTATGGGCAAGCTCTCCATCTATGTGAACTAGAGCTCATCCTTAACCCTGTTCAAAAGAAACATAGATCACTGGATGAGAAATCCCCAATTCATCCATGGCCATGTTTCTGATGGACAGAGGTTGACAGTAAGTAAATGAATCCTTAACAAACATACCTCACACACAAACACACACACACACACACACACACACACACACACACACACACACATAACCTTTAGCTACCTCCTTATTAACATACCCTACCATATAGGAATGCAAGGAACTCTGGGACAAAATCGGGTTGGGTTGCATGGCTAGGCTTATAAAGACCCTGGTGGTCATTAACCTAGCTTGAACCTATGAATCTATGAACCTATTGTTACATGTCATAACCTGGCACACATTAAACTTCATCCAGCCATCCTTATTTTAAATATTTGCACTTTTCCACAAGGAAGCAAAAACTCCTCATAATTTCATTGGTAGCTAAACAGAAGTAAGATGCTACTTCCTAATAAACTATTATACACAAGTTTTCATAAAAATGTTCTTACTGCAAAATGAATGCATTAAAAACTGTTAAGACTGTGTCTACATGCTGAAAAAAAAATCCATCTTCAGGTAAAGCTTGAAAAACATGATGCAAGATACATGCCTAGCTTGAAAGGGAAAGTAATGTGAAATATATCACAGCTTTACCAACAAAGGGTTTAACTTAAGCATGTACTTCATCACAAATTATCCTACAGGTGTATGTGTGTATATATGTATATATATATATGTATATATATATATATATATATATATATATATATATATATATATGGATTCCCATTACAAGAATGAAAGTTCACTACTTCAAACTTGTAATAGGAAGCCTCGCTTCTGCGAAAGTTCACTTTAACGAAAGTGAACTTTTGCATAAGTGCACTTCACCAAAAACACCATAGCACAGTGGAGGACATGAAAAACAAGCTATGTCCTCCACTATGATGCGATAGTCATGGACCTTAGGGTTAGGGCATGGGTTAGGGTAAGGGGATAGTTAGTAAAGCTATCCCCTTACTCTAACCCATGCCCTAACCCTAAGGTTCGTGACTATCGCACTATAGTGGAGGACATTGCTATGTCCTTTACTGCGCTGCAGTCATCACGGACCTTAGGGTTAGAGCAAGGGTCATGGACCCATGCCTTAAACCTAAGGTCCGTGAGTACTGCACAGAAGTTCAGTACAACACCCGTCCGTTGTACTGAACTTCACATAAGTGCACTTTCGCTGCAGTGAGCATTCCATGCACTATTTCGAATTAGTGAAAATTCGATCTAGTATATGGAACCCATATATATATATATATATATATATATATATATATATATATATATATATATATATTTTTTTTTTTTTTTCAGTGATAACTTCTTCAGGCTACTTGTTTTCCTTCTTATGCTTGTTCAGTCCATTCTTATATGTCGCATGGCTTTCTTGCTTTTATTGGGTAAACATTTTCTTGCTTTCTGTAAAACTTAATAAAATATATATTATAAACAATGTCATTCAGTTTCACAGCGAAAAATACAGCACTGGAGTGTATAATTCAAGCATGCTTGCCATAAGCAACAGAAAGTGAAATATGGTCATCATAGCATAGACGTGTCAACTGAATCAGTATATCTGCTGTATGCAAAGTACTGTTGTTCATCACACAAACACACTCCTATTTAGATTAAAATCTTCTGCTAAATACAAAATGCCTCAATGACAACTTTATTTTTTCCTGGATTACCTGTTGGGTGTTTTGACAGTTATCTGAAAAGGACACATTGTATAACTAATACTGATGGGATGATGTTTAATCTCACACCTGTACTTTGATACATGCCAGAAGCCTCTCATTTGGGGCTTTTATATTTTTTCCTGTTTTTGTTCAGCTCTTTATATAAATATGTCACCATTCTGAACTAATTCTATAAGCAGAGGATTTGAAGTTGATGGTTAAGTGGATTTACACTGACTATGTATAAGAGCTGAGATAGTCTGAGGTTGACGTTATATAGATGTGTTAAGAAAAAACAGAGTTCCTATTAAATTCAGCAAAACTAAATTTTTCTAATTTAAGTCTTCAATATTTAAACTTTAGACTGTAAAAATTTGCACAGTACTGAAGAGTCTAGAAGTAGGTATGTTAACCAGTTTAATTAAGGTATGTTATATACATTCTTAAGCTTTCTTTTGATGTCTGTAGCTTCCCTTATCAACCTGTTCAGATACCTCTTACCAGTATCCCACTAAAGGATCCTTTCTCCATATCCTAGTTGGCATTATCACATTATGCTATGGAGAGCCTTTCTATTTTGGAAAGAATACTTTATTGGTAGCCTTATCTTTATATCACAGAATATTGTGTGTGTTTGAGGTAGCGGTGTAGATGCAGAACCAGGACATTTGATCAAATACTACTTAATGAAAAGCCAGATTGATCATAAAAAGGTTTGATCAATCTGGCTTTTGGGAGCAGTTTTGTCTATTGAGAAGCAAATCCCCAATTCCAGTGAAGGCGTTTACACTGCTATACTTACTGGGGTGAAATAAGAAACTTAGAACTCATTGTATATCAGAGGAATGTCAGCTCCTAGCTACAATTAACTAGTTCAAGTAAAGCACATTTTGACCAAGTGCAATCATCAGAACACTTGACCATCGTGATTCTGAGTGGGTATCTCTCGGATGCTAGCTTGTCATCGTATATTATGAGTTCATAATTTTCTTAATACCCTACTCCCCTTTCCCCTCTGTAACCTGTTTAACATAATATAATGCCTGTATTACTGCATAGAATGCAGGTGCTTGCTTCCACATGGCTACAGAGTGAGCATCCAGTGGCAGGCCTTAGTGCTTCCTGGTGCCGCATAGGGATGTGCAGTTTCCCAGTTCACATCCAGGTGTCAGTCATGCTGTAGGATTTTTCCTACTGCTATCCCTGGATGAATGAGCCAACACTATTTACTCCCTCCATCTCTTCCCAGTAAGCTTCTTCTTTAACTGGGCATGCTAACTGAGCTCCAGAGTTGCACTAAGGATTTTATTTTTCTGTATTCTGTGCTACAAAATCACATATCTGTAGTCATTTTTGCAGTACGTCTTCAATGTTCTTTTTAAGGAAATCTGTAGATTTCATCACAAAGCAGTAGGAATTGGCTGAACAAGTGGTTGATAAAGTGGTTATATTTCCATGAGTGATTGTGATTATCAAACCTCAGGCTTATATAGTTAACTCTCTGTTCCTGGAGTTGGTGACCATCATAATGGAGCCTAACATTCTCTTCAGGATATGCTGCTATATGGTAGATAGAACAGCACTGGCAAGAAATTTATTCGCATCTCAAGACACTTCTCTATCCCCACTGTTATAGACTGGCTGTAGAAGGTATACTTACTGTCACCTAAGATTATTGCATCTCCAGTGGGTGAAAGTACACCACCTGAGTTTAACATCACCCATCAATGTCATTATTGTATTGTACAGGTGTTTGTAGTGTCTAGAACCACCTGACCAGAATAACTTATGCTCGCAGTTTAGTACTATCATCCTGTAACTTGCTCCCTATTTTGTTTTGTCAGTAAAGACAGTAAACAAAGGTAACTTTGTATTGAGCCCATGGGTATACCATCTAGGACAGCTAATCCATAACAGAGAACACTAGTTACTGGAGCCTTTTGCTGAGGCTCTTAAGCACATATCATGATCTGACTCATGTAGGGCTATACAGTTATGGTACTTATCCTTCCTTCTTCTGCAGAAATGCAATGTGTTGTATCTATCTCACTCTCACTCTCTCTTTATCTCTACATATATATATATATATATATATATATATATATATATATATATATATATATATATATATATATGATTCATCCTTTAGAGTGAGAGTCTGTTATATTGCTTCGGCTACAGTCCCCAGGGTAGGGTAATATGCCTATGTGCAGTCTTGGAGTTAGTACAAATAACTAGCATTGGGTGTAGGGGGTGCAGGAGGGCTTGCCCCAGTAAAAAAGTTTTTTTTTTTTCCTTTGTGTTCTCCAGGGAGAATCTTCAGAGTATGAACAGCCAACTGTCAACGTTTTGTTGTCAACATTAATGCAGCAATGTTCTGGGCATTGATATTATATCAGTTCAAAAAGAACAACAGCCATATATATGATTATATCATAAATGGTTGACATAAAAACATTGACCAAAACACATCAACCATTTGTTACAGCCACAACAAGGCAGAACAGCACACAATGCAATGAAACAGAATCAAATTTCCTTTTCCAATGTACTACTTGTAACCCCACCACAAATTCAGCTAAATTTGTCTGAATGGTGATAATGTTATGGAAAGGATGTTTTAAGGTGAGCTTCGCATTAGGGTTAGTGACATGATTGGGCCCAGGGTTGCACACATTGCTAAAGTGGGGCATTCATTGCATGGTATACAGATGTGAATGCCAGATTTGTAACAACTTAGAGCGTCTATTTAATGGAAGTTGAGCATACACTGGTTTTAGAATGATAAAACTGATTATTTAAAGTAAGTATTCTCACTGTTTAAAAGATCTGCTGCTAACTTTTGACAGCTGAATAACCTTCCTTAGAAGCACCAATAACATTCTATAACTACATCTATGTTTTGCAGAAAATTAATTCCGGGTACAGTTGGAAGCATTCTATAACAACAGTTTGTATCACCGGCAGAAGATTTATTTGTTGGCGATGTATTAACCTTACAAGAATTATATAAATAAAAGAGATCAGTACAAGGAATGAAATGTAGCATCTCTTTTTCATTCTACAAATTAAATTAAACTTTTATGTCAGCACTAATAGGCAAATGATGCATACAGTGCCACTTGTCTACAAACTTAACAGTCTTCATAGGCTCTAATACAAATTTCAAAATATAACTGCAGTGATATATCTTTAGTCTTAAACAATATGGTTTTGATGTAGTGCCAGTAAGGGGTCACCACATTATCAGTTAGTACTTTAGTACTGATAATGTATCTAACAGTGGAAACCTACAGTCTATCTCTAGTCTATCATGGAACTGTGTCCAAAAACTTAACATCTGCAATATCTAGAGACACATACATGCACACACACACACACACACACACACACACACACACACACACACACACACACACACACACACACACACACACACACACACACACACACAGACAGTGTCTCACACACACAAACACATACACAAGCATACAGTCATATAGGCACACAAGCGCACGTATGCACACACATACACACACACACACACACACACACACACACACACACACACACACACACACACACACACAAACACACACACACACCTCACAGCTGCTTTATAAGGTGTAGCTGATGGACACTTTTGCAGTAACAAATAGAGGATTTATAAATATTACCACTTACAATGGTCTGTAATAAATCAACCTCATGTCAGTTATTATCTGGTGATAGAGCAGTTACTATTAAGTTGTTACACATTGGTACTCACGGAAAACTGCACAAAAACTGACACAAGTTTAATCCATCACATAAATGTTAAACAAAGAGCCACTTGAACTAACTGTAACATATATGAATTTTACTTTAATAACTGATGAATTCCAGTGTCAGTCTGACATATTATCCTTTCTTTCACTGCTCATTAATTTTTCATATTATTGAAAAAAATGTAGACGGTTGTCCTGATACCATATACGTCAGAGTAGCAAATTGCTTGGTCAGATTATTACTTTTACTTCTGTTTTAAATCTTTAGACTTTCTGCTTAACATCAGGCTTTTGCATTGGACATTGAATGATGTAATAGTTTGGGAAAGCCTGTATTTCTTACAGAAAATGGAATAACTTTCCAGTAAGTCAAGAGAAATATGTTGACACAGGGCTCAGTTATCATACTCCTACATTTTATGAATAAAAAATAAATGAATATATAGATTGCTACAGATTATTCCCTCAGGTTGTAATTAACCAAATTGGCATAGAAGATACTTGCTTTAGAATATAGAGCAAATGTTGTGTCATGGATCTCATTCATGATACACACTCTATACAACTACTTGGCAAACATCTGGTGAAATAGCCAGACTAAAAGATAATCATTTATTTGTTTCTCAACTAGATAGGCCAGATTAAAATGTTTAGAGAAAAAATCACAAAAGTTGGCCCCTGACTACTCCTATGACAATTTCAAAGATCACTGCAGAACAAGACTGCATTTCCAGGTCTATCTAGGTCATGTAGTGACGTTATTGATTTTGTAATATGTTAAACTTAATGCAACTACTTTGCATGGGAAAACCTTAATGATTCCCATCAAAACTTGTATGAAGATAAATGCACATGTTTTTCCCCATGCATTATGTACCAAAACAATTCTCTAGTACCTTTACTTAATTTGCCATCTTTTTATCATTTTATTAGAACAGCTTGCACACACACAAGCATATAAATATGTACATATAACACACACACACACACACACACACACACACACACACACACACCCACACACACACACACACACACACACACACACACATATATATATATATATATATATATATATATATATATATATATATATATACACATATATATATATATATGGGTCCACTTCTTTTTAAATTTGAAATACCTTGAAAGTGAAATGTGAACCAAAAAAAAAAAAAAAAACATCTAAAATAATGTTTTTGCAGGGGGGCAAGCCCCCTTCCCCAATTTAATATACGTACTACAAGACTGCACTACAATGAAGAGAACGGTAAGTGGAAAAGGAGCATTACCATTCTCTTCATTGTAGCGTGATCTCAGAGTTGGTATATTTAAGTAGGGGGGTGTGGGGGGGTGCAAAAACATATTTTTTTTTTTTTATTCCTTCACTTTTTAATTTTGAGATTCCAAAATCTCGACTTTCTGGGATCGGTATTTTAAAAGTCAAGATTTTAGTATTTCAAAATTAAAAAGTGGACCCATACACACACACACATATATATATATATATATATGTGTGTGTGTGCGTGTATATATACATAGCTGTATATTAATATGCTAAAATCCACATGCTCATAAAATAAGCAGTTTATTGTAAAATGTCAGACTGCTCCTAAACAAATGACTGTAGCACAAATAGACAACATGCTGTAGTGACAAGCAAAGAAAAGCATGCAAAGTACTTTTTTTTTTCTCCAACTCCCACAGTCTTGTAATCAAAGAGATGTGCCTCTCACACAATGTCCAGTAACTCCTTCTTGGTCAAGTATTAATGTTTACAGCACATACGTGTTTCCATGTAAACTATACTCAGAGATTTTTCTTACTGCGGCTCAATACCCAGAAACTTTGCTCCATGCACACAGTAAGAGTAAGAGAGGCCATCTTCTTTACATTTTGTAGAGCTATAGCCCTTTCTCTTACACATTACTATGTTACATAAATGGTCAACTAAAAACCTGGTAGCTGAACCATGCAGGAATCCTGTCTACCTAATACATAATGGTACCTAACTGTTCCAAGTGACAGTTCTAGTTGCAGCATATATTCACATAATGTATGTTATTTTTAAAAGCAACAGTTCTGCTTACAACATTTTCCACACTAATTCCATCACTGGAAACACAATTCTGGTGAGAATTACAATGCTATCACACTATATATTTATCTCTGTCTTTATTTATATTTGATTACACTCGTCTTAATTAAAAATCCACTACATCAAGCCAGACTATACTGGCTCACAAAACTGATCACCTGATATATCAAAAACAAGGGGAAAAAACATTTTTGTCTTTAAGGCAAAAAGCCCATTGCTAAACCCACTCTTCCGCTACATTAAATATACCAGCACTGAGGCTGCACAGTAGTGCATAAAAAAAAAAAAAAAAATTCCATTCCATCTATTTGATGATCACAGGCATAAAAACACCAACACCCTAAATAAGGACTTAACAAAATGGGAGTTTGATCAAACAAGTAGTGAATTCCTGTTTCAGTCGACTAAACCTGTGATCAGGATAACTACACCCGGATTCACTTTAGAAGGTCGAAATACTGAAATATCGAAATTCAGTATTTCGAGCCCATAAAGTGGAATCCTGAAAAGAGCGAAACCTCAGAAGCACAAAATTTAAAACCTTGAATACTAGAGGTTTTGAATTTCGTGCTTCTGAGGTTTCACTGTGGTTATGGATTCAGGTAGGTGTGTATGTGTTAAGGGTTTTGGGTAGGGGCTGTGGTGTGTGTTAGTGTGTTTTGTTGCTGTGATGTGTGTGTGCAAGGAGAATGTAGCTTGTGTGGTGGTGTGTGTGTGTTTGTATGTAGTGCAAACTCTGTGTTAAAAAATTTAAGTGGGGGGCATAGCCCCCCACATGGGGGGGGTGCAGAGGGGCTTGCGTTTGTGTGTGGGGAGGAAGGTGTGTGTGTGTGTGTGTGTGTGTGTGCGTGTGTGCGCGTGTGTGTGTGTGTGTGTGTGTGTGTGTGTGTGTGTGTGTGTGGAGTAGAAGCATGAAATTCAAAATCTCCGGTGTGCGAGATTTTGAATTTTGCGCTTCTGAGTTTTCGTTGTTTTAAAGTTTCGACTCTATAGCTTCGAAATACTGAATTTCAACATTTCAGTAATTCGAGGATATAAAGTGAATCCCTACACCCATATTGTGGTGGGTAGATTTTGCATAATGGTTAAGGTTTCTCACCTTATAGATATCAGGTTGGATTCTCTCCCCGGGTTATTGGCTAGCCTTAAAATGGCCCTTCAGGGAAGTTATTCTAGTATTCATCTATGAGCTATATATTTGTATGAGTCAATAACACAAATGGTAACATTACATTTGGAAGAAAATTAATTTCGTAGAATCTTATTTAGTCTAAAACCATACCAAGAATTTTATTTCTAATACAAGTTAAGTATACAAATTCCCAAAACATTTGAGGGTGAAAAATTAAATCACAAGTGGTTTGCAATTTATAAACAGCAGGGATCTTTTAATTTGCCCTTTTTCCAATCAGGGGTTCAGCTGGGCTTACCCCCCCCCCCCCCGCAAGAAAATATTTTTTTTCTTTGGTATTACATGTTTCAAAGTTTTAAGTTTAATTATTTGTGTATCGGTGTTTTGACATTTCGAGGAAATGTCTTAAATCCATGGATGCAATATCTTTTGTTGAACACTTTTTAGTCAACTCAAAAAATGTTGGCCAAAACATTTCAGAAATGAAAAGTGTGTACTTACCATAACCATAGTGCCATACTGTCCTATTTTTGTCCAGTTCAACATTTGGGTTGCTGGATCCGACCGGATCGGATCTCAGTGCCTTATACCACAGTATTGGAACTGAGAGCTCTAACCAATCCCCTAACCATAATGGGTCTATATTAGATTAACAAAGTTTCAAAACTTCGAATAACATAGGGTTGACACCATATGATCAAAGTTCTGAAACTTCGAAAATCTAAAAAAAAAAAGGAAACTAAACTAAAAGCCCCTCTGCACCTCCCACATGCCCACATGCCCCCTGTACCCCCCACACCCCTGCTACTTAAATATGCCAACTCTGAGATTGCACTTTAACGGAGAATGGTGCAGAAAGGGAAGATTTCCATTTCCTACGCTATAGTGCAATCTCGGAGTTGGTATATTTAAGTACCGGGGGGGGGGTGCTTAAAGCACTTACTTTTGTTTTTTGGGTTTTTTTTTTTTTTAGATTTTTGAAGTTTCAGAACTTCGATCATAGGGTGTCGACCATATGGTATTCGAAGTTCTGAAACTTCGTTAATCTAATATAGACCCTCCCCCCACAATTCCCTCCTCCTAGCTGACTTACCTCGGATCGAGTTTGTTGACAATTTCCAACATATTCCTAATAACTATACAGTAGTAAAAAGAGGGAGTACACAACATTTTCCATTGTGGAATGAAAGTTTTGGTTATGGTAATCAATGCAATAGACAAATCATTATGTCCTATGTGAAAATTTGAGATGGCAACCATCTAGACTTTTATAGTGGTTAACTGGAACTCTACAGAGAATGTTCTAAAAGAAATTCAAAAATTGCTGGAAGAGCGCCAGAGAAGGGATCCAAACTCTTTGAGGATGCCCAAATAGAAAATCTTTTCCATTTGCTCTTGTAAGTCTTTTTGGTTGATTCCATTTTTCGAAGAAGAAATTATATGGACTACTGTGGTGGAAAAGCCTTGCATCTCTGGCTAGTGTTAAAATTGGAGAAACCATGTGGTCAGTTTCAGGACCTAAAGGTCCGGTAGAGGCATCCTGAATGGGTGACTGAGTAGATCCGGGGTGGGATACAGTACCCATAGTGAGACCATCAGGTGAGGGTAAAGAAAGGGGAACTATACCTGCCAACACTAAAATGGAGCAATGAAGATTTCTTTCATTTTGTACTTTATTGCTTGCTGAATAAATTTTATGAGAAGGAGAATTGGTGGGAAGGCATAAAGATTACTAGGGGGCCAAATGTGGAACAGAGCATCTCTCTGTGACTCTCCTTGTGGAAGGATGAAGGCAAAGTATCTGTGGAATTTATTGTTTAGGTAGGAAGATAAGAGGTTGCAGCAAGGTTGGCCCCAGTAACAGAAGATCTCAGTTGCCACTGTCTGTTTGACAGACCCCTTCATGACGTAATAGGATACTCCTGCTCAACCTGTCTGTTAGTATATTTGATGTACCAGCAATGTACATTGCCCTAGAAAACAGCGGGAAGGTGCTGCCCATTGTCAGACTCACATGACCTCCCAGCATGGAGGGTATGAACACTGCTTGCCTATGTCTAATACTACTGACATATTGTCGGTGTGGATGGAAATCAGATCCTTGAGTAGGATGTCCTGAAAAGCCTGCAGCACTAGGAAGACTGCTCTCATCTTCAAGAGATTGATGTGAAGTTTGGCCTTCACTGTTGACCATGTCCCTTGGACTGTCTTCCCTTCAACCCCCCCCCCCCAAGGGAATGGTCCATGCTGACAGGGGCCATGGAAACAAGTGGGTAAAATGATCTGTTCTGTACTACTGGTGGATAAGTAATCAACTAACTTATATGATTCCTGCATATATGGGTAAGTCAGATTCTGGTGTGAAGGGATGTAATCTCTGTGACCATTGTATGGCCACTGGCCACTGCAATACTTTTGTGTGGTATCTTGCTAATGGAACTAATATAATAGCAGAGGCCATCAGCCCTAAACGACAGAGAATGAGTCTTGCCTGTGGAAGTGGATGTAGCATCACTTGAGAAGCAATGAGTCTTAATGATGGAACTCTTGCAACAGGGAGTTTTGCAATTTGTTGAACCTTGTCTATCAGGCATCCTCTAAATTCTACGCTCTGCATGACTGGCAGTTTGCTTTTCGTGTGGTTGACTGTTATTCCCAACTGGTTCATAAGAGTGTGAAGGAAAGTCTGATGCTGTATTAGCAGATCCTTGGAGGTAGCAGTTAAAAGGCAATGTTCTAAGTAAGGGAAGACTTGGACCCCTGCAGTTGTAAATGAGCTGCTACCACTCCCATAGTCCTGGAGAACACCTGGGGAGCTGTGGTGAGATCGAATGGCAGTGTCCTAGTAGTGACTGTCACCCACATGGAAACACAGAAACCTCCTGGAGTGCCTTCATCTCTTGATGTGATAGTAGACATCTTGGAAATTGGTAAAGCACATCCAATTGCCCTTCCTTAATAGAGGTAGTATGGACTGTACCATGACCATCCAGAACTTTGTTCAATTGACATATTGATTTAGGTGGCTGAGATCCAAAATTGGTCTGAGGTTCCTGGCTTTTTTGGAATTAAAAAAAAATGAAGCAGACTCTGGATCCTAACTGGCCTACAGGGACCATCTGGATGACTCTTTTGGTTATTATCTTTAACACTTCTGTTGTTATAGACTGCAACTGATTGAGTGGTATATCAGGAATCTTAACCTTTTCTTTGGAACTGACAAAAAGCGTATCATATAGCTTCTGGTGATTCTCTTTTGCCAGCCACGAATTGGACATAATGGTTTGTCATGTTAAAGAATGTAAGTTTAAGTGTCCCTTGAGTACGTCCAGAGTGCAGCATGGTTCAGATATGATGGCAAGGTTTCTCAATAAAGTGGCCATGGAAACTTTGGCTCAGTTGTCCACTTCTCCTCTCAGGTGGCATCCAATTGAATTTCCTTTGCCTCTGCCATGGAGATGTCTATCTCCAAGAGTGTCATGGTGAAAGCCTTGTGATTTTTTGAACCATATTTTCCTACCTCCACTTTGATTTCTAGAAAAAGTTCTTTGAGGAGTGCTAAAACAGATTCCCATGGCAGACAAGTTTGTACTGTCCTATTTTACTCCTGGTGTTTCCTTTACTTTAGGTTCAAACAGGGTAGAACCATTGTAGCAGCATTGATAAAGGTTACCTTGAAGCCTTCTGTGAAATCTCATAGCCACATCAAGGCATGGTGATGCATGTTAATACATGAACTGGCTGCTCCTTCATGTTCCATCAGCTGAATTTGATATCAGTTGCATGGCCACATTTACTGTAGACTGCAGGATAGACATTTGAGCATCTACCATTTTTTGGACATCAGAAGGTAAGCTACCTGAAAGAGACTTGGAGAGGTCTTTCATTAAGTGTCTTTAGAAATGCATCAGGTGTGCTAGGTAGTTCAGCACTGGAAGTGTGAAGGTCACTGATGCATAGGTTCATTTCCCTAGTATGTTCAATGCCCCTGGCTCCCTGTTAGGGTGATGGACAGAAGGACTTTCCTCAAATATAACAAACAATATATGCATAATAATGTTTTGGAGCAGGAGTGAGATTTAAGGGAAGATAGGAATCAATCAATTTTTGTGATGTTGGATCAATGATAATTGTATACATGTGAACATGTTAACATAATTTGTTTTCTTGTATATAAATGTGTGTTTGCCAATGTCTTAAGTGATAATTCAATAAAGGTGTAAAAATGAATTGCACAGAACTATTGGATCTTATACACAGTATGTAAGGCTACTAGTGAAGCCTCTGCGGAGAGTAATGACAAACTCTTAATGTTATTAATAAGGCAGATGGTGAAAAAGTCACCTTAAAAAAACAAACCACAGAAGAATTTCAATTACTGGTTTGTCAGATAGTCTGTTAATACATCTGCATTTTGGATAAGTATTATTGAGTTCTGATGTAAAAAAGGAAACTGGATCTCACACTGTAACCTTGTGGAGAATAGAAGAAGCTATGTGCCAGTACTAATAGTGATTTGCAAAAGTGTAAATATAGACACCCATCTGAGCATAAAGAGTAGTCTGGATAACAGAAGTTGGCCAATGCTAATAAAAAAGAATCGTTTTAAGTCATGTGAGCAACACAGACCATTTTCTTATTAAAGCAGAAGCTGGGAATTTTTTTCTTTTTCATTTTGCCTAAGAAGGCACAAAGCTAGACTCTTCATGATTTCCAGTTTAGGAAAATAAAAGTTTGATATTTGCTGCCTTGGTTCATAGGTTCATAGGTAGGTACTAGGCTATTGGCAAAAGGGCCTATATAAGCCTAGCCAAATGGTACCCTGGCTTTCACCACCCAAGAAAATTATTTTCCTGTGCCCCTGTCGAGCAGAGCCACAGAAGTGGTCCCCGGGGTGAATTTCCTATCTCCCATCCAATCATCAAGATTTTTCTTGAAGAGTGCTAATGAGAATCTTTGCTTGATATAGATAGGTAGTTTGTTTCAGAGTATGGGAAGTCTCTGGGACAGGAATCTATCCTTCCAGCATGTTCTGTTTATTGTGGTGACAAGGTTTAGATCCCTAGAGCATGTAGCTCAGAGGGATTGGGATTTCTTTAAGTGGAGCATGTCCAACAACTCTTGGTTTGACATAGCTTTGTATGTTAGGCAGAGATTGCCTCTCAGCAGGCGATATGCGACGGAGTAAAGCTGGAGTTTTTTGAGATGGTCTGTGTAGGGCATCTGTTTGAGGCCAGTAATCCTCTTTGTGAGGTATTTCTGCGGCAGTTCCAGTTGTTGTAGATTTCTTGTGAGGTACATACCAAAAGGGGCGTTGTACTCTATAATGGGTTTAATGAGTGATGAGTAGAGGGGAACAATGACCTCTTTTTTCCTAGATGAGAAACCTTTTGTGATGAGGTACGCCATGTAGAAGGATTTCCTGACTACTGTGGCGATGTGATTATCAAAGGAGAGACTACTGTCCACCTGTGTCCCAAGGTCTCTTATCACACTTTCGGTGTTAAGAAGACTACCATCTATGTGGTAGTTCATGGGTACAGAGTTTTTACCAAAAGGGATGACAATGCACTTTTTGGCATTAAGCTTGAGGCCATGGCTTTGACACCAGGCATCTGTCTCAGTGAGGCACTTTTGTAGGATGTCCTTATCATTAGGAGTTTTTATTATGGCTCCTAGTTTGCAGTCATCTGTGAACTTTGTTAGCCAAAGACCTTCTGTGTTAGCCTGTACTTCAGAGAAGTAGATACCAAACAGGAGAGGACCCAGGACTGAACCCTATGGTACTCCACTTGTCACTTGTCTGAAGTTGGATTTAGAGTCTGCTACTTTCACACTGTGGGTTCCGTCAGTGAGCCATTTGGCAACCCATCTAGTGATATAGGGATTTATACCTAGTTTAGTGAGTCTATCTATAATTCCAGAGTGGGGGACGGTGTCGAAAGCCTTGGCAAGATCTAGATAGGCTGTTTGAACCACCTTACCCTCATCTACAGCTTTGGTGACCGTTTCAAAGAAGTCTTTCAGGTTTAGGAGACATGATCTGCCTTTTACAAACCTGAGCTGGGTAGGGTCCAGAGTTTGGAGATTGCCAATGTCATTGCTTATAAGTTCCATGATGATACGTTCCATAGCCTTGCAGACCAGGCTCATCAGGCTAATGGGGTGGTAGTTCCCGGGGTCTGTGGTGGCTCCCCCTTTGTGGAGTGGGATAACTGTTGCTGTGTGCCATTCAGTGGGCCAAAGCCTGAGATGAGGCTATGACTGAACATGGTACTTAGGTGGGGTGCCAGTTCGTTCTGTAGTTCATGTAGAACGCAGCTTGGGATGTTGTCAGGTCCCATGGATGCTGTGTTCTTGGCTTTGGAGAGTGTGTTTTTTACCTGTGCAGCTGTGATTACAAGATATTTACATTCTTGCCGTATAGAGATGGTTCTTTTGGGGTTGAGAGAGGGGTAAAGTTAGCACTGAACCTATCTGCCAGGATGTTTGCAATATCAGTTGGTTCTGTATATTTAGTGCCATTGTGCTGTAACTCAGAGCAGATCTGAGTGTTACCATTGAGATTCTTGACATAGCTATAGAATGCTTTGTGGCTGTCTTTCGAATCAGTGACAATTTTGTTTTCGTAACTAGTTTTGGAGGATTTTATGAGGGATCTCAGCTTCTTACTGAGGCTGACCAGGGAGTTCCTCCAATCATGAGATTTTTTACTCTTTTTTGCAACAGTTTCTTTCTTCTGTTGTAAAGCTTGTTTATGGCAGGGGACCACCGGATTGGTTCCTTTTTTTGGAGGATAGCATCTTGGTTCTGTTAGGAATTGCACGATCCATGCACTCGTGTAAGTGCTTATAAAGTGCATTTGTATAGGATTCAGCAGTTGTACCTCTATTGTCAGTCAGCATGGGTGTCATGAAGTTTGCCACTTCTGTCTTAAGAAGCATGAAGTTGGCTTTGGAAAAATTTTCTACAGTGGTTTCCCTAATGGGGGGTGGGGGTGGGATATGGATGTCTAGGGTGATTAGCTTGTGGTCGGATATGACCAATGAGGAATTGACCTCTGGTGTGGAACACCGGTTGCTCATGTTGGTAATGACCAGGTTTAGGATATTGCTGCCCCTAGTGGGGGTGGTGTGGATAAGTTGATTCAAGGTGTTGGAATTTATGAAGTCCAGAAAACGTTGAGCACAAGAGTTTGTACATGAGTAGCTTTCCCAGTTAATGGTGGGGTAGTTAAAATCACCCATTATTAGGGTGTTAGGTTGTACCCTAATATTTTCCAGTGTATGAAGAAATGAGGAGTGGGAATCCTGGGGCATGGTGGGGGATCTGTAGCAAGCTACAATTTGGATTGCATTCTTGCCCAGAGTTAGTTGCACTTTAATAATCTTAGATGCATTATGCTGAGCAACTAGCCTGGAGGTGTGGATATCCTTAATGAATATGGACACACCTCTGCCTTTAGTGTTTTGATCCAGGTTAGGTGGCCGAAAGGTGTGGTATGACTTATAGCCTGGTAATGTAGGGGTGCTCCCTGGAGCCTTGAACCAGGTCTCTGTCACTGCACAGATGTTGTCTAGTCCAGTCTTGGGTGAAGAGAGCTTTGCATCCAGTTTGGCTATATAAATGCACCTCTCACAGGTTGTAGTGTTGGGTGGTAGGAGGAGAGGGTTGTCTGTGTACATGAGGCAATTGCTGCATTGCCCCAAGATGCCCAGATTCATCAGGTAGACAGGAGAAAAACACTGGGAGCTGACCCTTAGACATGCCTGGATAGGTGCTTATTTATTAAGTACTAAAAACTGTTTCCCTCTACACAAGTGAGGAAAGTTGAGTGCTGTAGTAATGGGTAGCTTATTTAGTGCTTACAATGAGTTCTGAACAAGTGCTGAGCTCACAGAAACAGATGTGAGTGCTGAAACTAAAAAAAACTGGCTAGTTCTAAGAAACAAAATTAAGCTAGAAAGCTTCCCTCCAACACAGAAAAGCTTGGGGGCTCAGAAGCTTACAAACAGTCCTGGATAAAGCAAATCTGTATCTGAACTAGACAACTTACAGGAAAGACAGGAAACAAGCTTAGAATTTTTTTTTTTTTTTTTTTGTAAAGTTGAAAGAGGAAAGGAGGTTCCAGTTGTTCACAGGTAAATACTAGACAATCAGTTTACAGACTATTACATGTTTAACTAATAATTAGACAATGATCAAAGGTGAGAATTAAACTCTGCACCTTGATTCTGTGAGGTAAACATCTTCACCATTATGTCAACCCCTAACCTAAGACTATAAGTGTAATCATCAGAAAAAAAGAATGCAAATATGATTACAGAGAAATATGTACTAACTCTGAAACTTTTGTATGTTGTAGTATTCCTTCTTATCTGTGATACAGCAATCTCAGAGGTAGTATACGTGGGTTCTGGCGTGTAGATCACGAGACAAATGCCCATGAGCTACATCGCTGAAACTAGAAGGCCGCAGCACTGCTAGACTGTAGAGTGGTGCTGCCAAAAGACAGATATGCCGTGGTAACCTACGGCGGTAGGAAAACCTACAAATGCAGACGGCCCCTAAAGCGAAAACGCAGGCTGTCAACTTACAGTGTACACTGCCGGCAATGAGAAACTGATCGAGAAGACAAACGGCACATCGGTAGTACTACACAAGTGAAGCAAACACATAAATTAAAGTATTACTTACCTTTACAGCCCCTGTTGTCCACACAAACACAGCAAATGGTCCCCTAGAAGCAGGAAGTAAAATCCACATTACGAACTGTAAAACACAGCACAGCTAACCCTGAGAAATGGGGAATAGAATACCAACTCATGTTTCAGGCTATAACTTTAAAGGAACAGACACTTTAGTGTCAGACTCAATACCCCACACGCAGTACAACTTAATGAAAAAACAGTTTGTGCACTAGGAGGAAGCATGTCACAGCAGGAGGGCTTTAGTATAGGACCAACCCAAATGAGAGGCATGCCTGCAACAGACAGTAGCTGTCCTGGTAGAGCCCCTGAGTGCAGTGTTAGGTGGGAACATGCCAACCTGGTTAAGCATGGACTACTAACCCAGTAGCAGAAGATACAGTAGCATTAACCCATCTCCCACTCCACATTAGTGTATGTCTTGCAGGTGTAACCAAACCCGTCCATTTGTCCGTGCAATAGGACTGTACACAAGTACGCAGTCCCATGTAGGCAGACAAGCGTGCAACACAGAGGTACCTCCCTATGTAACTTCTGCCACTGAAAGTGAGACTGGGCACAACACCCTGATTGGCCCACAGCAACAACTGGGAGTTAAAGGGGGCCGGAGCAGTACACTCAGAACCTGTGCTGCAATTAGGCTTTGTAGACACCTACCAGATTACAAGCATATGGCAACTCCAGGGTTATGTTAACTGCAGACATTGAAACCATAGCAGAGAGGCAGTCAGAGATGGGTGGAGTGCACAAAGCTGTACAGGGCCACTGTGGCAGACAGTGCTACTACACACAGTACAAGACAAGGTGGTGTACAGTGAGTAACCCGCCATCTAGAAGGGACTTGCTCCAAGGCTGGTTGTATATCCTGTTCCCAGCTAGACTGGCTGTGATGGATACTGAGAGGCTATCAACAAGTGCTGCTACCATGCTGGAATCTATGTATCTGTATAGCTTCGGTCTGCTTGGCAACAGATACAGCACATTGCCCAGCCAACGTGGCAAACCAATACTGGTGGTGGAGGGGTACCTCTACCATTTGGAAAATGAAGCACCACTGAAACGGTACTGGGCATGTATCGAGCGGAGAGTAAAGGTGTGCAGAGGACGTGCCATCACTGTTCGCCAGGAAGAGGGGGAAGAACTGCTGAAATCACTGCCACACCAGCACAGCCCAGATGCAACAATGGCCCAAGTGGGTACACTGCGAGCAGAACTGTGGCAGAGGGCAGTAACCGGTAATGAATTGCCAAGCTTGGTAATGCAGAGTGTCCTAGGCACAGCAGATGACAACGTACTACAGGAGATGCCTTGTCGTGCAACCCTTCAGTGAAGCATAACCAGGATATGGCAGCAGGCACGGGCATCCATCGCTACACCTCCAGCAACACTTGCGGATATTGATGTCAGCCAGTATCCACTCTGTAGTGGCAGCTTCATCCTCCGTAGAAGGTCGGATATGGATGGGACAGATTCCTTGGTTCTACTTACTACATCACAGAATTTGACCGATCTGTGCAGGTCTGACATCATTCTTGAAGATGGCACCTTCCCCACACAGGCTGATATATGCTGCCAGCTATATAAATTACATGGATGTATTGGCACCCCCACCTCAACAAGGATTGTACCCCTGGTGTACTGTCTCATGACACGGAAGTCGGAGTCTGCATACACCGCTTTGTGGGAGGTACTGAAGGGTATGGCCGCTGAACAGGGATGCACCTTGTCTCCACAGTATATTATGACCAATTTTGAGAAGGCAG
This sequence comes from Protopterus annectens, assembly GCF_019279795.1. NCBI lineage: Eukaryota > Metazoa > Chordata > Ceratodontiformes > Protopteridae > Protopterus > Protopterus annectens. Next base: position 355,675,130 of record NC_056737.1, on the reverse strand, counting down.
CAATTCGTGCCAGCTGGAAGGCATTCCCTAGGAGTATTCTGAAGGGATGCCTATTCCATTTTGCGCAGATCATCTGGCGCCAGATCCAGCATCACCACTTTGTCGCCCTCCATGGCACGGACACTGCTTTCTCAATTGCCATCTGCAAGCTAATTGCGTTGGCATTCCTACCATTGGATGATGCTGTCCCTGCATTTCTGGACATTGTGGCTTCCTTACCGGACTGTGCTCAGCCTATTGGCATTTTTCTAGACCATCATTATGTACGAGGCCGACCACGCAAGTATGCATCCCGCTGCTCAGCACATGAATGCCATTGTCATACCCTTTGCGGTTTTGGAATGTGTCTGATGTCTCAGAAATGGACTTCCTGTGGACTAACAACCAGGTAGAGGCTTGGCATCATCGGCTGATGGTATTACTGGGATGCCCTACTGTACAGCTATCCGACCTTCTGTCTGTTCTGCAGCAGGAGCGGAACCTGACAGATACCCGACGGGAATCTCTTTTGAGGAGGATGCCATTGACATCACATAGGAAGGCTATTGTTGGAAGGGAGCATTGCCTAAAGCACATCTTACAACATAAGTGTGACTACAGTGATGTGCAGGATTTCCTCTGTGCTATGGCACATTTTGAGTTTAGTACGCACCAAGCACTACATACATCACATTGCATATTGAATTAATAAAGGCTTTGCCCACAGCACACAGGTTTCATGGTACCACTTTCATGCCCACGTGGCATGCTATGCCAGCCACATGTTCCACTGACAGTTGCACATGGTGGCTTCTAAGGGGGTGCACAGTGTATCACTGTGGGGGTTTGTAGCTGCCACCTGTGGTTAGGGTACAGGGGATTCCTCAATTCTCACAGGGAATTGTCCACAGGCATTTGTCACTGTAGCTAAATTGTCAACCTGCCATGTGTCCACACCCAGCTGTCTCACAGGTGGATGTCGCATCGCCTAGGTGCCTGAATCCAGTATACGTACTGAGCATGTAGGGGTACAGTCCCCAGATTGGGGGTTGCACAGAGGCTTACCCCACTGCAAACATTTTTATAGGTATAACAGCAAGTTTTAAACTTCATGGTTATAGTCTAGAGACTGCAGTTTTTCAGAGTTTCAGGAACTGCACTGAAGATCTTTCTTGCACAAGTACCAAGTTACTCACTTCTGTTGCCAGGTGATGAAAAAAAAAAAGTCTACTGACTTCAACCACAACAAGATTCCCAAAGGCACAAGCACAACAAGATTCCCAAATCTACAACCACAACAAGATTCCCAAAGCCACAATCACAACATTATCATTTTGGATCTTATTTATTTTGGGTCCTGTTCTACTTGCCCAGTGGATTTCTTGGTTATTTGTAAGTCTACTAATTTGAAAAAGAGTCTGCCGCAAAACACAAGAGGGCTGCGGTGAGAAAATCCAGGGTATACATAGCTTCCTGAATTGCTGACAAAGAAAACTTTACAGGGGTTGATGAAAAAAATCCCCACCAAGAATGTCCTAGAGGAAATAAGAAGGCAGCCTAAAGAACTGACAAGGTGTACAATGATGCACTGACAAACTTCCAAGATAGAGGTGACATTCTGCCATGATCCATGGGCCACTAGTCCTCATAGGTTCTACATTATTTTCATGGCTTAAATCTACAGCTGTCATCTTACATGTTTCATCTGGTGAAGAGTTATCCAAACTGGAGACAGAAACAACAGAACTACTATTTAGATCCAGAACTGTTCACAGATAATACTGCAGAATCAACAACCAACATATGAGCAACATACCATAACATAATGTAGATCATTCATGTTTTACTCAAGGTGGGTTCATTTGTTTGGCTATAAGCATGCAGCATGATTAACTACACTATAACCATCTTCTGATTCCCATGAGAAAATAATAATCTGCAAGCCTGGTATGTAATTTTATTATAGTACTAGTCATGGTATTTTACTGTATTTCTAGTATACAGTGACACTATTATACAAAGGTAAGTTTACCCTTTTTAAATGAACATTCTGGTATAATGTGAGCTCTGCTCCTATTACACCTTTTCACCTGTATGGCCTGATTTTACTCAGTGTGATTCTTAGTAGTATATTATGCATACCTATTTATGTGGCAAAACATCCACAATATATTGCCACTGTATTCCTAGCATAATACAGTTTGTTAGTGGTAATTATCATGTGGAGGAAGGCTACATATTGAATTTGGGTAAATCTCTTGTGAGTAATACTGAAAATGTATTGCTTTTTTATAAAAAATCACGAACTTCTAAACAAATATCACTTAATTATTTTTCATCACTTAGCAATGTTGAGAAATGGCATGCATTGTTACCAATGTTTAGAAACCATGTATTTTGGTGTGGCTACCTAACTTGTTGTATAGGATATCAGATTTTATCTCCTGAAATAATTGCACTAAAGAATAGCTGGGGGGGGGGGGGTTGCTCTGGTTCATAGGCTTATAGATTAGTACTAGGCTAACTCTACCTGTGGGCTATTTTAAACCTAGCCAATTACCCCATGTGAGAATCAAACCTTGCATCTTGTCTCTGTAAGGTAAACACCTTTAACAATTATGCTAACCTCCCAATAAATGCCCAGGATTTTTAATTCAATATTTGAAAATAAAATATTTAAATTAATATTCTTTACCTAACTATAAACATCCAATAATAATGAAAAAATGCCACTTATATAAACAGGTAGACAATTTAAACCATTAGATAAACATATAAATACATTTCATTTTCTGTCAGTTTAAAATGATAACATTATAATAACCATTCATCTGTAACATCTTGAGAAAAATCATTCTCAAATGTGTTAAAGATCTTTATAACACAACTTCACATTTTATTTATGAATTTATTTTTGCATTTTGCTGGGTCTTTGTTTTCTGAAAAATACCCCCTGACACCTGAAATGTTCTTCCTTTATAACTTACAACCTCAGCATAAGTTCTTCTTCATACGGTATTGCATTATGCACATTATAAATTTAAGGAATTTGTGTAGAATACTACTGTATTGTCCTACACCTCCATTACCCTAATAAGTTATGTTAACGACAAATTGTGCAAATTATTTAAACTGCAGTCACTTTGGTTAACATTATTGTTCATTGTGTTGTGTGAAGTACCTTCTCCTGCATCTAGTTCAACATTAGCTTCCTTAATACCTTTGATTGCATCATCTTCATAAAGCTCTGATTCAATCTCTTATCTAATAGTGTACACATATTTTTCAAATGATACCTTCTTAGGCTTGCATTTTAATCCTTCGTGTCCTTTCTTTTCAACTTAAAAATACACTTTGTACCTTTTTTCTCACCATCTAGTCTTTCTCACAGTCTTTATATTTATTATTTTTTCCTTTTCTCAGTCTCTCATATTTTCATTTATTTTTTCAAAAACTGTCTTTAAATTCAATGCATTCCCCATGTTTCTAACTCTTCAAAAGCTCTTTGTATTTCTATAATAACCATTTCTAAAGCGACAATATCAGTATCAACATATTTTACAATTAATCTCATATAAGCGAAGTTAGTTTCAAGACATAAAGTCTGCCATTCCTTTAAAAAATCATCATTGTTCTTCCCATAATTAGATTACATAGTTCACTTTGTCCACTTTTCTAGCACAAATAAGTCACAAAAATAAATCATTACCATGTTACCTTATGCATTTGGATTGTTCTGTGCTCCAGCAAAACAAAGATCACCTTTATATCCATATTGTTCTCATCGTTGTCTGTTTCATTTTCTCCAAATGGTCCTCTGTATTCAGGATTACTTCTGACAGCTACGTAACCTTGATGAATACCTCCTCAAGTATGTTGAGAATTCATTTTGGCTTATCTACGTCATCACACCTGGGATGATGACCCTTACTGAGTATGTGAATATTTTATGGCATAATTTTTTAATGGGTTATGGCAGTAATCTGAGTTTAGTAGTATGATTACAATGACATTAGCCATTGCACTAGCCATACTATCATGGGCAGTCATTTGGCATTATCTACTGAGAAACAATATTATCATAACCCTCGCTGGTTAGATCTAACCATAAACAAATCACTTTGGATATCCACATTCCGCCCCCACCCCCTGAAAAGGAAACCACTGTGAAAAACTTTTTAAAAGCAAACTTCACGTTACTTAAGACCGAGATGGAAATTTCAAAGCCCCAATGCTAAAGGATAACATTGTCCAAGCTGCAAAATCCTTTACTAATGCATTCTACGGGCACCTACAAGAATGCATGGATTGTGCTATCCCAAGCAAAACCAAGACTCACTCCACCAAGAAACGGAAACCAGTCTAGAGGACTCCTGCCATAAACAAGCTATACAGTAGAAGGAGGAAACTAGTACAGAAAAGAGTAAAATCCCAAGAAGGGAAGACATCCCTGATCAGTATCAGCAAGAACCTACAATCCCTCATAAAATCATCCAAGGTGAGTTTCGAAAGAAAAATTGTCAAGGACTCCAAAGATAACCACAAGGCATTCTTTAGCTATGTCAAGAATCTAAGTGACAATGCTCAGATCTGCTCGGAGTTAGTGCAGAATGGTACAAAATACACTGAACCGACCGATATTGCCAACATCCTGGCAGACAGGTTCAGCGCAAACTTCACCACCTCTCACCCCCAAAAGGGCCCATAACCATACCAGAAGAATGTAGAGCTCCTGAAATCACAGACACTCAGGTTAAAACGGCCCTCTCCAAAGCCAAAAATACAGCATCAGTGGGACCGGACGGTGTCCTGGGCTGCTTCTTGCACAAGCTCAAAGACGAACTAACCCCTCACCTAAACATTGTTCAAACTCAGCCTCTCCACGGGTTACATACCCATAGAGTGGCACACAGCAATGGTTATTCTGCTCCACAAAGGTGGAGCCACAACAGACCCCGGCAACTATCGCCCTATAAGCCTGACTAGCTTGGCCTGCAAGACTATGGAGCGCATCATCATGGAACTCATTAACAGAGACATTTGGAACCTCCAAACACTGGATCCTACCCAGCTCGGCTTTGTTAAGGGCAGATCATGCCTCCTAAACCTGGTGGACTTCTTTGAGACAGTTACTAAGGCAATAGATGAGGGAAAGGTGGTACACACAGCCTACATAGACTTCACAAAGGCCTTTGACACCATTACCCATTCTGGTATTATAGACAAGCTCACCAGCCTGAACATTAACCCCTATGTCACAAGATGGGTTGCCAACTGGCTCACAGACAGAACCCACATGGTAAGAGTTGCAGGAGCTAGGTCTGACTCTAGACCGGTTACAAGTGGCATTCCACAGGGCTCAGTCCTAGGACCCCTCCTGTTCGCCATATACTTCTCAGAGGTACAGGCAAGCACAGGAGGACTATGGCTGACCAAGTTCGCAGACAACATGGATTATTGCTATAATAAAATGCAGATATACCAATGCAGAGTAATGGATTATTGCTTTAATGAATCCTGATATACCAGTACACAGTAATGGATTATTGTTTATTATACAATTTGTAGCCATTAGCATTTAAGAACAAGCATGCTGATTGGCCAGCCCAACTAGCGTGCCCATTGTAAATCCCACGATATATCAATGGAAAACCATCCAGTCACCCGGACTTCTTTCTGTTGGTATAATGTTTACATTTTATTTTTATTTCTTAAAAAAATAAAAATAAAATTTTTAGCCCCGATTCCAGACATACCAGTGAGGCAGCTTGGACAAAATACTAGGGAAATCAGGTACGTTATTAAAAATTAAACACACGTACCTGATATCCCTTGTATTTCTTCCATGCTGTCTCTCTCCTAGCCCTAAATTGCCCTAAAGTTTTTTTTTTTAATTAGAAAAAAAAAAGAAAAGAAAAATGGAGCAATGGAGACTTTCTTTTCTCCATTGCTTCCATTTCAAAGCATTGATGTACTAGGTATGCATGGGAACACAAGTCCCATATGCATGCGCTGTACATCAACACAAGGAAACAGTATACCACCAGCCACGGACGAACAGTAATGTGCCGTTATACAAAGACATTAAGAAAAGTAACTATTTTTTTCTTAAAGAATGTCATTGTATAATAGCAATAACTGACTCTGTGGTTGCAGTATATTGAAATTTACCCACGGTGGGCCTTATTTAATCACTCAGGCTTTGCCCTTATGATTAATCCACTGCAACCGTAGGTAAATCTTCAATATACTGCACCAACATCATCGGTTATTGCTATAATAAATCCTGATTTACCAACACACAGTAATGGATTACTGCTTAATAAATCTTGATATACCAATGTACAGCAATGGATTATTGCTTAACAAATCCTGATATACCCACGCACAGTAATGGATTACTGCTTAATAAATCTTGACACACCCACGCACAGTAATGGGTTATTGCTTAATAAATCTTGATGTACCAATACATTGTAATAGATTATTGCTTTCCTGATATACCAATTCACAGTAATGGATCATCGCTATAATAAATCCTGATATAGTAACACACAGTAATGGATTATTGCTTAAAGAATCCTGATATACCAACTCACAGTAATGGATTATTGTTTAACTCCCAGAATTCAAATAACACCAAAACCAAGAAATAAAATTACTTGTCGCCTCCTATTTTTTCAGGGGTATCCTTGTCTATGTCATGACAAAACATAGCCTTTTATTCAGGGACATTTATCTGGCATAGAATATTTTTATAAATAAATAAGCTTATTCATTACACCCATTAACCAAAGACCCATCAGAAGAGTGACTCTAAACACATGGAAAGCAGTCTCTGTCTGATTGCCTCTTGCCATTTCAAAGATTAAAACTCTTTTGAACCATGTGAAGTAATGTAGCTCTTTTTTTTCTTTCCCTCACCATGGCATCAGTGCATTATTCTCCACAAATGGACAAATTGCCCAAAGAAACTACTGCTAAAATGGTAATGTGTATGAACTATTTACCCTTTCATGTTATTCCCTTTTCAGTTTAGACAATTGATGTCTGCCAAGATGTTTGACATCTCTTTTTACTTTGTGGCTTCCTCATGTTTTAAACCCTAATTAGTCTTATCTCAGTTGTGGCTACAGCTTTCTTCTTCATTGTTTCTTGCAAAAAGAATGCACTACTTATACAAATCTAGTAAGCTTAACTTACAAATACCTTTAAGAAGAAGCAATCCACACAGTTCTTCAATTACATTTCCCATTCCTGGTTTAGATGACTCCTGCACCATACTGAAAATCTTTTATTTACTGCTATTATCTGCCTAATTTATAATAAACACCTTACACATTTAGGTTTGCATATTTTCATCGCCTGCAAGTGAGATTTCGCTGGGAGTAATTGGTACAGGTGATATGCATGAATATAATAGTAAATATATTATTGGTAAGTATAAATTTAACAATGTTTATTTCAGTAAGCAGGAAAACCCCACACATCCAAATGTTACTTTTAAGTCACAACCATGGAGAATGCAAAAGAATGATATTTTTAT